>NW_012115021.1:2888440-2914774 GCF_000951035.1 Colobus angolensis palliatus
GTCAAAAAAAAAAAAAAAAAAAAAAAAAAGAAAGGGCCCTTTATATTACCTAGTTTAAATAAACTAGTATATTTCATCAAATCTAAGACCTCTTTGATTGTAAGATGCACCACTGTTTAATAAACAGTAAAAGAAAATGCTACCTATTAAACTATCACCATTGATTATAAAATGCAAACTGATTTCATAGATGTTAATGTGAAAAGATGGGTGGCTTAAGACATAAAATGTTAGCTCTTAAAAGCGGAACAGGTGGTTTTATTTATTTTTTATTTATTATTATCTTTTGAGAAAGAGTCTCTCTCTTGCCCAGGCTGGAGTGTAGTGATGCTATCTCAGCTCACTGCAACCTCCGCCTCTTGGGTTCAAGTGATTCTTCTGCCTTGGCCTCCTGAGTAGCTAGGATTACAAGTGCGCACCACCACACCTGGCTAATTTTTGTACTTTTAGTGGAGATGGGGTTTCACCATTTGGCGAGGCTGATCTCGAACTCCTGACCTCAGGTGATCCACCGTTCTCGGCCTCCCAAAGTGCTGGGGTGCCACCGCACCCAGCCTGAACAGGTGGTTTTAAAAGGTGAATGAAAAGAAGTTACATTAACTGAATTGAAGACTAATAATGTAAGACCAAGGGAATGGCAAGAAAATGGCAGAGCTCGTCTGAGCTTTGCAACAACCTAGTACAAATTAAAACAAAAGCGATCTCATCAGATCTGCCCCAAATTCACAATTATCAAGGAGACTTTGAAATGTGAAATTATATCCATTATCGTAAGAAAAAAGCCTTACCACAAATGTGTATTTTGCCTTTAGGTATTAACTAGTACTAGGATGAAGCCATCGTATTTAGCAAGGCATGTAACAATTTCCTTGCATCCAGCCAAGGAAAAAAAGGGGAACTTGGAATGATTATAGATTAAGAGAGTCTTAAGAGTCATGTCACCCAAATGCAATGCACAGACCTCGTTTAGATGCTGATTAAAAGAAAACAACAGGAAAAATGCATACATGAGACAATCCAGGGAAAGGTGAATACTCAGTGGATATTAGATGATACTGAAGAGTTGCTCTTCATTTCTAACAATGGTGCTAATTGGTATTATAATCGTATTTTGAAAAGATGATGCCCCTATCTTTTGGAAATAAGTATCTTATAAAAATTTTACATATTAAATGAGATGATATCTGGGATTGCTTTGAAATAATTCAATGGGGAAGGAGATGCAGATGAAACAGGGTTGACCTTATGTTGGTATTTGTTGTGGCCAGTGACACATACATGGGAATCCATTACACAAATTTCTCTACTATCATGTATGTTTGAAATTTTCCATAATAAAAAGTTTATGCAGAATATAAAGACAAATTTTTCTATACTTTTCAGAGATGTCTGAAGTCAAGCAACATTCAATATACAGACGGTTTCAGTAAATTAATGATCAATATTTAGACTTCTTGCTTGAGGTTTCTTAAAATTAGCCAAAGACAGCCAAGCCACCTACGACTGAGAAGCACCTGTTCTTCCTGTTATGATTGAGAAGGAAACAAGGTTGAAGTAATAGATGATAAACAAAACAGGGTAAAGGGTCAACTCATTCCTTTGTCAGTAAATAATTGGGAGGCATGTAGAAAACAGGAAGACTTGAAGACACATATCCAGATAAATGGCAGGGTGGCAGGTCTGCCATTCTGTTGAATGAAATGACAGGTGTTTCTGAAACTCATCAGTGTGTGGTGGAATCTGATGCTGCTTTCCTGGAGGAAGCGATGGTCAGAAAGGGAAGACCCTCATCCCTTCACCCATGCTCCTCCACACTCTGCCCTCTCCAAAGGGGCCTCTACCTCTAGGGTATTCTGGGGAATTCCTCCAAGTACAAGGGCTGGTGGTTTCAAAGTTGTTAGCACTCTCTCAGTTGGTTATTCCAGTTATTACCTCTCTAATTGTGTTTGCTTTTCAGACAAAGGGATTCAGTTCCTTTTTCATTCTTTTTCCCCATATACAGTTCTCTTCCATACACCTGAAGAAGCCCCTCATGACTCATATTTGCCAATATACACCGTTCTGCATGTTGGGAAGTCTCTCTCTCAGGAGAGTCCACCTAGGTCAACATCACCGTAAACGACGTCACTATGAAGTCACTACCAGTGGGTTTCCAAAGACCATAAAATCCCTGGTTTTGGCCAGGCGCGGTGGCTCATTCCTGTAATCCCAGCACTTTGGGAGGCCGAGATCATCACTTGAGGTCTGGAGTTCGAGGCCAGCCTGGCCAACATGGTGAAACTTCGTCTACTAAAAATACAAAAATTAGCCAGGCGTGGTGGTGCACGCCTCTAGTCCCAGCTACTTGGGAGGCTGAGGCAAGAGAATCACTTGAACCCGGGAGGCGGAGGTTGTAGTGAGCTGAGATCGCGCCATTGCACTCCAGCTTACTTGCTCATGATCCGAAGTAGATGTCCTTCTGCCAGATGGTGATTTGGGGACCCAGGCTCCTTCCGTCTGTGGCTCCACCATCCCTAGGACCTTGGGGTCCTTGGACTCCTGGTGGCAGGGCACACATCACTTCTGTTCTCATTCCATGGGCTGGACCTCAGTCACATGGCCACACCTCACTGTTAACAGTGGCCAGGAAAAGTCTGTGTACCCAGGAAGATGAGGAAATGGGTCTTTGGTAACTAGCCAGCAGTCTCCACTATACATCACGATCCTAACATCAGAACATCACCTGTTTATCCCTCCTGTAAGTTTGTCAGTTTCTCTGTGGCACCCCTCTAACCCCATGACACTCACACACCTGGCTCCCCTTAGCCTCCTTCCCTGATATATTATCTTTACGTCACTTAAACTTATGGCTGCTTAGATTATTGTTCCCAGCAATCAACTCTTCCCTACAAAGAATATTTCTTCCCATTCATTGCAATGGGATTTGCTCTTCCTCCCTGAAGGTGAACTCTGTTGCCCAGCCCATTGTTGCACTTGGCCCTGAACCCTGCTTTGGCCTTTGGGAGGTACACAAGTGGACTAAAGAGCACCACATCAAGCAGAAGCCTTCCTATGGGAGAGATCATCTGTCACATGCTTCTCTCTTGGCTGTGAGCACAGCATTGGCCAGACAGAGCTGCCCCTTCAGACTGGGTTCTGGAGCAAGCAAGAAGGCCTGTGGGGCTGGGCCAAGGCCATCCTGTGGCCTCCTTCATATTATGTGAGCAAGAAGTAGTGTCTACAGTTGTAACTTACTGGGATTTAGGGATTCATTATCATAGCTTAAAAATATGGTGAGATGCAACTGATACATTTCCTGCCACGGTTCATTCATTCATTCACTTGTTTATTTGCATATTGGATGTCTTTCCCCGCTAGAACGAACTCTTCATGAGGGCAGTGAGTTTCACCAGCTTTGATTCTTGCCATCAGGGATCAATTACTTGCTGATAGAATCATAATCCTGGGAATCAGATCGAGGCTGAGTTTTTATTTTTTAATTTTTATTTTTTGGGTTACAGTTTGGTTTTTATATACACTATAAGGAGACAGATGTTACAGGTAAAGACAAAAACTCGTACATGGGAGGTATACATTGGTTCGACCGGAAAGGCAGGACAACTTGGGGCAGGGACTTACAGGTCATAGGTAGATTCAAAGATTTTCTGATTGGCAACCTGTTGAAAGAGTTAAGCTTTGTCCCAACACTTGAAGTCAGTACAAAGAAATGCTTGCATTAAGATAAGGGGAATTGTGGGGGTCCAGATTCTTGTTATGTAGATGAAGCCTCATAGGTAGCAGCCTTCAGAGAGAATAGATGGTGAAATAAAGCTGAAGCCTACTGGGCTGCATTCCCAGGAGGCCAGGCGTTCTTAGTCACATGAGGAGTTAGGAGATAGGGGCTGAGTTTTTAAGTAGCAAACATACTGAGCCATTCCACAAGTGTCAGTGAATGACTGATATAAGGTGCCATTTGGCCTTTGGATTATTTTCTGGTTGGTTTCACTTCTGTGTTTTATATACAGCCAGTCAAGCACTGAAACTATCAGAAGAAAGAGGGAGTTATTGGAGGACAGTGTGGCTCTGAAGAGAATTAAAAACTGGTTTAACATGACATCTTGCTAGCAGCCATTGAGTCACTCACTCTCGCCTTCTTACTAAATACCTTTCAGAAAATGAAAATGACCAGAACACAGGGTACCTCTGAAAATTAGGAGGGCAGGCAAGCTTTTGCCCATCTGGGAAATATTTCTACAACTCTCAGGCCCTTGAAGCTGGATTGAGAAAATACATACATCATCAATTCTAAGATGTTCTTTTTTTCCCAGGCACGAACGTGTCTGACATCTGGATGGGTTTTACAATCCATGGCGTCTTCAGATGCCATGTAGTATGGTCATTTGGGGCGTGGCCATGCTGCACCCCCTGCGTTATTCCTTCAGGTTATGTCAATTCCAAAACACCCAGCAAACCCTAGCCAAGGAGGCGGCTGCAACTCCTGGAGCCGGGGCGTGGGTAGTGCATGTGGACCCCACAGGCACAGCACTGCAGGTGGAAGCTGAAGCAGAAGAGCCCTGATGGGAGCCCACACTGCCAAGTGGAGTTTTCAAAACCCCGTGTCAAAGAACCAGGAAGTGGGGGAGGAAAACGCCCCATAAGTCACTGCAGACTGACAGGGCATGAGAGAGTGCACAGCACAGGCACCATTCCCAGCCTCAGGATGCTCGCAGTCTATCTGGGAAGACAGCATGAACCATACAAACACCTATGTAACTCATGAGTGTGCAAAATACGGCAGATGGCATAGCCATGAGAGATCCACCAGGCAGCCTCTACCTGGCTGAGAAGATTGTGCGGGGCTTCTGGAGAAAGCGTCGTTTCCACCAAGACCTGAAGGAGGATGGGCAGGGGTCAAGGGAGGTGTGTGTCGAAAGCCAAAGACCCTGAGCAGGAGTCTTCTGTCAAGACACACCTGTCCCTCTTCCAGTAGGTCTGTGGCTTTCTTTTCAAGACATCCTCAGTACATCTGGTGATCATTTGATTGAAAACCTTTATCTTTTCCCCAGGATAAACCAATTGTTCCTACACTTTTCCCAAAGGGTAAATTTATCACCTTTATCACATATTAAATCCTTATAAAATGTTTTAAAAACATAATGTATTATTTGTGTGGAACAAAATTACCCCCAAACTTAACAGCTTAAAACAACAAGCACTCAGGATCTCACACAGGGTCTGATGATCCGAAATCTGGGCACTGCTCAGCCGCGTGGTTCTGCCCCAGGGTCTTACAGGTCATGCACTCACTGTCGGCTGAAACTGCAGTCATCTCAAGGCTTGACTAGGATGGGGCTCTGCTTCCCAGACGGCTCACTCATGTATAGGATGACCAGCTTGTCCCCAGAGTTAGCACTGAGAGGCTTGTGCCCTGGCTCACTCCACAGTCCCGGGATGATTGGTCACCCACACACGTTGACTGGAGCCCTCGACTTCGCTGTGGCTTTTGGCAGAAGGCCTCCGTTCTCATGGGGCTACCATCTCAGCCACCTATTCCCTCTGGTACAAGGCTCCCAAGACTGCGGCGGAGGGAGGCAAAAGCGATTCAGGAGAGAGGCAGAGGCATCCGAAGACCTTTCACAAAATTGAGCACAGGTTCAGCAACAAGGAACATGTGAATTACAGGAAACAAATACTGTCTTTTGTAGCCTGGGGTCAGAAGTGACGACTTCTGCAGTGTTCTGTTGGCCCCCAGACCATCCCTGATTCACTGTGGGGTGGATTACACAGGAGTGGGACTACCGGGGGCAGGGGGGGACCACTATGGGTCAACTTGTGGGCTGATGCCACACATGAAAAATGTCGAGCTTCGCCAGTGATTAAAGAAACATGAAGTGGCCGGGCGCGGTGGCTCAAGCCTGTAATCCCAGCACTTTGGGAGGCCGAGGCGGGCGGATCACGAGGTCAGGAGATCGAGACCATCCTGGCTAACACGGTGAAACCCCGTCTCTACTAAAAAAATACAAAAAACTAGCCGGGCGAGGTGGCGGGCGCCTGTAGTCCCAGCTACTCGGGAGGCTGAGGCAGGAGAATGGCGTGAACCCGGGAGGCGGAGCTTGCAGTGAGCTGAGATCCGGCCACTGCACTCCAGCCTGGACCACAGAGCGAGACTCCGTCTCAAAAAAAAAAAAAAAAAAAACATGAAGTGAAACGGTGTGTGTGATTCTTCACCTTTTATAAATTTAGCGAAGTCATGGAGGCCATAATCCTAAGTGAATTAATGCAACAGAAAACCAAATACTGCATGTTCTCACTTATAAGTGGGAGCTAAACATTCGGTACTGATGGACATAAAGATGGCAGCAAAAAAAAAAAAAAAATGTGGGGACTATTAGATGGGGGAGGGAGGGAAGAGAGCAAAGACTGAAACACTCATTGTTGGGTGCTATGCTCACTACCTGGGTGACAGGATCATTTGTACCCCAAACCTCAGCGTCACACAATATACCCAGGTAACAAACCAGTGTGTGCACTCCCTGAATCTAAAATAAAAGTTGAAACAAAATTTAGCAAAGGTCAAAGCAATGTCAAGTACTCATGCTAATGGTATGTGAATTTGGTGTAATGTGTCCTAAAGGCAGTTAGGCATCACACAGGAAAAGCCTGAAAAAGACACACAGCTATTGATTTGGTAATTTCTCTACTTCCAATGTATCCTGCAGAAGTAACCATGTGCTCAAAGAGTAAGGTATTAACAAGCCTGTTCATCACAATATTGTTAGAAATGACAAAGGGCTCATAAACAAGTCCACAATAGGGGAACTGTTGAAATTATGTTACATCCATTCAATGCACACATTTGCAGTCATGAAAAAGTTATACAGGGGAAAGTTATTTATTCACATGGAAAGATACACGATATGTTGATCAAAGCAGGTCACAGGTAGATTTGTAGCATTCCTTCTCCAGGGGATCCCATTGTGTGTTTATACTCAGATGTGTTTATACATCTAGAAGATATTTGGAAGATACACATGAACCCATCTATAGTTGGTGTGGAGGGGCAGGTGGGATTCTGGCCATGTTCTCTTTGTTTTGCTTATCTTCACTCTCTGATTTCTCTGCAGCGCATTGGTGTTATAATAATTGTTCAATTGCAAGAACACAGGCTATATCATGTCCAAATCACTGTGGAAGACAAAAGGCAATAAAACATTGCCATTTAGCAGGCAGCAGAAACAGCCAAAATCATAAGGAAAGAGCATAATGTATGTCAGAAGACCAACTTAATGTAATGACATTACATAGAAACAGATTAAATGCCCATGTTAAAATGATTCCAGGATTTATTTTTAAAACAATCTTATGCTTTTACCTACCTCATCATTTACCTCAAACATTAGAATAAAGGGTCGAGCTGGACATGGTGGTGCTTGCTGTTGTCCCAGCTATTGGGCAGGCTGAAGCAGGAGGGTTGCTTGAGCCCAGGAGTTCGAGACCATAGGGCAACATAGGGAACCCTCTGTCTCTTAAATAAATAAAGGACTGGACAAAAACTGATCAACAAGCAAACAGAAAGTGCCACCGTGATGATACTGATCCGGGTGAGGGAGAATTAGAGGCAAAAACAGTCAATGCATCAGGAATGGCTACCTGGTATGAAGTTCAAGTACAGATCATGAAGGTGTGTATGATCAATTACACATAATCAACAGTAGAAAGCAGAACCAGATGAACCTCATGGATAATTTAGTAGAAAGGCAACAGGAATGAAAGACTTTGTTCTTAGCTTTTGATAGATGTATGCAAAATTAATGGTAGATATTGGTATCATTGTAAAGGCATTATTAATAGACATCAAATTCAAAAAGGGAACACAGACTTTTCAGGACTCCATAGAACGTTCATAAAATTGAGTACCTACTACGCTACCAGAACCCTCTGAATGTCAGAGCACAGTACGGGCTATGGCCTGGGGCAAAAAGTTGGAAGTTAATGAGAGTCTCTGAGGCACTAACAACAAAATCAACAATCACCACCACCACCTTTCTAGGCACAGCTTCTTTCCTGAACTTTCTCCTTGTGTTCCTGGCCCGTGCATCCAACACTCAGCTAATGCCTCCACCTCCAAGCCACAGCCATCTCCTGTTCATCATCCCTGAGTCTTTTCCCCTCCTGTTTTTGCCACTCTATACCTCTTCAGTCCCGCCTGTGTCAACAGCACCCTCAGGCAGGAGTCATGAGTGTGGGTTTGCCATCTGCTGCTTCACAAACCCTTTTCACCTTGCTTAAACCTTCAGTTTTGTCTTGTTACTCTTTTAGGTGAAGGCAATCTTTAAACCCTCTGAACTAGACAAAATTACATTCCCTTTAACAAAAGCCATATTCCCATGCCTTTTTCTAATCTTTTACTAAAGAAACATTATACTTTCCTTACACACCTTGTATGTAAAACTGTTTCTCCAGTAGTGTCAATTACATATTACAGTGTTAACTCTTAGCAACTTTTATTTTTTGTGATCTCGGCTCACTGCAACCTCTGCCTCCTGTGTTCAAGTGATTCTCCTGCCTCAGCCTCCTGAGTAGCTGAGATTCCAGGTGTGTACCACCACACCCGGCTAATTTTTTTGTATTTTTAGTACAGATGGGGTTTTACCATGTTGGTCAGGCTGGTCTTAAACTCCTGACCTCAAATGATCTGCCTGCCTGCCTCCCAAAGTGTTGGGATTGCAGGCGTGAACCACTACACCTTGTTAACCAATAATTTTTAAAACTGTCTTTATTTCCAAAAGATTGCTAAAGTCACGTGAACAAAAGGCATTGAAGTTTCTTTCTTTTTTTTTTTTTTTGGTCAGAGTCTTGCTCTGTCACCCGGGCTGGAGTGCAGTGGTGAGATCTCGGCTCACTGCAACCTCCACCTCCCAAGTTCAAGCCATTCTCCTGTCTCAGCCTCTTGAGTAGCTGGAATTACATGCGCGTGCCACCACGCCCGGCTAATTTTTGTATTTTTAGTAGAGATAGAGTTTCGCCATTTTGGCCAGGCTGGTCTCAAACTCCTGACCTCAAGTGATCCACCCACCTCAGCCTCCCAAAGTGCTGGGATTACAGTCATGAGCCACCATGCCCAGCCTAGGCCTTATTGTATTACTGACACACCAACACATGATGTGGCTCTGACCATCTCTTCCTGTCTTCCTGCCATTGGTACTCACACAGGATCTGCCCCCGCCCATCTCTTCTGTCTTTCTGTGCTCCATCCTCACACCTCTTCTGCTCCTGTCCGTGTCTTTCTGTTTAAGTAGGGTCCATACCTACCCGTGATGTGTTTCCTTCCCTTCTCTCATTGTCTTATTTGATTCTGACCCTTACTGAATATTAGACCCATCCTTCTCCTCTCGGCCACCCTTGTGAAGCTGCCCTGGCCATTTCTTGGATGCTTTGGCATGTCCAGCTTCCTCCTGAATTCAGGCCCCGCCCTTGCAGTGGCTCTTCCTGGGTTCCTCTGCTCCCAGGTGTTGGGGCTTCTTCCTCTTTGGACCATTCACCTCTCAGTTCCAATGTGGCCTCTCAGAGAAGTCTTCTGTGACTGTCCCTCTTGGCACGTCCTCCCTTCCTTGTCATCTCCTTTTACTTTCTTCACAGTGCTCCACGCCTCCGGAAAGTATTTTGTTCATTTCTGTTTTCCCTCCCCTTGCTGACCAGAAGGTCAAGGTCAAGGCCTGGTGTATGCGGCTGCCCGCTCTGTCCCCGCCTCACGATTGTGCTTGGCACCCTGGAGGTGATCAGTGAGGATGTGTTCAATGAAGAAGTGAATTCCAGGAGTCAAGACACAGCTCAGCAGGAGTGGCCACACACGCTGAAATCCACGGGACCCCAAGGCAGAGGAAAGCTGGGAGGAGCCAGAGGATTGGGACAGCAGAAAGCCGGCAGTCAGCTATGGCTAACTGCGCTTGCAGGACCCAGGAGGCGGAAGGTGGTGGAAGGAGGGAGGGCCGGGGGTGTGGGTTCAGGGACGAAAAGAAACGCGAGAATTTGAGTGGCCGGGGAAGAAAACACTCGGCAGCAAGCGTGTGAGGCACGCCTTGGGCCAGGGGCTTGGCCCTCCTTCGGGGAGGGCTGGTCCTGCTGTCGTGTTGCCGTCGTGGGAGGGAGCTGGAGCTCCTGGCCTATAGACAGGGCTTGACTTCAGTCACCAGGAGCCGCTGTCTACACGTAAGACAGGGGCAAAGAGCTCAGGTTGGAAGCGGGGTGTTTAGAGGACACCGTGCCCTGAGGCAGGTTGAGAGGCGGGAGGATTGCTCAGGTGGGATTCGCAGGTGAGGACCACGGGCTCAGGGAAAGGGCTGGGGAGCTTGATCTCCTGGTGTAGCAGAGGGGCTGGAGAGACCAGTGAAAATGGAGACCATCAGAGACAGCCCTTGGGCCACGGGGCCGGGGTCCAACCGCAGTTGGCGTCATTCCGCAGGGGGAGGAGTGGTGGAGCCTGGAGGGGAGGTACGGAGGCTTCTCAAGCCATCCTCGGGGGGTGCCAGGGCCACGGGGCCACAGAGAGCAGGGGCCCAGCACTGGAAGCCAGGGAGGCGCGAGTCCAGGACAGGGTGCCCCTTGGGTGAAGGCAACACACGGACTCCTGTACCAACACGTGCGCGGGTCACCAAACCCACACCAAGTCAGAAATTCCAGTGCACGCAGACGGTCTACCAGTTCCTGCTGAGGGTCTGCGGAGGGCCTATGGGGGCCGCCTGTTCTCAGGGCCGGCTCCTGCTGGCTTGGCCCTATCCAAGGAGGCCCCTCCATGGCGCTTTCCTTGCCTCTCCTTCGGGGCCCCTTCTCCGTCCAAGAGCCTCAGAGCCTTTCAGAAAGGGATTGGAGAGGGAAAGACCTGCCCAAGGCGCTCAGGGCTGGACCCTCTGCCTGTGTGGCTTCATCACAGAGCTCAGGCAATCCGAGTCTGTTTTCTCCTTGGTCCAAGGAGGATCGCCCCTCCCCTGACAGTTCAGGGAGGTCAAGAAGGGGAAGTGCCTCATCCCAAAGGGTGCCCACTCTGTCTCTGCCTGTCTTCCTGCCTTTCCCGTCCCCAGGCTCCTGCTACTCCCTTTCCTACAGCCTGGCCACGGCTCACCCCACCACACACACAGTGGAACTGTAGCCCTAGCAAGCCTTACTATTAAGGAAGACTTTAAATTCCTTCTCCAAATTCTTTTGAGCTTGGATTCTGGACAGCTGAGCAGGGCCTGGAGCAGGAAGGACCTTGGGTAGGCTTTGAATGAGATCCCAGGAGCTGTGGGAATCAACTGAAGGGTGATCAATGGTGGGAGGCCACACAATCAGATCCGTATTCTGGGAGCTCTGGAGCTCTCAGCCAACAGGAGCTGACCATCTGCTCCGCGCACTACCTGGGATATGCATCCCAACCGCGTATTTTCCTTGGGGTCCACTCGAAAAATTTCTTCCTGCCTTTTCCTGGGCTGTGCTTAGAAGAGCAAGCATCCCTCTGAAAGTAGTCGGAGTTGTTGGGTTAATGACCGCGAGTGAAGCACAACTCTCTTTCTCTTTAAAACGATAGAGTAAAGTACTTTCAAGCTTGCCTGAGGTCTGAGAAGCTGAGCTTTCTGCAGTGCTCTTAGCGGAACCTTTGACTAGAGCATTCAAAATGAGTCTTCCCTGTTTGCTTTCTCAGCATGAAAACGTCAAGATGCAGAATCCAGAAAGGTCACTGGAGCCTGGCCCTCTGCGATCTGGATTCGAGGCTGCAGACTCTCTGTTGAACTGGGCGAGGGGGAGGGCAGAGTGCGCTGGGGCCCAGCCTCCTGGGGCCCTGAAAAGGTGGGATGGTGCAGGCCAGTCCCCCCACCCAAACGCAGGCGCAGGAAGAAGCCACATGGGATTTGCTTCCCCACCAGGAGCTAGGTGAGTGAGAGGCAAGCCCTGGAGTCATGCACCTGGTGACGATCAGCATGGGCTGATGGGGTCAGAGGAGGTGACAGCTCGGGTTGTGCCTAATTAGGAGGCCTCCTCCAGCTGGAGGTGCTTCCACCTTCTACCACCCCTGGGGCACACCTAAGACCCTGTTAGCCACCCCTCATCCCCCTTCTCCCCCGGGAGGCTGAGTGCTAGACTCAGCATGGGAGACAGGGTGAAGTTCTCAGGCAAATTTTACTCTACTAAGGTCACCGTTTTGTAGGTAACACAGAAATGGTGAGGTGCTAGCCTGTCACTCTGTCCCGTGCTCAGCCTGTCTTCCCCTTTTCATCACCATCTCAGCTCCATCCATCTTCCTCTCTCCCTCCTCTCTTTTTCTCTCTGACACACGCACGCACACACACACAGACACGTGTCTGTGCCCATGAACACATGGGATCCAGCTTTCACAACTGATGGCCAGAGCTCGGTGCTGCTCTGCAGCTCCTCCGGGCCTTTCCCTGTCCTTACAAAGAACACACCCTCCGATGGTTAATATTGAGTTTCAACCTGATTGGATTGAAGGATGCACAGTATTATCCCTGGGTGTGTCTGTGAGGGTGTTGCCAAGGAGATTAACATTTGAGTCAGTGGACTGGAAGAAGCAGACCCACCCTCAACGTGGGTGGGCACCATCTAATCAGCTGCCAGCATGGCTAGGATAAAAGCAGGTGGAAGAGCGTGGAAGGACTAGACTGACTTAGTCTTCTGGCCTACATCTTTCTCCCATGCTGGATGCTGCCTGCCCTCAAACATCAGACTCCAAGTTCTTAAGCTTTTGGACTCTTGGACCTTCGGCCACAGACTGAAGGCTGCACTGCTGGCTTCCTTCCTTTTGAGCTTTTGGGACTCGGACTGGCTTCCTTGCTCCTCAGCTTGCAGATGGGCTATTGTGGGACTTTACCTTGTGATCGTGTAAGTCAATCCTCCTTAATAAACTCCCCTTTATATATACATCTATCCTATTAGTTCTATCCCTCTGGAGAACCCTGACTAATACACACTCCTTTGTCAAACCTGCCCTTAGGGCCAAAAACCCACTGCAGACACTGGGGTCATCAAAGCAGCAGGCTCTCAGGGCCTCATGAAAGCATGGCATTGCATGCCTTGGCCAGGCCACCGGAGCTGTGTCCGGGGCTTCAAGCCACGGGTGATGACCACTGTGCCTGGTGAGATGGAACCCCCCCGGGTGGCAGGAGTTTGAATGGAGTGGAGTGGAAACAAGTGGAGAGTGGCGCCTTGGGCAGCTGGACACTGCTCTGTGGCCATATTGTCCCGTCTCGTGTCCTGTGGGCTGCATTTAAGTCAACTCTCCCTCTCTTCTCGCAGGCCCAGCAGGCAGGGCACGGCCTGCTTGCTTCCCCTGCAAATCAACCAGGTTGATGCTAGGAACCTGCCCCTGCCCCTAGTTGGGATTACAGGTGCCTGCCACCATGCCTGGCTAATTTTTTTGTATTTTTAGTAGAGACGGAGTTTCACCATGTTGGCCAGACTGATCTTGAACTCCTGACCTGACGTGATTCACCTGCCACACGTAGATTTATTACAGCCCAATTCACAATTACAAAGGTATGGAACCAACCTAAGTGCCCATTGACCGATGAGTGGATAAAGAAAATATGGTATATATACACTATGGAATACTACTCAGCCATAAAAAGGAATGAAATATTGTTTTTTGTGGCAACTTGGACAGAGCTGGAGGCCATTATTGTAAGTGAAGCAACTCGGGAATGGAAAACCACTTACTGCATGTTCTCACTTACAAGTGGGAGCTAAGCTATGGGTATACAAAGGCATGCAGAGTGGCATAATGGACATTGGACACTCAGAAGAAGGAGAGTGGGAGGATGGTGTGGAATTAAAAAAACTGCAGTGGCTCACGCCTGTAATCCCAGCACTTTGGGATGCTGAGGCAGGCAGATCACCAGAGGTTAGGAGTTCGAAACCAGCCTGGCCAACATAGTGAAACCCTGCCTCTACAAAAAAAAAAAAAAAAAAAAAAAAAAGCCAAGCATGGTAGTCCTGTAACCTGTAGTCCCAGCTACTCAGGAGGCTGAGGCAGGAGAGTCGCTTGAACCCGGGAGGCAGAGGTTGCAGTAAACCGACATTGTGCTACTGTACTCCAGCCTGGGTGACAGAGTGAGACTCCGTAGATTGGGTACAGTGTACACTACTTGGGTGATGGATGCAGTAACATCTCAGAATTCACCACTATATATTTCATCCCTGTAACAAAAAACCACTTGTACCCCAAAAGCTATTGAAATAAAAAACATTTAAAAAATAGTATCTTTGAAAATAAATAAATAAATAAAATAAATAATTCTTTGTAGAAATAAGTTACCATTACCTTTGCAAGAGAGAATGTTTTCTTGCTTTATGCAGGCACCTGGGAGTGCTAAATTCGCAGGTGACATGAGGCTCATGTAGAGACCACATGGTTAGTTTTTGGTTACTTTTACTCTGAAGATTTGTCTCTTTGTGGTCCCAGTTTGAGGTGGGAGGTGGTTTACAAACTCTCCTTTGGTGGGTCCCAGATTCCGACTTTTGTCCCTCAGTCCCACAAAACTACCCAACGTGTAGCTCAGCCTCCTTTGGCCTCTTCTGCATCAGCAAATGTCCAAGAACAAAAGCAATGCTCTCAGTTTCTCACACCTATCTAGGTTTCGGGTCTTTCTCAGATCTTAGCTCAGAAATTGTTAACTTTATGATATTCTTTAATGGTGTGTGTGTGTGTGTGTGTGTGTATATATATATATATATATAGAGAGAGAGAGAGAGAGACAGAGTCTTGCTCTGTCACCCAGGCTGGAGTGCTGTTTCGCAATCTTGGCTCACTGCCACCTCCACCTCCCAGGTTCAAGCAATTCCCTGCCTCAGCCTCCTGAGTAGCTGGGACTACAGGCACCCACCGCCACGCCTGGCTAATTTTTGTATTTTTAGTAGAGACCGGGTTTCACCATCTTGGCCAGGCTGGTCTTGAATTCCCGACCTCGTGATCCACCTGCCTCGGCCTCCCCAAGTGCTGGGATTACAGGCTTTAGCCACCGCGCCCGGCCTAATGCTATAATATTTAAAAAACATTGCATTCAGTTTTTTTTTTTAGTTGTCTTTCAGAAGATGTTCACCAGTCCACAATTACAGGCTGCGGAACTCCACATTGCTGTGACTGTACTGGCTGTTGACAGAAATACCTGCTCTGTGGCTGCTGTGGTCCAGCTTGCACCTGGGAACAGACAGCTTTGCAGCATCTCCTCCCACTTCTCCTGTGGCTGGGTAGCCTCCCTTGCCTGCTGTTCTTCCCTGCTCAGGTTAATGTAGCTTAGGTAGGACAGGAAATGGAAAGTCAGTCTCAGGCGTGACAATAGGAAAGTGTTTCTTCCCTCCCTCCCACCTCCCTCTGTGGAGAAGAGGCATCAGGCAAATGAATAGAGAGGACTGACCAGAAATTAAACTGAAGGGGATTACTGAGTATCTGTTGGCTATTCAATTACAGTCCATGAACAAACCTTGTGTACCTATTGAGTACTGTGTGCTAGAAGGAAATCCCAAAAGTTGGGTGCATCCCTCCAGGTCCAATATGAAGAGAAATACCATGCAGTAATTTGAAAAGGGAAAGTTTAATGTAAAGAATTATTGGTTGGGTGTGGTGTCTCATGTCTGTAATCCCAACACTTTGGGAGGCTGAGGCGGGAGGATCATTGAGCCCAGGAGTTTGAGACCAGCCTGGGCAACATAGGGAGACCCCCATCTCAACAAAAAAATTTAAAATTAACTGGGCATGGTGGTGCATGCCTGTAGTCGCAGCTACTCAGGAGACTGAGGTGGGCGGATTGCTTGAACCCGGGAGATCCAGGCTGCAGCGAGCCATGATCGAGTCACTGCACTCCAGCCTGGATAACAGAGCCAGACCCTGTCTCAGAAAAAAAAAAAAAAAAGAAAGAAAAAAATATTAAGTATAAAAGAGGACTGGAGTAATGAGAGATTAGCTAATAATAAAACTCTAAAATATTTTTTACAAATTACAGCTATAAGAAACAGGCACTACCCTTAGGGTTGAGACACAGTGTCTAAGACTCAATGAATGGCTTGCACTGGTGGACTTCACTGTAAATCTATTCTCTGGAATTTGCTGGAAACTCAACCTTGCAACTTGACGAATTTGCTGGAAATATATCCTCTATAAAGTACTGGAAATCTGCCTTCTCCTGCAGGAGAAAGCTACACTTTGCATCAATGTCCTCAGAGAGCACAGGTCAACCAGGAGGCAAAAAAAACCCTTTCCTCCTATGGTCTCCTTTTAGCACCTTCTACTGCCAAAGGCTTAAACTGTGTTACTGGCAAAGGGAAAAATGCTTAAAGGGCCCACATCCACTTTCACAGAGTCGGCAAAAGTGGGTGAAGTTGGAGGTGAGAGGTAACACATTGGTAACCAGCACAATGTATCCATTTCAGCCCTTGGTTTCCCTATGCATCCTCCTACACATATGTACACTCTGGTACGATAGCAAAACAACTCTGTGTTTCTACCTAACAACATACACCTTTGCTTCTCACAAGTAAAGAAATTCTTACCCTTCCCCCAAATGAGGAGACCCACAGTCCCAAGAGTCATTGTATAACTGACACAGTGAAGAAATGGATCCCAAATTCCAGGCACCAGGTTCTTTATATTTTATAACACTTAATTCTTAGAATCTTGTGAGGGAGGTGGTGTTCAAATATAAATAAGACATGGTGCTGTCCTCCAGGAACTTAGGAGAGAGGCATGTTGATGAGGATTTATAATATCAGGCAAAGTATTTAAATACTAATAGGGACGTGAAGATTACCTGCTGTGGGATCCTTCTTATTAGGGGGCTATCGGAAAGTGTCTTGATGGAGGTATTATTTGAACAGATGTAGTACCGAGACAGGTTTTGAAAGGTGTGAAGACAATAGTAAAGACATGGAATCAATCCAGGTGCCCATCAATGGTGGACTGAATAAAAAAAATGTGTTACATATACACCATGGAATACTATGCAGTCATAACAAAGAACAAAACCATGTTCTTTGCAGCAGCATGTACACAGCTGGAGGCCTTTCTCCTAAGTGAATTAACACAGAAACAGAAAACCACATACCGAATCTTCTCACTTGTAAGTAGGAGCTTAAATATCCGGTACACAGGGACAGAAAGATGGGAACAATAGGCTGCAGACTATTAGAGGGGGCAGGAAGGAGGGGAGGGGAGGGGTTGCTAAGTATTAGGGGCACATTTTCAAAGTCGGCTTGTTTTCGGATTTGTTCCCAAAGCCGGCACCGGATGTGAGGAAGCAACCCAGAAAACACTAGAAAGTCTGAACGCAATTCTCTTACATTGGACTTTTTTTTTTTATGATGTGCTTTTTGGGACGAGCAGAATTACACTGTTGGCTCCCAGTTCATTATCTCTCTCTCTCTCTCTCTCCATCTGTATCTATATCTACATATATTCACACACATATATAGTACAAATATATACATATACACATACATGTATATATTTTTGTAAAAAGGACACTTTAAGAAAATAGGTCAAAAGTGGGGGTGGGGGGGCGAGGCCCTTTGACACCCCAGGAGTCACGTGCTACTGCGCAGCTGCAGAGACGTGGTCCAGGCTCCTTCTCGCGCCTCATTGTGCCTCCGACAACGAGTGTACGCAGTAACCACGTAGTTACCACGCAGTTACCAAGGAGTTACCACACAGCCGCGGCACAGACATAGGCCTCAGGTCTCGGGCCTCAGAGCTAGACCCCGCAATCTCACAATGTCTGAGGGGACCGAGGAACAGGGTATGGTGACCTCCCCTCAACTGGCCCACTAACTTGGGCCTCAAGTTCTCTCAGAGTCTGGACGGCACCCACTTAGGCGGCCATTCAGGGGCGGCAGGATTGGCTACTCTTCGGCCGGGGCATGTTGGGGGGCGGCCTCTGAGTATTGGCCATCTGCCGCCGATTGCTCAGCGCGCCGGTGGGAAATTTGGCGTGGTGGACAGAGATGGCCCAGAGTTCAGGTCGTCTCAGGGGCTCAAGATGTCCCCGAGACGTGAGGTTATCCTGAGGTTCATGGCGTCCCCGTGGCTCTTGGTGGCTCGGGGTTGAGGTGACTCGGGCTTGTGCCCGAGTGTGTGAAGAGGCTGGGCCTGGTTGCCCTCCGGCCCGCGGTTCTCTCCGAAGCCTCGAGTGTTCAGGAAACAATGTAGGCGGTCGCGACGCCGGAGGGCAGCAGGTCTTCTTTCCTTCCTTCCTTTTTTGTTTGAGACAAGGTCTCGTTTTGTCGCCCAGGCTGGAGTGCAGTGGCGGGATCCTGGCTCACTGCAACCTCAGCCTTCCGGGTGCAAGCCATCTCACCTCAGCCTCCCGAGTAACTGGGACTACAGGCGCATGCCACCACGCATGGCTAATTTTTGCGTTATTATTATCATTATTATTTTTTGGTAGAGACGGAATTTTGCCATGTTGCCCAGGTTGGTTTCGAACTTCTGAGCTCAAGCGATCTGCCCCACTTGGCCTCCCAAAGTACTGGGATTACAGGCATTCGCTACTGCGCCCTGCCTGAGAACACACACACTTCTTATTGGCAATATACCATTCCAGCTCAGGGAAATACCATAATTTATTTAAGCTTTTGTTTATTTAATACTTTGGTTTAGATAATTAAGTGGTTCCTAATGTTATATTTTTTTTCCATGAAGACTATTAAGTAGACTTCAGAGTGACTCTTAAAAAAACCACACTTTTTATGGGTGAGAAAACAGAGGCAAAAGAGTCAATTTATCTAGCCCAACGGTCATACCTCTGGATAATTACAGAGCCTGAATTGGAATCTTCATTCTGTGATTCCTAATTTAGTACCATTTTCAAATCATCACATGCCCCTCACACTAGCTAATTATTTTATTCTCCTGCATTAGTCTTTTTGAAATAAAAAGAATAAATCCAAGTTATGATGTAGTTTAAATGTGATCTCTGAGTAAATACTTCAAGCTTAAATGTGTTCTTTTTCAGGCCAGCTTTAAGAAATAAAGCTTATTTTGATCTTAGACATTTTGCATAATGTGTTTTCGTGTTCATTAAAATGGTTTACTGAGTTGATATTTCACATCTGGTATATTTGTGGTTACCTATTTCACAGTTTGTGAGATTCAGATTTAATTCATTTCATAACAACATTTACTTTTGCACTTCATTTCTGCATTATCAGTCATCATAGACACTAATATTAGTTTTTAGAGAACAAGTTTAGAACATCATGGTCACCACAAGTATGTCTACTTAACACCAGTTGCATCATTTAAGTTAAAAGGATATCATCGAACACTGTGGCATGGGCCAGCTGGCCACATTTCTTAAATGAGAAGAAATTTATTACTCTACGAAATTGGAAGTACTAGAGATAGTAGTCTATGTGTGTATACGCATACATATGTATATACATACTTCAAAACTTCCTACTATTGGTTCATTAGCTAACTTGTAATGATTACAGATATAAAAATACATAATACAAATTTTCAGCTAAAATATGTTTTTTAAACAGTCTATAACTTTATAAGGTAGCTTCCTCAAGAAACTGTTTATTTAATGTGGTATTTAATCTAATCTTTCTCTTTGCTTATTCTTAGATTTTTTTATTGTAATTGTTGACGACAGTGATGATAACAATGATTGCAGTATTGACATAGTGGAAGATTCTGAAACAGCAGATAATTCCACTGATGACATAGCAAATGATTCCACTTATGACACAGCAGATAATCCCACTGATGACACAGCGACAGAACCAAATTTTCCAGGCGACAGTGATGACCATCACCGTCCACTCCAAATGTCATATGGTAATTTTGTTAAATTTCCTCCTTGGCAAAATTTTGCCCTCTGGTCCCCATTTCCAGTAAATTGCTCAAATATTCCTGTAACCTTTACAATAATTAGTTATGACCAGAGGGCTTAGCTTCGTGGCAATACCACAATGTTTACTTCTGCTTGCGTTTTCCCTTCACTTAACCTTTGCCATGTCTCCTTTTTTCTGTGTAAGACAGTCCCAGGAAGCATTGGGGAGAATATATTCTCTTTGAACAATTATTTATATCTGGCAACTATAATTATAACAATTTGGTGGCAATGCAAAAGTAAAAAGCTAAAACTGAACTTCTAGGAATAACAGCTTAAGTCAAGAGTCCATGGAGCAGGTGGCATGATTATCTATGTAGAAAGTCTCAAAGAATCAACAAAAATCTCCTGGAAGTCATAAGTGATTATAGCAAGGTTGCAGGAAACAGGTTAATATACAAAACTTAATCACTGTACTACATGCCAACAATAAACAATTGGAATTTGAAATTTACATTAGTGTCCAAGACCCCATGGAAAGTGGAGTCCTGCAACCAGAACTGCTATAGCCCACTGGTCCTTTGAATGGCTCTCTAGGAAATGTGAGACCCTCCACATCCTCACTTGTACAGAGAGTCATGAGATGTTAATTCCTTGGAATATTTCTTCCTTAGCTATATGACAATTTATTCTTTACCCTTTGCTTAGAGAATTTGATTTTCTTCTCTTCAAAACGTGGAAATGTTATTGCTTATGTTGGAGACTGGTACATTTTTTCTGTAAGGGGCCAGATAGTAAATATTTTAGGCTTCACAGGCCATAAGGTCTCTGCTTTAAGTATTTAACTCTGCCTTTATAGCATGAAAGCAGCTGATATGTAAACAGATGGTTGTGACTGTGTTTCAATAAAACTTTATGGTCGTTGAAATTTGAATTTCCTATAATTTTTCCATTTCATGAAATATTCTCCCCCCCCCCCATAATTTAGAAATGTAAAAAAACTCCATAACATCTTAGCTTATGAGCTATACAAAAGCAGGTGGCAAAGCGGATTTGGTCCACAGGTTATGGTTTGCTGATCCCTGATCTGATACCAAAAACGCAGTTTGATACCACTTACCTGTTTTGGTTTTAAAACTATAAGCAGGGCTAGCAGGATACTTCTTTAGTGTGTTATAGAACATCTGATATCATGGAGACAGAAAGTAGAATAGAGGTTACCAGGGACTGAGGTGAGGGGGAGTGTAATGGGTACAGAGTGTATGTTGCGGATGATAGAAATATTTTGGATATAGATAGTGATGATCGTTATACAAGTCTCTGAATATATTTAATGCCACTGAATTGTATATTTACAAATGATTAAAATGATAAATGTTTGCCTTTCAATGTATACACATCATTATATCAAAATAGTGAAAAATTAGAAGCCATATAAATGTCCCACAGTGGAAAACAGATAACAGAACCTCTGGACAACCATAAAATGGAATATTATGCAGGCATTTAAAAATATTTTTAAAATTATAAATGACACACAAAATTGCTTAAAAAATATATGAGTAAGATAAATAAATGTATTTAAAGGTTACAATATTTATTGCTGATGGATTGCTTTCTCTTTTTATTTAGATTCTGAATTATTTATAATGATCTGAATTTTTTAGGTGAACTTTTTTTTTTTTTTTTTGAGATGGAGTCTCTTTCTGTCACCCAGGTTGGAGTGCAGTGGTGTGATCTCGGCTCACTGCAATCTCTGCCTCCTGGGCTCAAGCGACTCTTCTGCCTCAGCCTCCCGAGTAGCTGGGATTACAGACATGCACCACCACACCCAGCTAATTTTTGTATTTTTAATAGACAGGGGATTTTACATTGTTGGCCAGGCTGGTCTTGAACTCCTGGCCTCAAGCGATCTGCCCGCCTCAGCCCCCCAAAGTGCTGGGGTTACAGGCATGAGCCACCATGCCCGGCCATAGGTGAACTTTTTATGGAAGTTATATGACATGCAAAATATGCACACATCATAAATATACAGCTTAAATAATTTTCAAACTAATACATGCATATAACCAGCACCCATACCAAGAAATATACGGTTATGAGCTCCCTAGAATCTTATCCACCCCGTTTCAGTCACTACTCTTCTTTGTAAGGTAACCACTATCCTGACTTCTCCTACCATAGATTACTTTTTTCTGTTTTTGAGTTTTATACCAATTGAATCATATGCTATACTCTCTTTTATATCTGGCTTTTTTTTTTAGAAACAGGGTCCTGCCGTGTTGCCCATGCTGTACTTGAACTCCTGGGCTCAATTGATCCTCCTGCCTCAGCTCCTGTGTAGCTAGAACTATAGGCACGTGCCACCACACCCGGCTTGTGTCTGGCTTTTTTTACTTCTTGCTGTGTGCTGCAGTAGTTGGATTATTCTCATTGCTGTGTAGTTCCTTTGTTTGAATACATCAGAATTTAATTACTTATAGCTTGTATTATAGTCAGAAAAAACAGCTTAAAAAATAAAATTTGGTTGAAGTTACAGCTCAACTTGGAGGTATCTTACTGTATCTTTTATTATTATTATTATATTTTTTGAGACAGGGTCTCACTCTGTCACCCAGGCTGGAGTGCAGTGGCACGATCACAGCTCACTGCAGCTTCAACCTCTTGGGCTCAAGCAATTCTCCCACCTCAGCCTTCCCAGTAGCTGGGATGACAGGTGCATGCCACCATGCCAGCTAATTTTTTAAAAATTTTTAGTAGAGATATCTTGCTGTGTTGCCCAGGCTGGTCTCCAACTCTTGAGCTCAAGTGATCCTCCTGCCTCAGCCTCCTAAAATGTTGGGATTACAGGTGTGAGCCACTGGGTCCAGCCTGGAGGTATTTTATAACTTGATATTTCTATATAACTTTAGTCTGTGTTTATCTAACTTGAGAGTTCTCCCATTTTCTTTATCCCCTTTTGATTTCTCTCTTTTGGGTCCTTGGTCATTAGGATCTCCACTATAGAATGAAAGGGAACAGGAAAGAGATGAAACCTGAATCCCTTAATTGTGCCTCTCATTACTGCCCTGGCTCAGGAAGGTTTAAGTGAAGTAGCTCTTTCATTAAAGTGTCCCTCCCAGTCACTGTGATGCAGGCTTTCAATGCAAATCTCTAGTACAAGATATAATCCAATACTGTTGTGGCCAGTGTCTTCTAGTTCCGTAGTTAAGTGACTCAGAGCCATAACCAGACCTTCCTAATTCTAGATTGTTTGGCTTACATTTCACATCCATTTATTTAGGATTAATATAAACTTTAATAAGGCAATCCTAACTTGAAAGCTGAAATGGCCGTTAGAGATCATCTCAACTGATGTTAACCTGGCAGATGAGGAGGTGGTGTCTCTAGTGGTCTGTCCAGCCCACATAGTGGTGGGGGTCTGATCTAGAATAGATTCCTGGCTTATAGTTTGGACACAATGCCGTCTCCTTAGTCAAGGGCCTTTTGGGGCTCCTTTACAAAAGCAGTTAGCCCTTGCATTCTCTTGTTCATTTGTTTCCAGCATTTACTGTGTAGGCTTTAAGTTACTAAGCAGTTACTTCACAGTTTGCAATTGCATTTGATTTGATTCTTATTCCTAGTTACGGGTAATATAGCCCTTCAGTTTTAAAAGAGTTGCTCTAAATTGGTCATGGAAGAATTCTTGTTTTGTCACTCTAAAATTCAACCCAAAGTCCAATTCAGTTTGAGTTAGCATTCTGGGAACATATCTGTATTAAGGTTATTAAGAGAGTAGTGTATGAAATAACTTTTTTATGCATTGCTTCACAGTAGCCCATGGTGACCAAACCATTTCACAGATCAAATGCCCAGTACATTTAAGAAGATACAGTTACAACTCAGAGGAAGTGGATTTGCCAAAAAGAGGAAGATTATCTACTCCAGAGGTAGATATTATGGTTTGCTTATTAAAGTGAAAATCTCTCTTTGTTCTTTTCATTCTACTGTATTTCTTTTTAAGAAATGGAGTTGAATTTCATGCAGTCAAATGCACAAATCAGTGAGTTTTGAAAAATGTGTATACTTACACCCCATGAAGATAATAAACATTTTGGCCGGGCGTGGTGGCTCACACCTGTAATCCCAGCACTTTGGGAGGCCAAGGCAGGTAGATCACCTGAGGTCAGGAGTTTGAGACCAGCCTGGTCAACATGGTGAAACCCCATCTCTACTAAAAACACAAAAAAATTAGCTGGGCACAGTGGCATGCACCTGTAGTCCCCACTACCCAGGAAGCTGAGGCAGGAGAATCGCTTGAACCCAGGAGGTGGACGTTGCAGTGAACCGAGATCACTCCACTGCACTCAAGCCTGGTGACAGAGCAAGACTCTGTCTCAAAAAATAAATAAATAAAACCCTCAGCAGAAACAGCATAGAAGGCACATACCTCAAGGTAATAAAAGCCATCTATGACAGATCCACAGCCAACATTACATTGAATAAAGAAAAGTTGAAACATTCCCCCTGAGAACTGGCACAAGACAAGGATGCCCACTTCTACCACTTCTATTCAACATAGTACTGGAAGTCCTAGCCAGAGCAATCAGACAGGAGAAAGAAATCAAGGGCATCTAAATCAGTAAAGAGAAAGTCAAGCTGTCACTGTATGCCAGTGATATGATTATATACTTAGAAAACACTAAAGACTCATCCAAAAAGCTCCTAGAGCTAATAAATGAATTCAGTAAAGTTTCAGGATACAAAATCAATGTATCAGTGTACACAAATTAGTAGCACTGCTATACACCAACAATGACCAAGCTGAGAATCAAATCAAGAACTGAACCCTTTTGACAACAGCTGCAAAAAAAGAAGAAAAAAGAAAAGAAAAGAAAGAAATACTTAGGAATATACCTAACCAAGGAGGTAAAAGATCTCTACAAGGAAAACTATAAAACACTACTGAAAGAAATCATAGACAACACAAGCAAGTGGTAAAACATTCTCTGCTCATGGATAAGTAGAATCAATATTGTGAAAATGACCATATTGCCAAAAGCAATCTATAAATTCAATCCAATTCCCACCAAAATACTATCATCATTTTTCACAGAACTAGAAAAAAAATTCTAAAATTTATATGAAACCAAAAAAGAACCACATAGCCAAAGCAATACTAAACAAAAAGAACAAATCTGGAGGCATCACATTACCTGACTTCAAACTATACTACAAGGCCATAGTTACTAAAACAGCATGATACTGGTATAAAAATAGGCATGTAGACCAATGGTAAAGAATAGATAACCCAGAAATAAAGCCAAATAATAGAGAACCCAGAATTACAGCTAACTGATCTCCAGCAAAGCAAACAAAAACATAAAGTGGAGAAAGGACACCCTATTCAACAAATGTTGCTGGAATAATTGGCAAGCCATGTGTAGAAGAATGACTCTGGATCCTCATCTCTCACCTTATACAAAATCCAACTCAACATAGATCAAAGACTTAAATCTAAGACCTAAAAAAAAGAATAAAAATTCTAGAAGATAACATCAGAAAAACTCTCCTAGATATTGTCTTAGGCAAAAAGTTTATGACCAAGAACCCTAAAGCAAATGCAACAAAAAACAAAACTAAATAGTTGGGACCTAATTAAACTAAGAAGCTTCTGCACAGCAAAAGAAATAATCAGCAGAGTAAACAAACAACCCATAGAGTGGGAGAAAATATTCACAAACTATGCATCTGACAAAGGACTAAAATCCAGAATCTACAAGGAACTCAAACAGATCAGCAAGAAATAATAATAATCCCATCAAGAAGTGGGCAAAGGACTGAAATAGGTAATTCTCAAAAGAAGATATACAAATGGTTACAAATGGCTAACAAACATATGAAAAAATGCTCAACATCACTGTCAGGGAAATGCAAATCAAAACCACAATGAGATACCACCTTACTCCTGCTAGTGTGGCCATAACTTAAAAATCAGAAAAATAATATCATATATGTTGGTGGGAATGTTACTGCTGGTGGGAATGTAAACTAGTACAACCACTATGGAAAACAGTATGGAGATTCCTTAAAGAACTAAAAGTAGAGCTACTGTTTGATCCAGCAATCCCACTACTGGGTATCTACCCAGAGGAAAAGAAATCATTATATGAAAAAGACGCTTGCACACATGTTTATAGCAGCACAATTCATGATTGCAAAAATATACACCAGTCTAAATGTCTGTCAACCAATAAGTAGATAAAGAAAATGTGGTATATATTTACCATGGAATACAACTTAACCATAAAAAGGAACAAAATAGTGGCCTTTTCAGTAACATCGATGGAGTTCTAGGCCATTATTCTAAGTGAACTAACGCAGGAATGGGAAACTGAACATCATATGTTCTCACTTATAAGCAGGAACTAAGCTATAAGGATGCAAAGGAATAAAATGATACAATGGACTTTGGGGACTCAGGGGAAAGGGTGGGAGAGGCTGAAGGATAACAGACTACACACTGGGTAGTGTACACTGCTTGGATTCTGGGCGCACC
>NW_012115021.1:2916179-2923050 GCF_000951035.1 Colobus angolensis palliatus
TCCCCATCTCCCTTAACTTTGGGGGAAATACATTTTCATGTTTTTTTCCATCCTATATGAGTTTTGCCTGTTCTAGAACTTCACATAAATAGAATTGTGCAGTATGTACTGTTTTGGGTCATAGTCTTTTTTCCTTAGAATAATGTTTTGGAGATTTGTTTCATAGTATTAATATTACATTCCTGTTCGTTGCTGAGTGGTATTCTGTCATATGAATACTCATAATCTGCTTACCCATTTTTTTTTTTTCCTCTGAGACGGAGTCTTGCTCTTTCATCCAGGCTGGAGTGCAGTGACACCATCTTGGCTCACTGCAACCTCCACCTCCTGGGTTCAAGCAATTCTCCTACCTCAGCTTCCTGACTAGTTGGAATTACAGGCTCCTGCCACCGCATTTGGCTAATTTTTGTATTTTTAGTAGAGATGGTGTTTCACCATGTTGACCAGGCTGGTGTCAAACTCCTGACCTCAGGTGATCTGCCTGCCTCAGCTTCCCAAAGCCCTGGGATTACAGGCATGAGCCACCGCACCCGGCCTATCCATTCTTTTGATGGACATTTGGGTTGTTTGCAGTTTTGGGCTATTAGGAGTAAAGTGACTATGAACACGCTTATGGCAGTCTCTTTGTGAACCTATGTTTACATTTAATTTGGGTAAATACCTGGGAGTGGAAGTATTAGGTAATGGGGTAATTGAAAGTTTATGAGAAATTGCCAGCTTTTCTAAGTGGTCGTACTGTTTTACATTACCACTATATTCTCCTGTGCTTTTTGATCTCTGAAGTTGAATAAAATAGATTATTAAACTATATATAATTTGGCTTAACAGAAAATGTATTTGTTTACCTACGTAAGGATGTGGATATCAGTGCCACGTAAGTAGTGTAGGCAATTCTTAACTTCTATCAGCCTCAATGTTTTCATTTTTGGGGATAATGCTAATTATCTGCCCAGTATCATGGTTTTGTACATAATTATCTGAAAGCACTTTGGAAAGCATGAAGCACTATACAAGGGTAAGATGGTAATATTGTGTTTACAATTACTAATATCTATTATAATTTGATATAATTTTGGCTGTCTAATAAGTTTGTAATGCTGGGCTAATTCAGTTAATTTTTTATTATGTATTTTGAAACAAAGAAGTAGATAACTACTTGATATGTTTATGTTAAAATTATTTTTATGGCCCACAATTCATCCTTAGAATAATTTTTCAGAAATATAATGGTTATTTACTGTTTGGTTACTTATTTATACCCTGCCTTACTCCAAAAAATATTTTAAGATGATTTACAGATTAATTTATCAAGAAAAATAGGTGGTTAAGTGTTTCCTGTCTTGTCCACAGAGTGTCACTGTTGGTTTATTTGAAAATCAAAAGCCATTTAACATTTGGTTCTTTGTTCATGGTTAGAAACACTTGCTTTTAAAGCAGTTCTGGTGCTAGAAACTCGTATATAAATGGTTAAGCTTGATGAAAATGGTGTCTTAAGTGTAGCTGGATTAAAGAGAACACGATTCTGCAAATATATCTTTTCCTGTAGTTGTAGGATTTGCAATGGGCAAAGGTCCTTTGATATCACAAATAGGCCTTAGGTGCTTCTTGAAAATGAAATAGAAGTCCTGAACTTTTCTTTCTTTCATATTTGCTTTTGGTTTATTAATACGTTTTCCTTAGACAGTAACATGAATACTTGATTGTGAAGAAGATGGGGAAGTATCATTAATGAGTGTATACCAGACTTTGAATCTTTATATTATATTAAATGCTCATTGCCAAATATATTCCAAGAAAGCAATTTGGATTCTTTTTCAGTCTTCGTATACACTGTAGAATTACTCTGAACTCAGGCTTAAGGAAATAGCTCTCTCTCCTGAATCTGTATGCTTCTTTTCATTAGACAATGAGCTCTGAAGCATTTTGTTTCCTTCTTTTCCTTGTAAGAATCACCATGTTGGTAAAGGTGTGATTACCGGGGATTTTGTGAGTTATAAGCCAGAGGTAATGAAAGTTTATTAGAAAAAAAAAAAGTTTCTTACCGTGTATAATGTTTCTTGAATGGAATGAGATAAAACATTTTGGAAAGTGAAATTGTTTGGGCATTTATCATGATCATGGGGTAGAACAGAAGTGGAGGGCTTCCAAGGGACACATGCAGTCTTGAGGGGAAGTGGGTACAGAGGCGAGCTGGGAAGGTAGGGAGCAGGTTCTCCCCAGCCTGCCTCCCCTGCACTGCCAGACCAGGGTCCCCCTCGGCAAGCCTGCACACTGCGGTGGGAGGCAGTATCTGTGGGAGGAGGTGCCTAGGGCCACGGTCAGCCTGAAATGGCCCCAATGGCTCCTCTCCATTGCTCCTAAGGAGTTGGCTCTTTCCTCCCCTGCCCATTCTAGATCACAGGGGTGGCGCTGCAGCATGCCTTTTTCTTTCATCCCAGTTCCCTCTTGAGTCCACCTCCGTCCTGCTTAGCTGGGAGCAGAGGAGGACCCCCTCTGTCGGCAGTCCCCGGCCTATCTCAGCCCCCTAGTCCTGCCTCTTCACTCCTGGAGACAGTGGAGCGCCTGGGGCAGTCCTCTCCTCCAAGTCCTCATATCTGTCCCCACAGCCAACCAACTGCCCCCATCCCCGCCCTTCTTCTGACCCCTTCCCGACCATTCTAGTGGCCAGGGCTGACATGCTTGCTGCTTTCTGCATCTAGTCCCCTCCCCGAACTCAGAGCTGCCCCCCATCGGGCGTCCCTCTCTCTCTCCTCTGGCTCTAGACCCTGTCCCTCCTTCCCCTCTACGAGTTCTCCCACAGCTTGGAGAAGCCACTTCTCTTGCCTCCCATCCCTTCTTTGCTGTCATCCTCACTCTCTCCTTCCCATGACAGCCTCACTCCTGGAATGTCATTGATACTCGCTGTCTTCACATCTGGCTTCCTGTTTTTCTCTCTAGGTATTTTTGAATCTGCTGTTTCTCCTACCCTGTAAACCCTTCCATGCATCCTCACCTGGCGAGCACCTTCTCATGTTTTAATTCTCACCTCAGACCTCACCTCCTCTGAAAAGCTCTCCGTGACTGCAGCGTGGGTTAGGCCCACTCTTCTGTGCACGCTTAGCCTCCTGTTCCTGCCTGTGTCATGGTGCTGGTAATAACAATAGTAACAGGAAGAGACCACTGAGCACTGTTGGACCGGGCATAGTGTAGTGTTGTTACTGTGAATATTAACTTAATACTATAGCAAGGTTCTTGTCCTCAAGAGAACCCTGAGAGAGATTTTCATTCCGATTCCCTACATGAGGACATTGAAGCACAGAGAGGTTAAGTAACTTGTCCAGGGTCACACAGCCAATAAGTGGCTGGACTCTAGTATTTGACCCCAACCATGTTCCCCTAGAGCCTGCACTATTTACCTCATTGCCATAGCCCAGGGGTTCTCACTGGGAGCATCAGAATCAACTGGGGGCTTGTGAAAACATAGACCACTGTTGCCACTCTCAGAGTTTCTGACTCCAGAGGTCTGGGGTACAGCCTGAAATTTGGCATTTCTAATGAGCTTCAGGTGATGTTGATGCTGCTGGTCTGTGGACCACTTTGCAAACCACTGTTCCAGGCTGCTAATCACTTTGTCTATTGGAATCCTCTCTTTACTTGTCTCTCTCCCAGCTGAGATGGCAGTTCCTCTAGGACAGCTTTTTTTTGACAGGGTCTCATTCCGTTGCCCAGGCAGGAGTGCAATGGTGCACTCATGGCTCACTGTATCCTCAACTTCCCAGGCTCAGGTGATTCTCCCACCTCAGGCTGCCAAGTATCTGGGACTACAGGTGCATGCCACCATGCCTGGCTACTTTTTTGTATTTTTTTTTTTTCCGGAGATGGAGTTTGTTGTTGTTGTTGTTGTTGTTTTTGTTAGAGATGGAGTTCTGCCATATTGCTCAGGCTGGTCTTGAACTTCTGAGCTCAAGTAATCTGCCTGTCTCGGCCTCCCACAGTGCTGGGATTACAGGCATGAGCCACCGTGCCCGGCTAGGAGCTTTCTTTCAGTCCATGTTTCCAACACATAGCAAAGTAGTTCTGCCAGGTGGTAGGCCGTCAATAAAGGTTTAATTGAATGAATGAATGAGGAAATGTTTCTGGCCCTTTGTTTAAGTGTATTTTTTTTTTTTTTTTGCCCAAAGTTTCTGTGTATTTCAAGAGGAATTCTCAGATTTTTATCAGTCATATATGCTTGATTGGCACATAGGGGATGTGTACTCAATGGTTTTGTAAGATTAGTTGTTGACTGTATGATTTTAAAATGTTTGAAGCCAAAAGTCACATCTGTTATATTTGGCTCACTGTTCTTTCTGGAATGGAACACTCACTCTCTGTATATAATATAGACTTCATATTTGTACATAGATGAACATATATGTTACATATGAACATTATAAAGCGAGTCTTTGGCCTTTTATCAGATTTGAGGATTTCTTTTGTAAAATAGCACCTTCCTTGATGTGCAGTGTCTTCATCATAAATGTGCTGGTGTAGAGGCATAGCGGCACTTTCATTTGCTGGCATTAGAGCAGCCTTAGTGCCTGCACGGGGTAGAGCATCAGAGGGGATGTTGGGGCTCCTGAGCTCAGCCTGCTGGCTTTGTGTCACCTACAGCCAGGCCTCGAATAGGAGCAAGACATTTCTGATGGCTTGAGAACTTTTGTTGTGTCTAGCAGTTAACATTTGACTTAATGGCGTTTTCACATATGTTATTTTTCTTTTGAAATGTGAACTACCATTTTTTAAGTATAATAGAATGTAGAAGATCTTATTGAAAATACCACTATGCAAGTTGACCATCTTTGTGGAGCTGTTTCAGAACTGCAGTGTTCTTGGGAGCAACCACCTTTGATAAAATGTCTGTTACAAAAACGTTTTTACAACTTTGATAAACCTCTAGCTCCTAAAGACACCAATCAGTTAGAACTGATAGAGAACTAGTAACTCTGAGATTAGCAAGGCTTTTCTCTACTTACTTTAATAGCAGATGGGGGACTAAAATTCCCTTGGAAAATGCTGAAGTTTAGGTCTGACAGATTACAACACTTAGTATTTTTATGTTAGTAATTATCATGTATAAAATGCAGGGTTGAAGAAGAATAAAAATCATATAATCAAAGTACAGCATTTATCCTTAACAATGGAAAATGATGTTGCAAGGAAAATACATAGGAATTTTTTTTTAATCAACTTTTTAAGCCTCATTTTAAGTTACAGTTGATTTATACTGGGTTGGTGTCATTTTAGAGGTCGTCTGGATTTACACAAAAAAGTTTTGATTGTATGTCTCATGGAAAAATTGAAGTCTAGGAACCGAAGAAAATAACTTTACTCATTCTGTTCTCTTACCCTGGATAGGTACAGTCTAGCATACCACCACCAGCAGAAAGGCAGGAAACCCATGCCTGGGCCAGCCCTGCTGTAACATCTCTTGAGTCAGCGGCATGTCCTGAACTGCAGGAAGAAGACCTCAGTGAGAGTTCATCATATCCCAGAATTGTCCCCTCACGTTCATTACAGCCGTATGTCGCACAAGGTGGCTCATTTCCTTGTTTCGGTAAGCCATGTAACTTTATCAGTGGAGGTGTTGAAAGTCCATGCTGTTGTCTCATTTGCCAATCCTACTACAGCAGTACCTATGGCAGGTCTGTCACGAGGAGAATCCAGTCTGGCAAATAACCCTGGTGTGGTGAATTACTCTGCTCTACTGGAAAATGAAAATGTGGGCCCAGATAGAGCCTTGTCATCTTTCTGCATCCATCCCAATTTGGGTGACTTTGAAATGACGCATATTACAGATAGCATTCTTCAATCTAGATTTTAAAACACCCTTCATGCAAATTAGTGTCAGCTGTTTTTTAAATTAAAAGTTTTATCTTGAAATCATTATAAATTCATATGTAGTTGTAAGAAATAATACAGAGAGATACCCTTTCCCCAATTTTCCCCAGTGGTAACATCTCATAAGGCTGTAGTTTGTATTCATTTGTGTGTCTGACTTTCGGCTTTTTTAAAAACAATTTTATCACTTGAGAAAGTTTATATGTTCCTATCATAGTCAAGATACAGAGCGGTTCTATCACCAGAAAGTATGCTTGTATTGCCCTTCTATAACCAAACCCATCCTCCTTTTCCTTTCCCCACTTATCTATTCCTAACCCTTGGCAAGTGTGATCTCTTCTCCATCTCTATAATTTTGTCACTTAATTGAATGCATATAGTATGTAACCTTTTGGTATTGTTTTTTTTTCACTCAACATAATCCCCTGGAGACTCAACCAAGTTGTGTGTTTCAGTAGTTCCTTTATTGCCAAGTACTATTCCATGGTATAGGTGTACCGTGGTTTAACCATTCATCTATTGAAGGAAACTATTTTTTCAGTTTTTGACTATTAGGAGTAAGGCTGCTATGAAAACTCATATACAAGTTTTTGTGTAAATGGAAGTTTTCATTTCTCTAACATGATTACCCAAGAGTACAACTGCTGTTTATATACTAATTGCATGTTTAGGTTTTTTTAAAAAACAAATCTTTATTGATATATTAATGTCTTGGTCTGTTTGTGTTGCTGTAAAAAAATACCATAGACTGGGTGATTGAAAAAGAACAGAAATGTAATTTCTCACAGCTCCGGAGGCTGGGAAGTTCAAGAGCAAGGTGCCAGCCAGTTCTTCTGTCTGGTGAGGGCTGCATCCCCTGCAAGAGAGGAGCACTGTGTCCTCACATGGCAGAAGGTAGAAGGGCAGGATTTCAAAATGCTGTGTGAAGCCTCTTTTTTTTTTTTAATTATTATACTTTAAGTTCTAGGGTACATGTGCATAACGTGCAGGTTTGTTACATATGTATACTTGT
>NW_012115021.1:2928823-2936266 GCF_000951035.1 Colobus angolensis palliatus
GCCTCAGCAATGGCGGGTGCCCCTCCCCCAGCCTCGCTGCTGCCTTGCAGTTAGATCGCAGACTGCTGTGCTATCAATGAGGGAGGCTCCATGGGCGGGCATGGGACCCTCCCGGCCAGGTGTGGGATATAATCTTCTGGTGTGCCCATTTGCTAAGACCCTTGGTACAGTGCAGTATTGGGGTGGGAGTTACCCGATTTTCCAGGTGTTGTGTATCTCAGTTCCCCTGGCTAGGAAAAGGGATTCCCTTCCTCCTTGTGCTTCCCAGGTGAGGTGATGCCTCGCCCTGCTTCAGCTCTCGCTGGTCGGGCTGCAGCAGCTGACCAGCACCGATTGTCTGGCACTCCCTAGTGAGATGAACCCAGTACCTCAGTTGAAAATGCAGAAATCACCTCTCTTCTGTGTCACTCGCGCTGGGAACTGGAGACTGGAGCTGTTCCTATTCGGCCATCTTGCTCCGCCATGAAGCCTCTTTCATAAGGGCCTCCATCCCATTCATGAGGGAGAAGCCCTCATAGCTTAATCATCTCTTAAAGGTCCCATTTCTTAATATGATCACATTGGCAACACCTGAATTTTGGAAAAGATACCTTTAAACCGTAGTAATTAATAAGTAAAAAACTGCACATATTTATTATACCCAGTGTGATGGGTTTGGACATGCATGTTTAGTTTTATGAGAAACTGCCTAACTATTTTCCAGGGGTCTGTACCATCTGACATTCCTGCCAGCTATATATGGGTGATCTATTTTCTCTGAATGCATATTTCTCCTCTTTCTTTTGTTCTTTCTTCCTGATGCTCCAAGATTCATTCTTTCATCATTTTCTTTTTTTTGATTGAAGAGTTTTCTTTAATCTTTCTTTAAGGGTAAGTCTGTTGGGGACAAATTCTTTTTGTTTTCCTTTGTGTGTGAATGTCTGTTTCCCTTTCTTTCTTGAAGGATAATTTTGCTTGGTATAGAATTTGTGGGTGAAGTTCTTGTATTACAGCTCTTGAAAACTTTTTATTTATAGAAATGCCAGAAAGACCAGTAAACAGCAGTAAAAACAGCGCTGAGACAGTGAATTACCCAACCTTAATGGGAAATTACAGTGGCCAAAATACTGCCTCTTTATCTGTCTTCATCCCTCCCTATTTTGGTGAGTTTGAAATGATATATAATGCTGGGCATGGTGGCTCATGCCTGTAATCCCAGCACTTTGGGAGACTGAGGCGGGTGGATCACCTGACATCAGAAGTTTGAGACCAGCCTGACCAACATGGTGAAACCCCATCTCTACTAAAAATACAAAAAATTAGCTGGGCGTGGTGGTGGGCACCTGTAATCCCAGCTACTCAGGAGGCTGAGGCAGGAGAATCACTTGAACCTGGAGGTGGAGGTTGCAGTGGGCTGAGATCGTGCCACTTAACTCCAGCCTGGGCAACAAGAGCAAAACTCTGTCTAAAGTAAATAAATAAATAAATAGATAAGAAATATGTAGATAGCATTATTTAATCTTGATGCCAGCTAGTTTTTTTTTTTTTTTTTTTGAGATGGAGTTTTGTTCTTGTTGCCCAGGCTGGAGTACAATAGCGTGATCTTGGCTCACTGCAACCTCTGCCTCCCAGGTTCAAGTGATTCTCCTACCTAAGCCTCCCGAGTAGCTGGGATTACAGGCATGCACCACCATGCCTGGCTAATTTTTTTTTGTATTTTTTGTAGAGACGAGGTTTCTCCATGTTGGTCAGGCTGGTCTCCAACTCTCAACCTCAGGTGATCTGCCCACGTCTGCCTCCCAAAGTGCTGGGATTACAGGCGTGAGCGCCCAGCCTGATTCACCAGTATTTTTAATGTCAGCTAGTGAGACTCTTTTCAAATTAAACTTTTTAGTTTGAGATAATTTTAGATTCACACATAGTTGTAAGAAATAATGCAGAGACCTGTTTATGATTTAGCCATTTCCCCCAAAGGATAACATCTTTAAAACTATAGTAAAATATCACATCCAAGGTATTGATATTGATACACTCCACAGATCTTACTGAGATGTCCCCAGGTTTACTGGTAATTAATTTGTGTCTGTCTGTTTAGTTCTTTGCAGTTTTATCACAGGTAGTTTTAATGTCTACCTCCGGCAAAGACATAGAACGTTTCTATTACTGCAAAGATGCCTCGTCTTGCCCTTTGATAATCACATTCACTTTCCTCATGTCATCCCTTCCTTTCAACCTGCCCCATCCCTAACACCTGGTAACTACTGATCTGTTCTCTGTTTATAATTTTGTCACTTCAAGAATGTTACATTAAGGGAATGTTACAGTATGTAATTTTGGGGGATTGGTGTTTTTCACTCAGTATAGTTCTCTGAAAACTCACCCAGCTTGTTGCATGTATCAGGAGTTTCCTCCTTTTTTTTTTTTTTTTTTTTTAAGACATAGTCTCCTCTGTTGCCCAGGCTGGAGTGCAGTGGCACGATCTTGGCTTACTGCAACTTCTGCCTCTTGGATTCAAGCAATTCTCATGCCCCAGCCTCCTGAATAGCTAGGATTACAAGTGTGTGCCACCATGCCCAGCTAATTTTTGTAGTTTTGGTAGAGACAGGGTTTCACCATGTTGGCCAGGCTGGTCACAGACTCCTGACCTCAAGTCGTCTGCCTGCCGTGGCCTCCCAAAGTGCTGAGATTACAGGCGTGAGCCACCATGCCCAGCCTACCCTCCTTTTTATTTTTGATTTATATTTCATAGTATGGCTATGCCACAGTTTGTTTAGCCATTCACCCATTGAAAAGGCATCAAATTGTTTTTTTCCAGTTTTTGGATATTAGGAGTGAAGCCGCTATGAACAGTCATAAGCAAGTTTTTCTGTAAATATAAGTTTTCATTTCTCTGTCATGAATGCCATGAGTGTAATTGCTAAGCCTTATGGTACTAGCATGTTTAGTTTTATAAGAAACTGCCAAATAGTTTTCCAGAGAGTCTGTATTATCTTCCATTTCCATTTCCACCAGCAATGCGTGAGTGATCCAGTTTCTCCACATTCATATTTCTGTTATTTCTGTTGTTCTTCCTTCTGGATGCTCTATATTTTCTTTTTTCATCAATTCCTTTCTGTTTGAATACTTTCCTTCAGCCTTTCTTTAAGGTTTCTTTAGTTTTCCTGCATTTGAAAATGTCTTTATTTTCCTTACATTCTTTAAGGATAGTTTTGCTGGGCGTAGAATTTGTGGCTGAGAGTTTATTTTCCATCAACATCCTGAATGCAAGTCAGTGATAGCTCTTTAAAAAAAAAAAAAAAACCAAAAAACTAGCCTTTTTATTTTGAGATAATTTTGAATTCACATGTGATTGTAAGAAACTGTACAGAGATCCCATGTGTGCTTTACCCATTTTCCTCAATGATAACATCTTAAGGAACTATATCCTGCAACCAGGATATTGGCATTGATTAAATCCACATCAGTGTGTGTGTATTTAGTTCTATGAAATTTAATCATGAGTCAGTTTACATGTCCACTATTAGTTACAATACAGAACATTTCCATCATCATTACAAGCATCCTTTATATTGTTCTTTTATAACCACAGCCACTTCCCCTGATCTCCCTTCTCTCTCATCTTGCCCTGTCTTAACTACTGATAGTCAGCAATCTCACTTTGCTTGCCAGAATTTCATTATTTGAATGTTGTTACTTAAATACAACTAAATGCTGTGTAACCTTTTGAGCATGGCTTTTTTTCACTAAACATAATTTTCTCGAGATTCATACCAATTGTTGTATGCATCAATAGTTCTTCCATTTTTATTGTTGAGTACTATTCCATAGTAGTGATGTATAACTGTTTATCTGTTTATTCATTGAATGACATCAGGGGTGTTTTCTATTTTTGGTCAATACAAGTAAAGCTCTATGAACATTTATGTACTGGTTTTTGTGTAAACAAGTTTGCATGCAATTTTGGGTTATATGGTACTCCATATTTAGTTTTGTAAGAAAATGCTAAACTTTTTTTTAGAGGGGCTGTATCTTTTTTTAAAAAGACATTTATTCAGTGTAATGATCAGACTATTACATTTAGCAATCAACAGCATGGATGCAAGAAAATAAAATCTACATTAAAACTCTCTGTTGGAATGTTTTATACTTTCCACAGAACAGAAACTAAAATAACCTGTTATACAATTAGTCACAAATACAGCCCTCGAATTTTTTGCCCATACATGTGAGTATTTGTCTAAAACATCTCTTCTTCACAGCAGCTAGGCCCTGCCACCACTGTGCTTGGTTCAGTTCACAAATCTGTTGTCACTTGTAGCTTCCCTGTCACTTCTCTGGCTCTCCTCTCCTGCTAAGTTTTGTTTCCTAATTAAAATCTTCTGCCACTGCCATAGCTACTGCTGCTACTGGAACCACCATAGCCACCTTGGTTTCGTGGTTTGGCAAAGTGTTGGCCTCCACTACCATAGGGGCCAGAGCTTCTGCCTCCAACGTTTCCTCCCTTCATGGGTCCAAAATTTGAAGACTGTTGTAATTGCCAAAATCATTGTAGCTTCCACCACCTGCAAAATTGCTTCCATCATTACCAAATCCATTATAGCCATCCCCACTGCTACCATATCCACCATCACCACGGCTGCCACCAAAGACACCATGACCACTGAAGTTTCCTCCACGATCAAAGTTGTCATTCCCACCGAAACCACCTCCACGACCACCACCAAAGTTTCCAGAACCACTTCGACCTCTTTGGCTGGATGAAGTACTAGCCATCTCTTGCTTTGACAGGGCTTTCCTAACTTCACAGTTGTGGCCATTCACAGTATGGTATTTCTGAATGACAGTCTTATCCATGGAGTCATGGTTATCAAAGATTACAAAGGTAAAACCCCTTTTCTTGCCACTGCCTCGGTCAGTCATGATTTCAATCACTTCAATTTTTCCATACTGTTCAAAATAATCTCTTGGGTGATGTCATTCAGTGTCTTCTTTAATGCCACCAACAAATATCTTTTTCACAGTTAAGTGGGCACCTGGTCTTTGAGAATCTTCTCTTGAGACAACTCTCTTTGGTTCCAAAACTCTTCCGTCCACCTTGTGTGGCCTTGCATTCATGGCTGCATCCACCTCCTCCACAGTGGCATATGTGACAAACCCAAAGTCCCTGGAACACTTGGTGTTTGGATCTCTCATTACCACAGAGTTCATCAGCGTTCCCCATTGCTCAGAACGGCTTCATAGGCTCTCATTGGTTGTTTCAAAGCTCAACCCTCCAATGAAGAGTTTCCTCAGTTGTTGGGGCTTTTTAGGAGACTCTGACTTAGACATGACAGCAGGGAGAAGAGAGACTTTAATGATGCTTCTTCAGCGGAGTCCATGGGCAGAAAGGCGGGGCTGTATCATTTTATCTCCTCACCAGTAACATCTGAGTGATCCAATTTCTCTGCATGCATATTTCTGCTCTTTCTCTTCTTTCTTCCTTCCCGATGCCCAAAGACCCATTTTTTTCATCATATCCTTTCTGCATAAAGATTTTCCTTTGGCCTTTCTTTAAGGGCAAGTCGATGCGGGATAAGTAATCCTAGTTTTCCTTCATGTGAGAATGTCCTTATTGCCTGTTAATTACTCGTATTAGTTTGTTTTCACACTGCTGATAAAGACATACCCCAAACTGAGAACAAAGAGAGGTTTGATTGGACTTACAGTTCCACATGGCTGGGGAGGCCTCAGAATAATGGCAGGAGGTGAAAGGCACTTCTTACATGGTAGTGGCAAGAGAAAAATAAGGAAGAAGCAAAAGCAGAAACCCTTGATAAGCCCATCAGATCTCATGGAACTTATTCACTATCACGAGAATAGCATGGGAAAGACTGCCCCCCATGGTTCAATTACCTCCCCCTGGGTCCCTCCCACAGCAAGTGGGAATTCTGGGAAATACAATTTAAGGTGAGATTTGGGTGGGGACACAGCCAAACCATATCATTACTCAAGGAGAATTTCACTATGTATAAATTCACGGTTGAGAGTTCCTAACCACTTGAAAAATGTTCTTTCTGTAGGTATGTCAACAATTGCAGAAACCAGGCTGGAAAGCAACCCTCAGACAATGAATTACCCAATTTCTTTGGGAAATGGCAGCGGCCTATGTTCTTCCTCTTTATCTGCCAGCCTCACACCTAATTTTGGTGAGTTTCAGATGCTGCATTACAAGTGACACTATTGAATCTGGATCGATTAACATCCTTAATACAAGCTAGTTGTAGCTCATTTTTAAAATTAAACTTTTATTTTTATTTTTTTGAGATGGAGTCTCACTTTGTCTCCCGGGCTGGAGTGCAGTGGTGTGGTCTCGGCTCACTGCAACCTCTGCCTCCTGGGTTCAAGAGATTCTCCTGCCTCAGCCTCCTGAGTAGCTTGAACTATAGGGCATGCCAGTATGCCCGTCTAATTTTTGTATTTTTAGTAGAGGCGGGATTTCACCATGTTGGCCAGACTGGTCTCTAACTCCTGACCTTAGGTGATCTGCCCTCCTCGGCCTCCCAAAGTGCTGGGATTATAGGTGTGAGCCACTGTGCCCAGCCATTTTTATTTCGAAATAATTTTAGATTCACATGTATTTGTAAGAAATAATAGAAATGATCCCCTTTATGCTTTACCCTTTTCTCCCAACAATACCGTCTTACAAAACTATAGTAAATTAACACAACAGGATATTGACATTGATAAAATACACAGATATAACTGAGATATCCCAAGTTTTACTTATAATAATCTGTGGGTGTATCTGTATTTCTTTCTTTGCAAATTTTTTTCCATGAATAGGTTTGATTCTCACCACCACAGTCAAGACAGAACATTTCCATCACCACCAGACTGCCTCATCTTTGATAACCACCCCCACCTCTCTCAGGTCACCCTTTTCTTCCCCATTGACTGTTCCCTAGCTCCTGGACAAACACTGGCTTCTATAATTTTGTGACTTTAAGAGTGTAATATAAAGGGAATCTTATGGCAGGCAGGTTTTTTTTTGTTTTGTTTTCAGTCAGTATGATTCCGTAAAGACTTATACAGGTTGTTGTGTGTATCAGCTGTTCCTCTTTTTTTTTCTGATAATCTTCCGTGGTTTGGATATACAGTAGTTGTTTTTAACCATTTACCAATTGAATGCCATTATTTCCCCCCTCCCCACTCTTTGGTATTAGGACTAAACTGCTCTGAACATTCCTGTACTGGTTTTTGGATAAATATAAGTTTTCATTTCTCTGTCATGAATGTCAAGAGCACAATTGCTGGGTCTTATGGTACTAGCATGTTTAGTTTTATAAGAAACTGCCAAACATTTTTCCAGAACGGCTTTACTTAGATGGGTGATCCAGTTTCTCCATATTTATATTATTTATATTTCTTACCTTTCTTTTTTCTCTCCTTTCCTTTTTTTTTTTTTTTTGAGACAAAGTCTCACTC
>NW_012115021.1:2936626-2940502 GCF_000951035.1 Colobus angolensis palliatus
CCTTCCTTCCTTCCCTCCTTCCTTCCTTCCTCTCTCTTTCTCTCACTCTTTCGCTCTCTCTCTCTTTCTTCTTCCTTTCCTTTCCTTCTCTTCTCTCCTCTTCTCTTCTCTTCTCTTCTCTTCTCTTCTCTTCTCTTCTCTTTTCTTTCTTTCTTTTCACTCTGTCATCCAGGCTGGAGTGCAGTGGTGCGATCATGGCTCACTGCAGCCTCCACCTCCCAGGCTCCGGTGATGCTCCCTCAGCCTCCTGACTCAGCTAGAACTACAGGTACTTGCTATCACTCCTGGCTAATTTTTAATTTTTTTTTTTTTTTTGTAGAGATGGGGTCTCATGTTATCCAGGCTGGTCTTGAACTTCTGGGCTCAGGCAATCCATTTGTCTCTGCCTCCCAAAGTTTTGGGATTGTAGGCGTGAGACACTGCACCAGGCCTGGAGATTTCATATGGATAAGTCGGCTAGGGACAGATTCTTTTAGTTTTCTTTTGTTTGAGAAATGTCTTTACCTTTTTACCAGAAGGATAGTTTTGCCTCATGTAGAATTTATGATTGAGCATTCTGTTTCTTTTTCAGTAGCTGAGAAAATTATACTTATTGAAATGCCAGGAACAACAGAAACCAGCATGGAAAATAACTCTCAGACAGTGTATTACCCATCTTTATTGGGAAATACGAGTGCCCCAAATCCAGTGTATTCAAATCTTCCCATCACTTCTAATTTTAGTGAGTTTGAAATAATGGATATCACAAGCAGCCCTCCATCTAGATTCATCAACATTCTTAATATTAATTCTTAGTGATAGCTTTTTACAAAGTAAACTTTTCATATTGAGATAGTTCAGAAATCATACACAGGTATAAGAAATAAGACAAAAAAATCCTGACTACCCTTTACCTAATTTCCCCCAATAATTACATTTAGCAAAAATACAACAGAAATATTACAACCCAGGATATTCACATTTATACAAGCCACAGATCTTATAGAGATGTCCCATTTTACTTGTATTTATTTGTGTGTGTGTGTGTGTTTAGTACTATGCAGCTTTATTCCACAAGTAGGTTTGTGTGCCCACCACCACAGTCAAGGTAGAGATCATTTCCATCAGCACGAGGCGCTGTTGTGTTGCCTTTGATAACCACACCAACTCTCTCAGGTCACCCTTCCATAACACCTCATGACCCATTTCTAACACCTGGCTTCCACTGATCTCTTCTCTACCTCTATAATTTTGTCTCTTTCAATTGTTATATAAGTGGAATCATATTTGGAATTGGATTTTTTTCACTCAGTTTAATTTCCTAGAGACTCGTCCAGGTTGTTTTTTCTATTAATAGTTTATTCCTATTGCTGAATAGTATTGCATGTCTGGATATACTATGTTTTGTTCAACCATTCACCTGCTGAGGGACGTCTGGTGGGTTTTTTGTGTTTTTATTTTATTTTTATTTTTTGTCTACTGTGTGTAAAGCTGCTATGAATCTTCATGTACACATTTTTGTATAAATGTAAGTTTTCATTTCTCAGTAGTTTCTTTCTTTCTATTGATGAATAGTTCCTTCCTTTCCATGGTACAGATAGGAACAGTTTTTTTTTTTTTAAACCATTCACCTATTGAAAGACATCTGGTTTTTTCTTTCAATTTTTGGATATTACAAGTAAAGCCACTTTGAACATTCATGTACTGTGTACTGGTTTTTGGGTAAATATAAGTTTTCATTTCTCTGTCATGAATACCAAGACAACAGTTGCTGAGTCGTATGGTACTAGCATGTTTAGTTTTATAAGAAACTGCCAAACAGTTTCCCAGAGAGGCTGTACTATTGTTTATTTCTAACAGCAATTTATGAGTGATCCAGTTTCTCCATATCTGTATTTCTGATCTTTCCATCATTCTTTCTTCTTTCTGGATACTCCAAGATTTCTTCTGTTGTAGTATCTTTTCTGTTTGAAGGTTTTCCTATAGCTACTTTTAAAGGGTAAATCTGCGAGGGACAAATTCCTTTAATTTTCCGTTTTGTGAGGATGTTTTTATTTTCCCTTCTTTCCTGAAGGACAGTTTCACCCAGTATAAAATTCATAGTTGAGAGTTCTTTTCTTTCAGTACTTGAAAAAGTTACAGAAATGCCAGAAACAGCAGGAACTAACGTAAAAAACAATACTCAGACAGTGAATTACCCAACTTCATCAGGAAGGGGCCATAGCCAAGGCAATGCCTCTTTATCGCTCTCCATTCCTCCCAAGTTTGGTGAGTTTGAAATTATACATGTTATTAGTAGCACTGTTTAATCTACATCCATCAAAGTCCTTAATGTAAAACTAGCGGTAGATTTTTTTAAACTAAACTTTTAATTTTGTGGTCAATTAAGATATACAGGTAGTTGTAAGAAATAATGCAGAGAAATACCCCTTCCACTTTACCTATTCCTCCCAACAATAACATCTTGCAAAACTGTAACAGAACATCACAACCAGAATATTGACATTGATATTATCCACACATCTTATTGAGATCTCCCACTTAATTGTGTTAAATTGTTTGTGTGCATTTAGTTCTACCTAGTTTTGTCACATGAGTAGGTTTGATTCCCATTGCCATGATCAAGATACACATTTCCATGATGACCAAGATGCCTCATTTTACTCTTTCTTTTTGTTTCTTTTCTTTTGAGACAGAGTCTCAAAAATCTCCATCTGTCGCCCAGGCTGGAGTGCAATGGTGCAGTCTCAACTCACTGCAACCTCCGCCTCCTGGGTTCAAGCGATTCTTGTGCCTCAGCTTCCCAAGTTCCTGGGATTACAGGCATGTGCCACCACACCAAGCTAGTTTTTGTATTTTTTGGTAGAGACAGGGTTTCACTGTGTTGGCCAGGCTGGTCTTGAACTTCTGGCCTCAAGTAATCTGCCTGCTTCGGCCTCCCAAAGTGCTGGGATTACAGGCATGAGCCACTGCACCCAACTCTGGCTGTTTTTTTTTGTTTTTGTTTTTGTTTTTTTTTTTATAGTTTTTGTAGAGATGGGATTTCACCATGTTGCCCAGGCTTGCCTCCAACTCCTGGCACCAAGTGATCCACCTGCCTTGGCCTCCTAAAGTGCTGGGATTACAGGCGTGAGCCACCACGCCCGGCCCATCTTGCTCTTTTATAACCACAGCTGCCTCAGTACATAATTCCCCGAATATTCATCTGATCGGCTGGATGTATGAGTGGTCCTTATTTTTTATTGTGGACACTATTCCATGGTATGGATGTTTCACAGTTGGCTTATTCATTCATCCATTGGAAGATATCGCGGCTGTTTCTAGTTTTTGACTATTGCAAGTAAAGTTGCGATGGCCACTGATGTACAGATTTTTGTATAAACATAAGTTTTGATTTCTCTTGGATAAATGTCCAAGAGTGAAAAGGCTTGGTTGTATAGTAATTGCATGTTTAGTTTTATAAGAAACTGCCAAATGGTGTTCCAGAGAGACTGTATCATTTTACATTCTCCCCAATTATGTATGAATGATCCGGTTTCTCCACATGCATATTTCCCCTGCTTTCATTGTTTTTTCTTCCTTTTTGATGCTCCAAGATTTGCTTTTTCATCATTCTTTTCTGTTTGAAGATTTTCCTTTAACCATTCTTTAAGTGTATGTCAGCTAGTGACAAACACTTTAGTTTTCCCTCATGTGAGAATGTCTTTATCGTCTCTATATTTGAAGGATACTTTTGCCTGATGTAGAATTCATGATTGAGATTTATTGTCTTTCAATATTTGAAATATTTTATTGGCCGGGCGCAGAGGCTCAAGCCTGTAATCCCAGCACTTTGGGAGGCCGAGACGGGCGGATCACGAGGTCAGGAGATCAAGACCATCCTGGCTAACACGGTGA
>NW_012115021.1:2940717-2946425 GCF_000951035.1 Colobus angolensis palliatus
AAAAAAAAAAAAAAAAAGAAATATTTTATTTATAGAAACATTGGGAAAAGCACGAACCAGCTCAGTAAAGAGGTCTGTGAAAACAAATTACCGACCTTTATTAGAAAACAACAGTCGCCAGAATGTTTCCTCATTATATCACAGCGTCCCTTGCAATTTCAGTGAGTTTGAAATGATACTTGCTATATGTAGCACTATTTAATCTAGATTGATTAGCATCCGTAGTGCAAGATATTGGTAGCTTTTTCTAATTAAAGTTTTTATTTTCAGAAAAATTTAGCTACACATGCAGTTATAATAAATAATACAGAGAAATCTGTGTTTCCATTACCACTTTTCCCCAAAAGTAACATCTTGCAAAACTATAAGAAATGATCACAAACAGGATGTTGACGTGATACCTTCTGCAGATATTATTGAGATGTCCCCAGTTTTACTTGTATTTATTTGTGTGCATGTGTATGTATGTGTTTTAGTTCAGTTTTTATCATATGTCTAATTAGGTTCATGTATCCTCTACCACAGGCAAGCCCCCAAATGATTCCTTCTTTTTTGTTGCTGAGTACTATTCCATGGTGTAGATGTACCGTGGTTTGTTTATCTTTTCAGGTATTGAAAGACATCTAGGTTGTTTCCTGGTTTTGGCTATTAGAAGTAAAGCTACTATGAACACTCATACACCATATAGGTTTTGTGTGAACACAAGTTTTCATTTCTCTGAGATACTGCCCAAGAGTGCAGTTGCTGGGTCCTATGGTAATGGTGTGTTTAGTTTTATAAAATACTGCCAAGTTGTTTTCCAGAGTGTCTATACCATTTTCTACCCCCACCAGCAACGTGTGAGTGACCTAGTTTCTCCATGCCCATATTTCTGCTCTTTGTGTTGTTTGTTCTTCCTTCCTGATGCTGCAAGATTCCTTCCTTAATCATATCCTTTCAGTTTGAAGATCTTCCTTTAGTTGTCCTTTAAGGGTAAGTCAGCCAGTGACCACTTTTTAAAGTTTTTCTTCGTCTGAGAATGTCTTTGTTTTTCTTTTATTCCCGAAGGATAGTTTCTCCTGATATAAAAAACATGGTTGAGATTTCTTGTCTTTCAGCACTAGAAAATGTTTTACATATTGAAATGTTGTTCAAAACAGAATCTGGCCCACAAATGAATTCTGGGACAATGAGTTACTCAACTGTAATGAAAAATAGCTGTGACCAAGATGATGCTTCAGCATCTGCCTGCCTCACTCCCAATTTTGGTGAGTTTGAAACGATATGTGTTATAAGTAGCACTCTTTAATCTGGATTGAAAGAATACAGAGAGATCTTGTGTACCTTTACCCAGTTTCCCCCAATAGTACTGTTTTACAAAAATATAGTAAAATATCACAACTAAGGTTTTGACGTTGATACAATCACCAAATCTATTCAGATGTCCTCGGCTTTTCATGTATTCATTTGTATGTGTGTGAGTGTGTGTGTGTGTGTGTGTGTGTGTCTTTGTGTGTGTGTGTGTGTCAGACAGAGAGAGAGAGAGAGAGAATAAGAGAGTATCCAGTTGTCTGGAATTTTATGACATCTGCGTTCACTCATAAATAAACCTAACTGTATCTAGTCATAATAACAGAACTGTCCCATGACTTCCAGGAACTCTCTTACTGACTTTTTATAACCATATCTACTCCTTCATGTCATTCCCTCCCTGGCCTCATCTTTATCCCATACAACTACTAGTATGTTCTCCCTTTTTATAATTTTGTCATTGTAAGAATGGACTGATACACCATTGGATTGATAAATGGACGGATATACCATTTAACCTTTTGAGATTGCATTTTCCCACATAGCATAATTCCCTGGAGATTCATACAAGTTTTTGTGTATATCAGAAATTTCTTCCTTTTTATTGCTGAGTACTATTTCATGGTATGGATTTATCATGGCTTGTCACCCACTGAAGAACATCTAGATTGTTGTTTTTGGCTATTACAAGTAAAGCAGCTATGAGAACCAGAGTACAGGTTTTTGTGTGAACATAATGTTCACATTTTTCTGTGATAAATGCCCGAGTGCAATTAACTGCTGGGTGGTATAGTAATTGCATGTATAGTTTAATAAGAAACTGTCAACTATTTCCAGAGTGGCTGTGCCATTTTACATTCCCATCAGCAGTGTATGAGTGATTCAGTTTCTCTGCATTCTTACCAACATTTGGTATGTTTGCTTTTTTTTTTGAGATGGAGTCTCGCTCTGTCACCCAGGCTGGAGTGCAGTGGTGCGATCTCGGCTCATTGCAACCTCTGTCTTCTGGGTTCAAGCGATTCTCCTGCCTCAGCCTCCCGAGTAGCTGGGGCTATAGGCATAAGCCACCATGCCTGGCTAATTTTTTTGTATTTTTTAAGTAGAGACGGGATTTCACTAGCGAGGATGGTTTCAATCTCCTGACCTCATGATCTGCCCACCGCTTAGCCATTCTGATAGGTATATGGTAATATTTCATTGAGGGTTTAATATGCATTGGCCTTTCGAAATGATGTACAGCTCTTCATGTGCTAATTTTCTATCTGCATATCCTCTTCTTTGAAATATCTATTCTTGTCTTACAGTAATGTTTGCTTTTATATGCTTACATTTTGAGAGTTACTTAATGGAAATGATCGTACAATTTTTGTTCTTCATTCTGTTCACATGATGTATCACACTGATTGATTTGTGTATGTTGAACCATCCTTGAATCCCTGGGATCAATCCCATTTGGTCATGATGAATGATCTTTTTGAGACAGTCTCTGTTACCCAGACTGGAGTGCAGTGACATGATCATGGCTCACTGCCACCTTGACACCCCCAGGCTCAAATGATCCTCCCAACTCAGCCTCCCAAGTAGCTGGGACTACAGGGATGAACAACCATGCCTGGCTAATTTTTAAACTTGTTTTTGTAGAGACAAAGTCTTGCTATATTGCCTAGGCTGGTCTCAATCTCCTGGGCTCAAGCAGTCTTCCCGCCTCGGCCTCCCAAAGTACTAGGATTGTAGGCATGAGACCCCATGGCCATCCATGAATGATTTTTTATTTTTATTTTTGAGACAGAGTCTCTTTCTGTCACCCAGGCTGGAGTGCGGTGGCACAATCTTGGCCCACTGCAACCTCTGCCTGCCGGGTTCAGGTAATTCTTCTGCCTCAGCCTCTTGAGTAACTATGACTATAGGCGTGTGCCACCATGCCTGGCCATTTTTTTTGTATTTTTAGTAGAGACGGGGTTTCACCATGCTGGCCAGGCTGGCCTCGAACTCCTGACCTCGTGATCCCCTGCCTCGGCCTCCCAAAGTGCTAGGATTACAGGCATGAGCCACTGCACCCGGCTGATCTTTTTAATGTATTGTTGAATTCTGTTTCCTAGTATTTTGTTGAGGGTTTTTGCATCGGTATTTATCAGAGATACTGGCCTGTGGTTTTCTTTTTTTGATGTGTCTTTGTCTAGCTTTGGTATCAGGGTAATACTGACCTTGTACAATGAGTTTTGAAGTATTCCTTCCTCCTCTATTTTTGGGAATAGTTTGAGTAGGATTGGTATTAATTCTTTAAATATTTGGTAGAATTCAGCAGTGAAGCCATTGGGTCTTGAGCTTTTCTTTACTGGGAGAATTCTATTATGGCTTCAGTCTCATTACTTGTTATTTATCTGTTCAGGTTTTGAATTCCTTCATGGTTCAAACTTGATAGGTGTATGTGTCTAAGAATTTATACATTTCCTCTAGATTTTCCAGTTTGTTGGCATGCAGTTGCTCATGGTAGCCGCTAATGATCCCTTTGAATTTCTGCGGTATCAGTTGTAATGTCTCTTTTTAAATCTCTGGTTTTATTCATTTGGATCTTGTCTCTTTCTTAGTTAGTCTGGCTTAAAGGTTTGCCAGTTTTATATGTCTTTTCAGAAAAGCAACTTTTTCTTTCATTTAATCTTTTGTATTGTTTTCTTCATTTTAAATCATTTTGCTTCTGCTCTGATCTTTATTATTATTTTCTTCTACTAATTCTGGGCATGGTTTGCTCTTCCTTCCCTAGTTCTTTAAGATACATCATTATGTTATTTATTTGAAGTTTTTCTTCTTTTTTGATGTAGGCACTTTTAGCTATAAATTTCTCTCTTAGTACTGCTTTTGCTCTATCCCATAGGTTTTGGTATGCTGTGTTTCCATTACCATTTGTTTCAAGATTTTTTTTCAATTTCCTTCTTAATTTCTTCATTGACCATTCATTTACCATTGACCACTGATCATTTAAGAACATATTATTTAATTTTCATGTATAGTTTCCCAAATTCCCCATTACTGATTTCTGACTTTATTCCATTGTAGTCAGAGAAGATGCTTGAAATTGAGTAAGTTTTCAATTCTTTTGAATATTTTCAGACTTATTTTGTGACAACATATGGTCAATCCTTAAGAGTGATTCATGTGCTGAGGAGAAATATTAATAGGTATTTACAGAACACCTGCAGAATATACATTTAATATATCTGTGAAATGTTCATATCTATTAGATCCATTTGGTCTATGGTACAGATTAAATCTCATATTTCTTTGTTGATATTCTGGCTGAATGATCTGTCCAGTGCTGAAAGTGAGGTGTTGAAGTCTCCAGCTATTACTGTATTGTGGCCTATCTCTCTCTTTAGCTCTAATAATATTTGCTTTATATATGTGGGTGCACCAGTGTTGGGTGCATGGAGATTTACAATTGTTGTATCCTTTTGCTGAATTGACCACTTAATCATTATTTAATGGTCTCCTTTGTCTCTTCTTACAGCTTTTTGTCTTGAAATCTATTTTGTTTGATATAAGTACAGCTACTCCTACTCTTTTTTGGTTTCCATTGGCATGGAATATCTTTTTCCATCCCTTTATTTTCAGCATATCTTTACAGGTGAAGTGTGCTTCTTGTACACAACAGATCATTGTTTCTTGCTTTTCTTATCCATTCAGGCACTCTATCTTTTGATTGGAGAGTTTAGTCCATTTACATTTAATTTTTTTTATTGGTAAGTTGAGACTTTTTCCTGCCATTTTGTTATTTGTTCTCTGGTTGTTTTTTGGTCTTCTCTTCCTTCCTTCTTTCCTTCCTTCCTGTCTTCCTTTTAGTGAAGGTAATTTTTTTCTAGTGGCATGATTTAATTTCTTGTTTTTTTTTGTGTGTCTCCATTGTATCTTTTTTTTTTCCAGACAGGGTCTTGCTCTGTTGCCCAGGCTGGAGTGCGGTGGCACGATCTTGACTCACTGTACCCTTGACTTCCCAGGCTCAAGAGATCTCCCCACCTCAGCCTCCAAAGTAGCTTGGACTACAGGCATGTGCCACCACACCCAGATAACTTTTTGTATTTCTTGTAGTGATGGGGTTTTGTCATGTTTCCCAGGCTGAACTTTTCTTGAACTCCTAGGCTCAAGTGCTCCTCCCACCTCGGCCTCCCAAAGTGCTGGAATTATGGGCATGAACCACCATGCCCAGCCTCATCGTATGTTTTTTGCTTTGAGGTTACCATGAGGTTTGCAAATACTCTTATAACCCATTATTTTAAACTAATGACAACTTAACACTGATTGCATAAACCAGCCAACAAGCAAAAAGAAAACTAATGAAAACTACACTTTAACTTAATTTCCCTTTTTAACTTTTTGTTTTCTCTGTATGTCTTATTGTACTGTCTATGTCTTTTTTTTTTTTT
>NW_012115021.1:2946861-2954211 GCF_000951035.1 Colobus angolensis palliatus
CGGGGTTTCACCATGTTGGCCAGGCTGATCTCAAACTCCTGACTTCAGGTGATCTGCCCGTCTCGGCCTCCCAAAGTGCTGGGATTACAGGTGTCAACCACTGCACCCGGCCTGTACTGTCTATGTCTTGAAAAGTTGTTGTAATTATTATTTTTGATTGGGTCATCATTTAGTCTTTCTACTTAAGAGTATTTTACACAGCACAATTGCAGTGTTACAATACTCTGTGTGTTGTTATTACTAGTAAGTTTTATACCTTCAGATAATTTATTATTGGTAATTAATGTCTTTTTCTTTCAGATTGAAGAACTCTCTTTAGCATTTCTTATAGTATAGATCTGCTGTTGATGAAATCTGTCAGCTTTTGTTTGCCTGGGAAAGTCTTTATTTCTCTGTCATGCTTGAAGGATGTTTTCACTGGATATACTATTCTAGTATAAATTTTTTTTTCTTCAGCACTTTAAATATGTCATGAAACTCTCTCCTGGCCTGTAAGATTTCCACTGAAAAGTCTGCTGCCCGTCATATTAGAGGTCTTTGTATGTTGTTTGTTTCTTTTCTCTTACTGCTTTTAGGATCTTTTTGTAATCCTTGACCTTTGAGAGTTTGATTGTTAAATATCTTGAGGTAGTCTTCTTCAGGTGAAATCTGCTTGGTATTCTATAAACTTGTACTTGGATATTCTTTCTCTAAGTTTGGAAAGTTGTCTGTTATTATTATTATTTTTGAGACAGAGTCTTGCTCTGTCACCTAGGCTGGAGTGCAGTGGTATGATCTCAGCTCACTGCAACCTCCACTTCCCAGGTTCAAGTGATTCTTGTGCCTCAACCTCCTAAGTAGCTGGGATTACAGGCATATGCCACCATGCCTGGCTAATTTTTTGTATTTTTAGTAGAAATGGGGTTTCATCATGTTGCCCAGGCTGATCTTGAACTCCTGAGCTCAGGCAGTCTGCCTGCTTTGGCCTCCCAAAGTGCTAGGATTGCAGGCATGAGCCACTGTGCTTAGTAAATTTTTTTGAATAAACTTTCTACCCCATCTTTCTCTTGATGTCCTCTTTAAGGCCAATAACTCTTAGATTTGCCCTTTTGAGGCTGTTTTCTAGATCTTGTGGACATGCTTCATTCTTTTTCCTTTTGTCTTTTTTGAATTTTCAAATAGCCTGTCTTCAAGCTCACTAATTCTTTCTTCTGCTTGATCAGTTCTTCTATTAAGAGACCCTGATGCATTCTTCAATATGTCGATCGCATTTTTCAAGTCCAGAATTTCTGCTTGATACTTTTTATTTCAATCTCTTTGTTAAATTTATCTGATAGAATTATGAATTCCTTCTTTGTGTTATCTTAAATTTCTTTGAGTTTCCTTAAAACAGCTATTTTGAATTCTGTGTTGGAAAGGTCAGATATCTCTGTTTCTCTGGGATTGGTCCCTGGTGCCTTATTTCATTCGTTTAGTGAGGTCATGTCTTCCTGGATGGAGTTGATGCTTGTGGATGTTCATCTGTCTGGGCATTGAAGAGTTAGATATTTATTGTTGTCTTTGCAGTCTGGGCTTACTTGTGCCATCCTTCTTGGAAAGGCTTTCCAGATATTCGAAGGGACTTGGGTGTTGTGATCTAAGTTTTTGGTCACTGAAGCCATATCTGTATCAGGGGGCACCCCAAGCCCAGTAATGCAGTGGCTCTTGAAGACTTGTAGAGGTGCCGTCTTGGTGATCTTGATTAAGATCCAGAAGAATTCTCTGGATTACCAGGCAGAGGCTCTTGTTCTTTTTTTGAGATGGGGTCTCACTCTGTTGCCCAGGCTGGAGTGCAGTGGTGCAATCTCAGCTCACTGCAGTCTCTATCTCCTGGGTTCAAGTGATTCTCTTGCCTCAGCCTCCTGAGTAGCTGGGATTACAGGTGTGCATCACCATGCCTAGCTAATTTTTGTATTTTTAGTAGAGGCAGGGTTTCACCATGTTGGCCAGGCTAGTCTTGAACTCCTGACCTCAGGTGATCTGCCCGCCTCAGCCTCCCAAAGTGCTGGGATTACAGGAATGAGCCACTGCGCCTGGCCTTTTCCCTTACATTCTCCCAAACAAAGGAGTCTGCCTCTGGGGTGAGCTGCCTGGAGCTGGGGGAGGGGTGACACAAACACCCCTGTGGCCAACACCACTGGGACTGTGCTGGGTCAGACCTGAAGCCAGCAGAACCCTGAGTCTTGCCCAAGGCTCGCTGTAACCACTACCTGGCTACAGCGTGTGTTTGCTCAAGACCCTCGGCCTCTACAATCAGTAGGTGGTGAAGCCAGCCAGGCTTGTGTCCTTCCCTTCAGGGCGGTGAGTTCCCTTCAGCCCTGGGCAGGTCCAGAGATGCCAATCAGAAACTGGGGCCTGGAGCTGGAGACCTCAGGAATCTACCTGGTGCTCTGTTCTACTGTGGCTGAGCTGGCACCCAAGCCACAAGACAAAGTCCTTCCCACTCTTCCCTCCTATTTCTACAAGCAGAGAAGTCTCTCCTTGTGGCCACCACTGCCACAGGCCCACAGAGGGTACCGCCAGGCCATCGCTGCTGTTCACTCAGCTTATGGTGAATGCTGCCAGGCCTGGGACTCACTCTTCAGGGCAGTGGGCTCCCCTCTGGCCCAGGATAGGCCCAGAAATGCCATCTAAGAGCCAAGGCCTGGAATCAGGGACCCCAAGAGCCCACGTGGTACCCTGCCCCACTGTGGCTGAGCTGGGACCTAAGCTGATTTTGGATTTCTTATTAAGGTGCTTTTTTTGTGTAGATCGTTGTTAAATGTGGTGTTCTTGTGGGGAGAACAATCGGTGGAGACTTCTATTTAGCTATCTTGCTCCCGAGCTGTGTCCTGTGCATTTTTACATTTCCTTGGAGAATTCTCTTTGACATGTGGATTATTTAGGAGTTTGCTGTTTAATTTCCAAGTGTTTATAGATTTTTCTCTTGTCTGTTATTGATTTCTAGTTTGGTTCCACTGTGGTCAGAAAATATACTCTATATGATTTCAATTCTTTTAGATTTATTGAGGTTTTCTCCTCTGGCTCAGGATGTGGTCTGTCTTGGTGAATGTTCCATAGGCATTTGAAAAAAAAATGTGTATTCTGCTTTTATTAGATGGAATGTTCTATAATGAAAATCCTGTTGGTTGGTTGTGTGTTACTCAGGTCTTCTCTGTCCTTGCTGATGTTCTGTCTGGTTGTTCTTTTTTTTTTCTTTTTTTGAGACAGAGTCTCGCTCTGTCACAGGCTGGAGTGCAGTGGCGTGATCTTGGCTCACTGCAACCCCTGCCTCCTGGGTTCAAGCAATTCTTGGGCCTCAGCCTCCTGAGTAACTGGAACTATAGGCATGTGCCACCATGCCTGGCTAATTTTTGTATTTTTAGTAGAGATGGGGTTTCACCATGTTGGCCAGGCTGGTCTTGAACCCCTGACCTCAGGTGATCTGCCTGCCTCAGCTTCCCAAAGTGCTGGGATTACAGGCATGAGCCCCCCGTGCCTGGCCTCTGTCTGGTTGTTCTGTCAGTTGCTGAGAGGTGGGTGTTGAGGTCCTCAATATAACTGTGGGTTTGTCTATTTTGCCTTTCTACTCTTTCAGTTTTTGCTTTATATATTTTGAGACCCTTTTGATTGGTCTGAACATATTGAGGATCATTATATTTTCCTGGGGGTTAACCCTTTTATTGTTATGTAGTGTTCTTATTTGTCTCTGGTAACTTTCTTTGCTCTGAAGTCTGTTTATTTCATCTGATATCAATATAGCCACTCTGCTTTCTTTTTTTTTGGATTAATATTTGCGTGGTGCATTAGTCCATTTTCGTACTGCTATAAAGAAGTACCTGAGACTGGGTAATTTACGAAGAAAAGATGTTTAATTGACTCACAGTTCCATAGCCTTAACAGGAAGCATGACTGGGAGATCTCAGGAAACTTAAAGTTATGGCAGAAGGTGAAGGGGAAGCAAGCACCTTCTTCACATGGTGGCAGGAGAGAGCAGAGGGGGAAGTGCCACACACTTTTAAACCATCAGATCTTGTGAGAACTCACTCACTCTCATGAGAACAGCAAGGGGGAAATCCGCCCGCATTATCCAGTCACTTCCCAGCAGGCCCCTCCTCCAATTTGACATGAAGTTTAGGCAGGGATACAAATCCAAACCATATCACATGGTAATTTTTCATTCTTTAACTTTTAACCTACTTATGTTGTTGAATTTTAGAGTTTCTAACAAAGAGCGTACAGGTGGGTCTTGTTTTTCTTTTTTGTTTTCATTTACACTATCTGGCAATTGAGGGTCTTATTTTTTATCTACTTTGTCAATTGCTGCCACTTAATTGGTGTGTTTAGATCATTGGCATTTAACGTAATTATTGATACTGGGTTTAAGCCTTCCATTTTATTATTTTTCTGTTTATTTTCTGTTTCTCATTCTCCTTTTCTTTTTCTTGCCTTCCTATGACTTACTTGAACATTTTAAGCATTCCATCTTGATTTGTTTGTTTTTGAGTATATTGCTTTGTGTAGTTTTCCTAGTGGTTGCTCTGAGTGTTACTGTATACATATGTGACTTATCACTGCCTGTTGGAATCAGCATTTTACCACTTAGAATGAAGTGTTGAAACTTTAATTCCACTTAGGTTTCTTTTTCTCCCCACCTTTAAATATCATTGTCATAGGTATCAGATGGTGTTTTCACTTTTGTTTCAGTCATTCCATATGATTTAGAGAACTCATGATGGTTTTGTATCGCCCGTTTTTCTGCTCTTTCTCTTTTTCATTTTCATTGCTGAACAGTATTCTGTGGTATGGATTTACCACAGTTTCTTTAACCATTCACCTATTGAAGGACACTTGGGTTGTTTTCAGGTTTTGGCTATCACAAAGCTGCTGGGGATACTCATATGAAGGTTTTTGTGTCAACATGAGCTCTTATTTCTCTGTGATAAATACCTAACAGTGAAATTTCCAGCAATTTCACTCTTAGGTGCTTAACCCTAAGAAAACCCTGCAATTAATTACTACATTTTAAATTATAATAATAATTACAATAATAGTAATCATAATTACAAATGTAGTAATTGTTTTCCAGTGTGGCTGTTCCATTTCTCCACATGCATCTTTCTATTCTTTCTTCCTTTCTGATGTGCTACTGTTCCTTCTATCATCATAACCTTTATGTTTAAAGATCTTCTTTTAGCCATTCTTTAAGAGTAGGTCTCCAGCACTTTGGGAGGCTGAGGCAGGCAGATCACTTGAGGTCAGGAGTTCAAGACCAGCCTGGCCAACATGGCAAAACCCCGTGTCTATTAAAAATACAAAAATTAGCCAGGTGTGGTGGTGGGTGCCTGTAATTCCAGCTACTCGGAAGGCCGAGGCATGAGAATTGCTTGAACCCAGTGGGCGGAAGTTGTAGTAAGCCAAGATCACGCCATTGCACTGCAGCCTGGGCAACAGAGTCTAAAAAAAAAAAAGAGTAGGTCTGCTGGCAACAAATATTTTTAGTTTTCTTTTGTCTGAGAGTGTATTTCCCCTCTGTACCTAAAAACAGTTTCGCTGGATATAGAATTGTCAGTTGAGAGTTCTTTTCTTTCAGAACTGTTACCTCTGAACATTTTGGTAAAAGTAGACACCAACACGGAAAACAGCCTCGACACAATGAATCGCTCAACTTTATTGAACAGTGACAGTGGCCAGGATTCTTCCTCATCATCTGTCTGTTTCCCTCCCAAGTATGGTGAGTTTGAAATGGCACACATTATAAGTGGCACTATTTGAGCTACATTCTTTCACTTACTTGATGCAAGACAGTGAAAGCTGTGTGTTTCCCGTTTTGAGGACAGGTTTTAGGTGATATTCAGAACCATGACTAACATTTATTGAGTGCATATTACGTGCAAGGCACTGTGCTAAACAATTGACATGCCTCTTCTCCACTTATACCCATAATGACCCTATGTGGTTGGCACTTTTATTATCCCCATCCCCAAGGTCACAGAGCTGGTGAGTAGGACTTGAGCTCTGCCCCAGCTTTCTCTGACTTTAAAATTCATGTGTCTTTTTTCTTTTTGAGCTGGAGTCTTGCTCTGTTGCCCAGGCTGGAGTGCAGGGGCCTGATCTTGACTCACTGCAACCTCCGCCTCCCAGGTTCAAGCAATTCTTCTGCCTTAGCCTCCCAAGTAGCTGGAATTACAAGCATACACCACTACACCCAGCTAGTTTGTGTATTTTTAGTAGAGATGGGTTTTTGCCATTTTGGCCAGGCTGTTCTCAAACTACTAACCTCAAGTGATCCATCTGTCTTGGCCTCCCAAAGTGCTAGGATTACAGGCATGAGCCACCGTAACTGGCTTAAAGCTCACGTATCTTACCAGTTCATGTACTGCCTGCTAAGCCACAGTGGCAGAGATGAGGGGACCCCAAACTCTGTGGCTTCTAAGGGTAAGCCTTCCAAATATTTTGTAGTCAGTTCATTTTTGTCTCAACTTCTAAGCAGCTTATCTCTTATTAATATCCTAGAACAGGGGTCAGGAAACTTTTTCTGTGAAGGGCTAGATAGTATTGTCTGTCATAAATACCCACATTTGCTGTTGTAACATAAGAGCAGCCTCAGCCCATAGACGAATGAATAGGCATGGCCATGGCCAGCATACCTTTCACACACATCGGTGAGGGGATGAGCCAGTGGACTGTAGTTTGTTGACTCCCTTCCTGGAGGAGAGCTTATTCCTTTAAATTATTTTATTACTCAAACTAGAAGAAATTTCATGCCCGGCTAATTGTGGTCTCGGCTGGGCACAGTGGCTCAGACTTGTTAATCCCAGCAATCTGGGAGGCTGAAGTGGGAAAATCGCTTGAGCCCAGGAGTTTGAGACCAGCGTGGGCAACATAGCAAAACCCCATCTCTACAAAGATACAAAAAATTAGCCAGGTGTGGTGGCATGTGTCTGTAATCCCAGCTACTTGGGAGGCTGAGGTGGGAGGATCACTTGAGCAGCCCGGAAGGTTGAGGCTATAGCGAGCCATGATCATGCCACTGTACTGTACTCCAGCCAAAAAAACCAAAAAAAACAAAAAAACAAACAAAAAACCCCAGAAACAAAAGTTGATTCTCTGTACTAAAATGGGCACTCTGATACATTGTTAGAAGTATACATTGGTACAAACTTTCTGAAAAATAGTTTGTAGAAAAATCCATAAAAATATTTATGCCAGTTGACTGTAATCTCACTTCTATCTGAAAGTGTAATAAAAAAATTACATAGGCCGGGTGCGGTGGCTCAAGCCTGTAATCCCAGCACTTTGGGAGGCCGAGACGGGTGGATCACGAGGTCAGGAGATCGAGACCATCCTGGC
>NW_012115021.1:2954337-2973193 GCF_000951035.1 Colobus angolensis palliatus
GAAGCTTGCTACTTAAAAAAAAAAAAAAAAAAAAAAAAAAAATTACATAAAAATTTTGGTACAAGAATGTCCTTTACAGAATCATTGGGAAAATTTGGAAACAAACAAACAACAATAAATGATGATAGAGAATTAATCACTTGACTTCTGGTATATCCACAGCATGTGAGGCAGTAAAGCCTAATGGTTGAGGGCTTGAGCTCTCATGTCTGTGTGCTTGATTTCAAATCCCCGCTCTATGTCTTACTAACCTTATGACCTTCAGCCACTTTCCTAACCTAAATATTAGTTTCTTCAGCTGTGAAGTGACAAAAATAACAGTGCCTACTTCACAGAATTGTGAGGATCAAATGGGACAATGCATTTAAAGCTCTCTCTCTTTTTTTTTTTTCTTGAGACGGAGTCTTGCTCTGTCGCTCAGGCTGGAGTGCAGTGGCGCAATCTCAGCTCATTGCAAGCTCCGCCTCCCAGGTTCACGCCAGTCTCCTGCCTCAGCCTCCCGAGTAGCTGGGACTACAGGCGCCCGCCACCATGCCCAGCTAATTTTTTGTATTTTTAGTAGAGATGGGGTTTCACCGTGTTAGCCAGGATGGTCTCGATCTCCTGACCTCATGATCCGCCTGCCTCGGCCTCCCAGAGTGCTGGGATTACTGGCGTGAGCCACGATACCTGGCTGGGGCAATGCATTTAAAGCTCTTAACACAATGCCTGGGACGTAAGTACTACATAAATGTCACTTGTCAGGAAAATCATGGTGACAGGAATGCAGATTTTTTTTTAAAGAGATGAAAACAGAGAAATGCTCAGCATATAATGTTAACTGAAAAAGCAGGATTTAAACTATATTTAAAGCATTATTTCAATTTTTTCTTTTAAAAAAATAGGAAAAAGAATGGAAGATATTAGTAGAAGATTCATGGTTTAGAGCAGTTGACTCATAAACAGATTGTAAAACTGGCTCTGTAACTAGCAGTGTGACCTTTTCAAATATCTTCTTTGAGCCTTGGTCTCCTCATTTGGAAATAGTGGGGTGGGAATAATGGGGTGGGAGTAATGATAGAGGTGTTAGAATGATGAAACTGAGCTGGTGCATAGATGTAAAATATTTAGCACATCCCTGATATACAGGAACTACTGATAAATGCTAGCTATTTGAAAATTTTCTTAATGATCCCCACCCATGCTTTCAACATTGTCTTCAGGGAACATCCACTTACCCAGTAGAATGGCTCTGACTGTACTTTTAGAGTGTGAAATGGAGCAGTGGGAACTCAGGGCAACATGTTTACATATGCACCTGCAGCCTAACAATGATGTGTGTTCAAGCTAATGAACAGAGTAGTTCAATACAGTAAGCTCAAGACCAGCAGAAGTGAAGAATGTTGACAGTTTGGCAGATGGTGTCAAAGAGACCCATTTAAGGGAAAGGAAGAGATAAGCATCAAAAAAAAATTCACCCAACTAGAAATTCATGAATTAGAAATCAGTTTATCAGCATTTGCCTTATTTGAAGAAGAAGAAAGAAATCAGTGTAATTCTCTTGTGTACTTTCAGGGTACCCTTGCATGACAAAACCAAGGATGTTCCTTTTTTTCTTTATTTTTAAAGGCTATCTTGGTGATCCAAAAAGAAATGTCAAAGTATTTAAAACTCATTTGCTGGCGGTACGAAATATGGCCAAACCTAAGCAAGCAGCCTGCTATTTGGTTCGTGTTTTGTTCTCCAAGGAAATCCTGATTAGCAGCTCAGTGGATATCCATTTGAAAGACAGCCAATCCCTTGACCCAAACAAAATGGCTGCATTGAGAGGTATGTGTACATTAAGTGATAATGGAATCTTATTTTTAATAATCATTTGGTCATATAATGAATGTTATTGGCAGTTGAAGGAATAACAATGAAGTCTGTGTGAATCTTAAAACTCTTCATTTTTTTCACCTGTCTGACCCTGATTTTACAACTTAATAATATATAGTTGGTAACAACTTCCAAAGAATAAAACTTGTCCATTGACTTGAATGGTTGAATAAGACAAGCCTCATCTATTATAGTTGTTTATGGTTAGTACTAAGTCAATTCTTTAGCCCTGAAGCTTGCTACTTAAAAAAAAAAAAAAAAAAAAGGAAAAAGCTCCCTCTGCCAAAAGGTGGGGGAATAAAAGACTTGTCAGTGCTGGAGACTAGCAACACAGAAACAGAATTTTATGATTAGTCCTTTTTAGCCTCCTGCCTTCCTGCCTTCCAGACATGTCTATTGAGATCCTAGAACTCATGGGTACTAAGGATACTGCAATGAATAAGTGTTTCTGCCTATGAGGAGCTCATAGTCTAGAAAGGGACATGTTGATGGAAACATACATCCCAGTCCAGTGTGGTAGTGTTGGGGAAGCTCAGAGCAGCTGCTTTGAGGGAGTTGGGGAAGGCTTAACTAAGGACAAGATGTTTGAGCTGGATTCTGAAGGACTCCTTCACTAGGTAGAGGGAACAGGAGGATGTTCTAGGCAGAGGCAAGAGCTGGGGAAGATAGACACAATGAGTAAGCCCCTGGTGTAATCATGTTTGCAGTAACACTATTTTCTCTTGATATGTTTCCTTTTAGCTCTGATTTATCCATTGGGTTGTTAAATGGTCTGAACACCCTGAAAGAGTCAACATTTGGTTACACACTTAAAATTTTTTTTCAGACACATAGTCTTGCTCTGTCGCCCAGGCTGGAGTACAGTGGTGTGATCATTGCTCTGCTGCAGCCTCGAACTCTTGGGCTCAAGCAACCCTTCCTCCCCAGCCTCCTGAGTAGCTAGGCCCACAGGTGCATGCCACCATACCCAGCTAAGTTTTGTATTTTTTATAGAGATGATGAGGTCTCACTTTGCTGCCCAAGCTGTTCTCAAACTCCTGGTCCTCCTGCCTTGACCTCCCAAAACACTGGGGTTACAGACATGAGCCACTGTGCTCGGCCTACACCTTTTTTTTTTTTGTTTTTGAGCAACAAGAGCTCAATATTAGCTTCCTATGTCAGTGTTTTAGGGGATCTCATGGTAGGGGAAATAATTCAGCAAAGCATCCTCATTGGGTGGAATTTCTAAATTCTCAGAAAGAATAAGAGAAAAGGATGAGAAGTAGAAAGAGACAAAGTCAGTATTTAAGAGTCCAGAGTGCTCACCATTACACAATGCAACCATCTAAAAGTCAGTATTTAAAGAAAAAAAATTTTCGTTAGTTAATTTTTTTCTAATTTTCGTGAATACTTTCTGCTGTTTGCAGAATATCTGGCAACAATTTTTCCCACCTGTGATTTGCGTGAACATGGAAAAGACTGGCAGGACTGTATTTCTGGTATCAATTCTATGATCTGCTGTTTATGTTCTGAAGCCAAGAGTACTCCAGTAAGTTATTTTTCATCTAAATATGGTTACTGTTACCTGAGTTTGTACTGTGTACAGCTTCAGAACTGATAGCGTGAGGCACAGGCTCTTTAGGCCGTGTGCTAAAATTTTCATTAACTTAACTTAGGGGGCATGGGATGTTCTTTCAAAAGCATACTGCATGTTTATTTTACTTTTTTGAGATTTATGCTCTATAAAAATATCCTAAAGATAAATAAAGTGCTATAATTAGTATATTTGAAGCCAAGGATAATACTAGGAAAATAGTTTCAGCTACAAAGATATTTGGCAAATCTTTTTCAGTATCTCACCTAGCAACACAAAAAGGAGCTAGCTGTGTGCTCTTTGGCTGTTTCAATGGTAGCTGAGGAGGTGCAGGGAAAAATGCAGGCACTTCATTACTTGTTCACTTTTAGTGATGACGGAACTTGGTGAAATAAACACATGTCATGACGTTAAACGGTTACAGATATTTTACACTCCGTATAGTTATGTGATAACAGAAATCTAGTTTCTCCCTCCTCCAGTCTATCTTCAAAGTACATTAGAGATTTTTGTTTGTTTTACCACAACCGGGCCATTAGGGAAGAGTGTCATATCTGTTGTCTTTTGATGAAACATGTATCTTAATGACAATTCCTAATTTCCACCAACCCCCTTTTCTTCTGGCCATGTCTAGTTGCTCCTGTGTCTCTAGAGTAAGTTTATGGAAACAATTTGCCAAGAATATTTGTAGCTGAGCGTATGTTTTCCTGGTGAACGGGTTGATTTCAGTGATAGCTCAAGCACCATCTGCCTGAAACCAAATCTGCTTATTTTTGACATTCCATTTTATAGCCTTCAAAAATTGCACCCTAAACAATTTGAATGTAAAATTAAGACACTGCCTGGAAAATGGTAATTTGCATATTTGCTTAGGTGTCAAAAGAGAAGAGAAGCAGTGTCTGCCAAGTGCCTGCTGTGTGCTTGACTAGGAATGGGACAGGTCCTTGTCACTCAGAGTAGGTCCATAGCCCAGCAGCAGTGGACCACTGGCAAGCTTGTGAAAAATGCAGGGTCTTCATTCAGGGGCAAAATTTGCATTTTAGCAAGACCTTCTCAACCTCCATCCCCCATGTGATTTGTGTGCACACTAAAGTTCAAGAAGTGCTAACCCAGAGCAGTGGTTGTCAACCCTGGGTGCATATTAGAATCACACGAGACACTTAAAAATAGTTACTAACGCCTGAGCTCCCCACTCCCACCGCCAGAGATTCTGGCTGAATTTGCCTAGGGTGGGGCGCAGCACAACCATTTGTTTTTATAGATCCTGAAGGTCATTCAAACGGGCAGCCAGACTTGAGCGCCGCTAGGGAAAAAGAATACAAACAAAACATGAGAAACAAAAAGTGGTCATCTCCAAGAAACTCACTGCTTTGTTTATTTGTGAAATGTTTATTATGCACTTAATTTGTACCAGCAGTTCTCATTCAGTTCCTTAGACAAAGCTACAAAATCCTCCAAGGAGCAGCGGGTCGTGACAGCTTGCGGAAGAAGCCACCCCTTTCCTTCTTTCCAGGTGGTATTGCGACAAACAGTATTCCTATGGCTTCAGCCCACCTTTTAAAGAGTTAGTTGCTTCCCTAGCAACCTGGGGGGACTGGTAGGTGGTAGAGCACAGAAATATTTTCTTGCTGTGGGACTTTGTTTACGGATATGGTTTTGTATTTCAACAGAAAACTGTTCGCAAAAATAAAAAGCTTACCAACCCTGTTGCACCAGCATCTGCAGATAGAAATGACCGTAGGGACAGAGATGGTGGTGAAGGCAGTTCTTGGATGTTTCAGCCAATGAATTATTCTGAAATGAGAGAAAAGGGGAACTTGCAGCCAAACAGTAATGCTATCCCTGAAGAAATGCAAGAACCTTCCACTGATAATCCAGAGGAACCTGGTGAAGCATGGGGTGAGTTTTTAAAAAACTTATTTTTAAATACATTCTCTTGCTGATAAATGTTGAATCTGAGTGATGCATTTTTGGGGCTCATTGTACTATTCTCTCTACTTTTATGTGTGTTTGAGAAATTTCATCAGAAAGTGAAACAATTTAATGTCTTTTATTAATGAGTTAATGAAATATATAGACACATGGTTCTGGGACTGTTATTTTTCCTACGGAAAGTGGCTCTTTGCCGACTCACTGGACCGTGTGAGCTCTGATAAGGCACTGTCCTCCTTGGTGAAGGGGAGGGGCTGCAGCTGAGATACACTTCTTGTTCTCTGTGTGCCTGGCACATTGCAGGTGTGCAATAGGATTTTTGGCACGAATTCGTGAATCTCATCTCTCAGAACATTGTGCTCCCACTGCTAAACTGTCTGCTAAAGGCGCCTCCTGCTTTGATGGGTGTCAAGTGGCAGTGGTTCAGTAGTGACTGTGCCACCTGCCACTTGTGCTTCCCAATGCATCTTCCCAGGGTGCTGGGCTTTAGCATCACTCATACCGATGAGTGACATCTGAAGTAGCAAAACTTCATTCTCTCTGTACCCTGCCCCCATGTTAACCCTAAGTAGAATACTACCTGGGATCCTTTTCAAACGAAATCATTGACAAGATATAGCTTTATTTCTTCCATTATAAAAGTAATCTAACTACTGTATTTGTTAAGATTGTACACTACAGACACAGACTGGATAAATTAAACAACAACACAAGTCACCAGTTGAATAGCTCCTGTAGTCAAAGAAGCAAAGAACCAAGCGAGTCTCAGGCAGGCAGGAGCTAGAGCAGCTCCAAGACTGTGAGAACTTGGGCCACGTGTCTCTAACTCTGACTCAGCTATAATGAGGGGATGGGGCAACTAAGACCACTGTGAGCCAAGCAGTCACTGTAGTGTGTGTGGAGTCTGTTATGCCATTTTATTTTAAAAATTGGAAAATATTTTTAAGAGGGGGAAGAAAGCTCCCATGATCAAAATACTTTAAAAAACTGTTGTGGGCATTTTCATTTTCCTCCAGTTTTTTTTTTTTTTCCTGTGAACATTTGGAAACATTATGATTCCCATATAATTACTCCCCTTCTCTAACATTATAATATGTATCTGTTTTTCCTCAAGAATCTACAGTCTTCGTAATCATTGCTCTAAGTAGGATTATAACATTCCATTAATTAAGTGCACCCCAATTTATTGTCTCCTACTTTGTTTCTTTTTGTTGTTGTTGTCATTTTGGTTTGAGGGTTTTTGGAAGGGGATTATAAATCAGTCTGCAAAAAACAGTCTTCATTCAGATAGATTTTTTTTTTTTTTGAGATAGAGTCTTGCTCTGTCACCCAGGCTGGAGTGCAGTGGCACAATCTCGGCTCACTGAAACCTCTGCCTCCCGGGTCCAAGCGATTCTTCTGCTTCAGCCTCCTGAGTAGCTGGGACTACAGATGTATGCCATCATGCCCGGCTAGTTTTTTTTTGTTTTTTGTTTTTTGTATTTTTAGTAGAGACAGGGTTTCACCATGTTGGCCAGGCTGATCTTGAACTCCTGACCTCAGGATCCACCTGCCTCAGCCTCCCAAAGTGCTGGATTGCAGGTGTGAGCCGCTGCACTGGCCCATTCAGAAGATTTTTTCATACTTTGGATTATTATCTTAGGTTAGGTTCTTAGAAATTGAATTACCAGGTTAAAGAGTATTAACCTTTTTTCCTGACCCTTGATAAATATTACTAGGTAAATCTCCCAGAATTAAGTCTTTGGACCCATTAAATGTGTTTCTAAACAATCTCTCCTGCTAAATGTTGAATCTGGATGATTCAATAGTTTTTATTGCCACCCATTAAATGATGGATGTTCTAAGATGAAGAATGTACTTACTGACTTATAATAATTATATTATATTTTTAAATATATTTCTTTAAGAAATAATTATTATATGTAAAATATAATATTTTTCAAATAGAGTTAATTTGAATCACTATGGACTGAAGAGAGATGATGATGATTAAGCTGTAGAGTTGAGAAATGAAAAGTCTTAAAACTTATTTTTCATTTCAAATAAGATCTCTATGATACAATATGTAAAGTGAACCAGCAGTGTGTTGATTTAAAATGAATTTAATACTAAATAGAAAACCTACATTTTAAAAATTATAACTATTTCAGGAAGAATCATGGAGCTTATTTTTGAAAAAATCTTTCTTGTAAGTAGGGAAACAGTGCATTAAATTACTTAGAATTTGTTACTAAATGTAATTTTAAAACTTATTATATCCTAAAAGGTAACAGCATATTAAATCTTCCTGTTGAACCGTGGTAGCATGTGTAATCACAGTGATTTCTACCTCTTTTCTCATGCTGTCTCATAATCCACTAAAAACGCAAGGCTTTAGGCTGGGCACGACAGTTTATACCTGTAATCCCAGCACTTTGGGAGGCCGAGGCAGGAGGATCGTTTGAGTCTGGAAGTTTGAGACCAGCCTGAGGAACAAAGTGAGACCCTGCCTCTATAAAAGATAAAAAAAAATTAGCTGAGGGTGGTGGGGTGGACCTGTAGTCCCGGCTACTTGAGTGGCGAGTGGCTAAGCTAAGAGGATTACTCAAGCCCTGGGAGGCTGGGGCTGCAGTGAGCCATGATTGTGCTACTGCATTCCAGCCTAGCAACAGAGCAAGACTCTGTCTTTAAAATAAATAAAAATGTAAGGCCTTAGATTTTTAACCTCTCAAATTCTTGAGCCTAACAATTCAGAAAAATCAGTGTTTCTGTTTCAGCCTTTAAAAAATAATGCAACCTAACATCTGCTGTGAAAATTGACATCTTTCTCTTTTGCTTCTAGGCTATTTTGGAAGACCTTGGAGAAATATACGGATGCCATATTCAGTACTGACTTTGGCAAAAGCTAAGTCTTGCGCAAGCCTGTCAGCTAGATACCTTATTCACAAACTCTTCACAAAAGATGTCCTGATCCAAAGTAATGTCTATGGAAGTCTAACGCATGGCCTGCATGCCCTTGACCCTAATAAGATTAGTGCTCTCAAAGGTTTGTTACATGTAGAGTATGTCTGAATAAATAAAAGCCAATTGTGTTTAAGAGAAGGGCAGAAAGAAGAATCCATTCAGGTTGTGTTTGTTCTGGGGAGGATGGGACTTTTACTGAGTCCCTCATTAGAGTACAGCAAGGAGCAAGATCATGAATTGTAATTCTCTCTGCATTTGGGTTCTTAAGGCTAATTGCTCTGTCTTAAATGGCTTTGCTAGAACAGGAAACTGTAGCTCCCTGCTATGGACTGCCAGGGGTATGGAAACTCAAAACACCTTCATTGACTGAGGAGCAAGGTCAAAGCTAAAGGGCTTCATCCATTTGCAGAAGTGTCAACAAAAGCACAGAAGGTTAATTTGCTAAGTTTTTCTTGTGCACATTAGCCTAATATAGTCTCTGTGACATATGCTAAGTGAAGTAATAAAGCTTCTAAAAACTTCTTGTTAAATCTTGAATTTGGACAAAGTGGAAGCAAAATATTTCTTACTTGTATCACTGGCACCCAGCAAAGATGTAGTTCTGATCTCAGGTGGTTCCTACCTTCATATCATACATTTTCATAGCCAACAAATTTGAACAACACTGGTGTTTCAGAATAAAGAAACCTGGTTTTCAGCTAGCAGCTTTTATAAGCATTTGTTATCATCTAACCCAATTGTTTTCAAACTTTTTTTTTGCTGCAACCCATAATAAGAACTACATTTTACATTGTGACACAGTACATGCCTCTGTGTGAGTGTGACTTTTAAAAACCAAAGCAAAAGTTTCACAAACAGTACTTACTCTATGAGTGTTACATCCCAGTATTTTCTCTTCCATTACATTTCTTTCAAGTACTGCTATCACTGATTTCACAACCTAGTAATTGGTCACAACTTGCAACTTGAACATCACTGAGCTAACCTACTAGGCAAAAAAGCTAAACTCAATTTCCCTTACTTTATGGTTAAAAAAAAAGTTTGTAGGCGATTCTGAAATGAATGTGTTTATGGAAGAAATAGTGTCTTTCTAATTACTTTTTTTTTCAATTCAGGGAAAAAAATTTTTTTTATAAAGAACTTTTATAGTTCTTTAACATCTGGAAAAGATTACTTCTTTAAAAGTTGATGAAAAATATTTTCTAAGCCTTTTATCATTTTATCTCTCACTGAATTATATTAAAATCTGAAAGATATCTTTTGCAGTAAACAAATATTCAGCACAAGTTTGGTGTATTATCCACATAGGGCAGATTTTAACAAATTTCTCCTAAGACTCAAAGTTCTATTGCTTTGTAGAAGGACAATCATTTGAGTTATTTCAGCAAAGAGAAGACAGTAGAGTCATTGTTGTCCCAAGGGGCAGAGCCAGCCCCAAGGAGTAGAAACTGACAAGAAAGTCTGTTTCACTTTAATATAAAGATAAAATGAACTTGGAGAAGGAAGAGTCAGAGCAAAGGCTGGGTGATCAGATATGAGAGGAGAGACCTGCACTCATGGGAGAACTGGGATTATGACCCCTAATATGATTTCTGTAAAAGTACTGCTTCATTCGAAATGAGTTCAAACATACAGAAATGTATGGAAAATAATATAATAAATACCTGTCTACCCCCGTCACTGATAATAGACATTTCGTGTTTTGTGCTCCACGTTTTTGTTTTTAAAAAAATGATAAAGCTTTACTGATATAATTAACACTCCAACTCATCATCCCTTTCCCCTCTTCTGCTCCCCAGAAGTAATCACAGTCCTGGAGTTGGATATATCATTCCCATGCATGTTTTATACTTTTGCTACCTATGTTAATAGATCCATAAATAATATGTAATATTGTTCTGTAGTTATTTTATTTTACTTTCTTTTTTCTTTTCTTTTTTTTTTTGAAATGGAGTCTTGCTCTGTTGCCCAGGCTGGAGTGCAGTAGTGTGATCGTGGCTCACTGCAATGCTGCACTCCAGCCTCAAACTGGTGGGCTCAAGCAATCCTCCTACCTTGGCCTCCCAAAGTGCTGGGATTATAGGTGTGAGCCACTGCACTCGGCATGTGGTGGTTTTAATGTACGTAAATGGGGATGTACAATAATCTTTTTGCACATCTTAAAATCACTCAACATTATGTTTTTGAGATCTGTTCATACATTTGAACTGCTGATTCATATCTCATTGAATGAATAAACCAATTTATTCTTCTATTCTAATATAGTTTCTTACCCTAATATTTTGTTATTTGGGGGAAAAGTTTCTGAAAATTAGCAGTCAAAGGTAACTCTGTCCATGAGCCAAAGGTGTAGATTTCATATAAATAACTAGTATCTGATGCTCTCTGATGAGAGTTCAGTATCACTTAAGGGCTCTTAATTGATAGGGAGGAAGTTAGTAGGCAGATTTGCAATTAGCGAACAACCCTCACTCCTTAAACCCCCATCCATGTCTTTATATTGCAGAACTGTCGAATCTTAGCAATAGGAAATACTTTACAGGCCCTGTAATACAACATCCCACCCACAGCAGGAACTCCTATCTCAACTTTGACAGAGTCACCTCCCCTGGGCCTTGAACACTTCCATTGATGAGGCACCTGCTGTCTCAGCTACAATTCATGGGAAAGTTCTTCCTTCTAGTGACTCAAAATGTACCTTCCTTTGTAAATCATACACATTTGTCTTGGTTATCCCTTCTCTACCTAAACAAGGTCAATCCAATCACTTTTCACAGGTTGGGCCTTCAAGCAGTTAATGACAGCTATCACTTCCTGCTGGAGCATTAGGAGATCATAAAGACACTCCCTTTTAAGTTCAGAACCGAGTGCGAGAGGGCTGCTCCATTCAGGCAGATGAAGATAAAAATAACAGCTTTATTCTTCAATCGTACATGTCCCATTCATCCCAACTTTCCAATGTAGAGGTCTCTCCACATGGTAGCACGAGGGTTGGAGAGGAAATGTTCTACCCAACCTTTTCCCTCTTAAGCCTTATGCTTTTTCAGTTAAATATTAACATTTCCCTTCAGAATTCCTCACATACGTGTTGCCCTGATCCTTCATGATTTAATTCAATGACTACCTTCAGATGTACTTAAATCCACCCAGGATACAATAGTACAACCTATTAGGCTGTTAATGCAGCCTAAAATGTCACATGCCATTTAAAAATTTACGGTCAGGTCAGGCGCAGTGGCTCATGCCTGTAATCCCAGCCCTTTTGGGAGCCAGAGGCAGGAGGATGCCTTGAGCTCAGGAGTTCGAGACCAGCCTGGGCAACCTGGCTAAACCCTGTCTCTACAAAAAATACAAAAATTAGCTGGGCATATACTGGCTACTAGCTACTCCCTAGCTACTTGGGAGGCTGAGGCAGGAGGATCACTTGAGTCTGGAAGGTTGAGGCTGCAGTGAGCCGTGATTGTGCCACTGCACTCAAGCCTGGGTGACAGAGTGAGACCCTGTCTCAATGAAATAAAATAGAATAAAATAAAATATATGGTCAACTAAGACCTCTGGATCTTTCTTGCTATAACTGATATTTATATTGTTAGTATTCAGGCTGTTACCATTTATACTGCTAGTACCTTTTAATGTTAATGTAAGAAAAATATAAATATATTTTTTGCTGCATCATATCTTGTCAGTGTAGGTCAGCATTCCCTGAACTGTGTTTCTCAAATTCAGCTAGATGTTAATAGGTGTTTTAGGTGTTTCATGAAATACCTTTTCTTTTCTTTTTTTTTTTTTGATACAGGGTCTCACTCTGTTGCCCAGGCTGGAATGCAGTGGCGTGATCACAGCTCAATGCAGCCTCAACCTCCCAAGCTCAAATGATCCTCCCACCTCACCCTCTTGAGTAGCTGGGACTACAGGCATGCACCATCACACCTGGCTAATTTTTGTATTTTTTTCTATAGAGATGGATTTCACTATGCTGGCCAGGCTGGTCTCAAACTCTTGGGCTCAAGCGATCCACCCGCCTCAGCGTCCCAAAGTGCTGGAATTACAAGCGTGAGCCACTGTGCCCAGCCTCGTGAAATACTTTTAAAGTCAAACGGCTAGGAAAGACCTTAAGCAAGCACCCCAAGGACCGCAGTCAATAGATGGGTTTCACTTGACTGTCAGTTTCTTTTATTTTGGAGACAGGGTCTCATTCCTCTTGCCCAGACTGGAGTACAGTGGCTAGATCATAGCTCACTGCAGACTCGACTTCCTGGGCTCAGGTGATTCTCCCACCTCAGCCTCCTGAGTAGCTAGGACTACAGGCGTGCGCCACCATGCCTGGCTAATTTTTTTGTATTTTTAGTAGAGACGGGGTTTCACCATTGTTGCCCAGGCTGGTCTCGAACTCCTGAGCTCAAGCAATCCGTTCATCTTGGCCACCGTGCCTGGCCGACGTCAGTTTGAAAACTGAATGCCTTTAGCCATCAAGCCTGCCTAAATCTCGTAGTCTTGACCCCTGACCTTCCGTTGTCCTGTGCGCTGCCACCTCCCTCATTTATGCGTCCCACCAACGCAGTTGCATCTCTAACATTTCAATCAGCAAAAGGAGACTCCACTTGTCTTTTCTGTGGGATTGTTCAGAACCCTGAATATGCTTGTGTGCAATCTTAAATCCCCAAGTGGTGACTAGCTGCAGAGGGCAGCATTTCCCATTTGTGCGACTAGAACCTTTTCCCCCAAGAAACTTCTTTTATGACTAGTGTTCCAGAGAACACATTTTGGGAAACACCAGTCAATTTAGGCTCCTTGTTGCCACCTGTTGAAAGCTTTGCAAGCACTGTATTTGTCTTCCAGTGTGGTAATTATCCCTCCCAGCTTTGCTGTTGTGGGCAAATGGGACAAACATTTTTTCCAGAACTTATTTTTGGTTAATAAAATGTTAGCAGGATAGAGTGGGATACTGAATCCAGTGACATACCACAAAAACCTTTTTCCAGGCTACCACTGATCCATTAATTAATTAGTCCTTTGGGTACGAAAGCCTTTCAACCTTGACACACGCTTTGCTAAAAAATTTGGATATATGTGATGTTTATGGCATGTTTATTAGCCTATTAACCCTATTGAAAAACAAATGAGATTAATGTAACTAACTAATGCTAACCTGTAGGGATCACCAGATCCTTTTCCAAGGGCTGAAAGGCACTTAGGCCTTTGATTACCTAATGATGTGTCCGAGGGCAGCCCTGCTCTTCTAATAAACACCTCTCTTCCATACCTTTCTCCTTGTCTGTCTTCTCACTTTCTCTAAGAGTGCTCCTTGAATTACGTTACTCTGTCACCTTCCCTTTTAGAAGTCTTCCTCTAACTGCAAGATCTAAATACCCTTATTCCTTTTATCAGAGATAAATCCAGCAGTACCAGAAAAGTTAGCAGTTACAGCTTCTTCCCTCTTAAAGTAGGATGACACTGCAGCCTCTTGTTCATTGCAGAGGCTTAGCATGTCTCTATTTGAGCTGATAAGTGACATGCTAGATGCTTGTTTGATACTTTTGAGAGTAACAAAAGTTGACCTTGCATACTCAAGGCAGCAGAGGATTTCTATTCTGGTATGTGGCAAGGTCATGGGAGATTGTTGCTTTATTGTGATTTAAGAATGATGCTGTTTCATATAGTTCTCTTTTTAGATTAAAGAATTTGTTCAACTAATTTAATAATGATTATAGCCTATGTGTTTTAGTTGAAGTGTTAATAATCCTTTCACAGACACCGTAGTAGAATGAAAGTTGAATGAATTGATTTCTCTGAGAAGTGATTTGCAAGTAAACTGTTATGTCTTGGGTCTTTACCACCAGAGTTCCTCCAAGAAAACTACCCAATTTGTGATCTCTCGGAAAATGGAAGGGACTGGAAGTTGTGTGTGGCCTCCATGAACAGCAGTATCCGTAGCCTTAGACATAATGTCAGAAGTGCTGAAGCCAGATCTCAGTCGTTTCCAGCAGTGACCCCTCCAGAGTCGGAGCAGGAGTCAGTCAAGAGATCCCAACGCCACTGACAGAAGCATCTGAACGGCAGCTGCCAAACTTTTTTTTTTTAAACTGTTAAGACTGTTTTGTAAGTTTCTCAAGTTCTAATTCCAAAATCATCCTGCTGTACTGGCAGAGTAGTTTGCATTTACACCTGTAGAAATTGCCAAACTTCTTTTTCTGCTCATGAAGGAGGTAGAATCACATTAGGAAGATATGTAATGTTTCATCTGTGGATTTGATGACAACCTTTCATTGAGGGAATGATAGTAAACTCATGGGCTTGTGACCCATGGCTTTGTCTTAGATAATTGACATTAATATACTTTTTTTTTTGATAAAGCAGAGAAAGAAATTCAATAGAAAGTAAGGAGTCGATCAGTCAAATATTATAAAATGGTAGTTTTCATTGCCTTTGAATGTGGGGTGAGAAGAGCAGTACACTTAACAAGTAATGACAGATGACATCTGAGTGTCAGTGAATAAAGATAGGTAGGGAGCCGTAGAAGAGGCACTGGGAAATACTTGCCAAGCATAGAAACTTGCAGGCAGTAGACATTGAGTATCTGCCAAGTACATTGTAACCAAGGGCTTAGATCTTAATGCCACTAACTCAGAAGCGAGGTATGGTTTACATATAACCAAAGCACCCACAGTACCTTTCTTATACATCCATCAGAATCATAGGCTTGACACATTGTTTGACCTAAACTTTCCGATGAGACCTGTGTTCTTCTGATTTACTCCCGATGAGAACAGCATTTCTTTAGTTACCTCCTGATAATATCTTAGCACTGACGTTTTCTCAGGGTTAACGTAGAAAATCATATTACAAAACTGTAGTTCCATTTAGGTAGGTTAGATTTAAGAATATGCTACTATAAATGCTAAGGATCTGACATTCAGACACTAACGTAATTTTTGGTTTTCGAAATGTCTGGGTGAAGGTTTTAATATGTTTGCTGTATTTTTCTGATAGATTCTACTAGTTGAAATGCATACAAATGTAAATCTTACAATGTTTTAAGTGAAAAAAAGATTCAAAATTCAGTTAGAAAGAAGTGATTTTAAAGAATATTGACAGGATTCTTAGAGGATTAAAAAATAATCCCATTTTGCTCATGCATAGGATTTTATTTTTAACATAGGCACTTGATTTTAAAGAAAGTTCTTGAATGTTTCAGCCATGGGAAGTACTCTATAATTTCATCATTCGACCATTTGTGTTTAAGAACCATTTTGCCAGGTTTAATGCCGTCTTTCAGCTTTTAACCTATCAAATGGTCCTCAGTCACATCTGTTTTATAGCATTCTTAGGTATTGTTCAAAAAGCAATTTTTTCCCTTGTAAGAGGTCAGCCTTTAGTTTTGGTCACTGGCTTCCGACCCATGGCTTTGTCTTAAATAATTGACATTAATATAATTTGTTTTTTTGATAAAGTAGAGAAAGAAATCCAATAGAAAGTAAGGAGCCACTCAGTCAAATAATATAATTCGTATAAAACTTGACAAGTCTTTTTATTTTTGTGACTTGCGAGATTAAGATTTTTTTATGTGACCGATTTGTAGAATGAATACATATTTTCAAATATATCTTTTCAAAATTCAACTTTTAGAGTATTTTAGCAAAATTTAAGTACAGTTTATAATATACAAGTATAGCTTTTTAAAGATATTAAGGATTTATTTTTAAAAATAATTCTCTGAATAATTTGTTGTAGTAGTTGCCTTCAGCTTAATAAAACCATAGTACTTTCTACATACATCTTTATAAGTTAGGCTATGCCTACAAAGGTCTTAAAAAGTAGATAATTTACCGGGCGTAGTGGCTCACACCTGTAATCCCAGCACTTTGAGAGGCCGAGACGGGTGGATCACCTGAGGTCAGGGTTTTTTTTTTTTGAGACGGAGTCTTGCTCTGTCGCCCAGGCTGGAGTGCAGTGGCGCGATCTTGGCTCACTGCAAGCTCCGCCTCCCGGGTTTATGCCATTCTCCTGCCTCAGCCTCCCGAGTAGCTGGGACTACAGGCGCCCGCCATCTCGCCCAGCTAATTTTTTGTATTTTTTAGTAGAGACGGGGTTTCACCGTGTTAGCCAGGATGGTCTCGATCTCCTGACCTCGTGATCCACCCGTCTCGGCCTCCCAAAGTGCTGGGATTACAGGCTTGAGCCACCGCGCCCAGCCCGAGGTCAGGGGTTTGAGACCAGCCTGGCCAGCATGATGAAACCCCGTCTCTACTAAAAATATAAAAACAGTAGCCTGGCATGGTGGCGTGTGCCTGTAGTCCCAGCTACTCAGGAGGCTGAGGCAGGAGAATCACTTGAACCCAGGAGGTGGAGATTGCAGTGAGCCGAGATTGTGCCACTGCACTCCAGCCTGGGTGACAGAGTGAGACTCCATCTCGGGAAAAGAAAAAAAAAATAGATAATTTTAAAAATCTTGCATAAAAAAAATCTTCCATAAAGGGCAAAAAGGCTTTAACTTCCGTAATTCAGATTTAATCCAACTAAGATAGTCTTTGGCTTCACCGTTCAGTTTCACAAGTTATTTTACAAACTACTAGTAACAGAGCTAATACAGAATAGTAATCCACATTATAAACATAGATCAAAAGACCACATCATACCCCATAAATACATGCAGTTATTATTTGTCAATTAAAAATAATTTTTTTTTAAAAGAAAAATACAATTCAACCCTAGGCAAGAAGAAATTTCAAATTGTATATGCAGATTTTGAATTTGGTTAATATTTTGTGGTATCTGAAATATTCCCTGGACTAGAAGCAAAACCACAGAAACAAAACTTTACATTTAGAAAAAAATTTCCAGACTTCTATTGCTAACTTTATTACATTAGTGGTTTTCAGAAGTTATTTAGAGCAGTCTTGTCTGATAGAACTTTCCACCATGATGGTAATGTAAATAAACATACCACATTAAAAAATATAAATTTGCAATGTCCAATAGGCTTGTATGGCTATTGAGCACTTAAGATGTAACTAATTAGACAGAGGAAGTAAATTTAAAATTTTCTCTCATTTTAGCTAATTAGAATTTAAATTGAAATAGTCACAAGTGGATAGTGGCTACTGTGTTGGATGGCACAGTTCAAAATGCCCCTTATTTTAAAAAAAGTATTTAAAAGTCGTTCCCATGGCTTGAAGAGAAATAACATACACACAACTTCTTTAAAATCACATTTTGTTTGAGACGGAGATCTTGCTATATTGCCCAGGCTTATCTGGAACTCCTGGGCTCAAGAGGGAGGATCACATTTGACTGGAAAAAATAAATTTTACAAAGATGTTTTGTATTTTATGTTAAAGTGGACCTTTTCTGTCTTCAAAATTTAACAAGTTAGTTCTATTACTGTATTAGTCCAATGTTAAACATTTTAACTGCCTGCTCATAAGACTTGTTTTTGATAAATAAATGTATCTTTAATGTTTTGTTTTGTTTCCCAAATAAATACAATAAATAAACATTTAAAATGCTCTTAATATAGATGCTCAGGTTGTTGTTTTAATGAACTCATCTTGCAGAACTTTTGCTGATGTTACCTACAGTGTTTTATATTAATGTAACACATATTTTTCAGCCAGTTTATTAAATGTGGCACAACTAGAATGTTGACTTTCTTCCTTGATAAGCAAAACAGAATAGTTTAACCCAGTAACAGTAATTTACCATGGTAGATATAATTATAAGGCTATTGAAAACTTTGGCAGTACTTTGTCGTTCCTGGGTAAAATCTAAGTGTTATTAACACATGCCATTTTTATGCTTTAATATTTATTTAAATATATGGTAATATTTTTATTTTGGCCAGCAAAGCTAAGATTTTCAGCTATGGCTTTCAGTTTTCCTTATAGCCCATATCCATATCTATTGGAGTAATTTCTTCATGGAGGTCTGACAATATTAACTCTTCTGTAGAGTAAAGCACTTATCACCCCTTCATTTCATCCTAACTTATTTTAATTCACAATGCATCAAATTTGCAATGACCTTTCTCACTATGCTAAAAAAAAATGCTCATCTACTTCGACGTAGAATAATTTGTAATCTCAAATAACTAGTAAAATAAATTTGGAAGACTGAAGGGTGAGACAGGTACAAATCTCAGTCCACAAACACAGGTGGGCAGGAAATCTAACTTAATTTTTCTATAACTACTTAATTTCTATTATGAGCCTCCATGCACTGGAAGTAGAAACTTAATCTTAGTCATTCAAGGCTTTTGACTTTCCTTGGAAGACAAGAAAACAACCTGGGGCATCGACGGAGGTTGGGAGAATACCAATGAGTGGTGTTTCCGACCTTTTCTCCAGACTTACTTCTAAGTTCTGGGGGTCTTCTACAATTCCAAGCTGGGGAGAGGATATCAGAATCAGGTTCTTGTCGTTTTCTGTAGCCATCATCAGTTGAAGTGTGTGTCCCTTGTCCCAGCTGGTCTTCAATCAGTGGTCCACAGCTATTTTATTTTTAAAAATTCTTAGATATTATTAATATATATATAAAGCTTTTTTTTTTTTTTTT
>NW_012115021.1:2978483-3012206 GCF_000951035.1 Colobus angolensis palliatus
TTTTTTTTTTTTTGAGACAGGGTTTCACTTTGTCACCCAGGCTGGAGTGCAGTGGAGTGATCTCTGCTCACTGCAACTTCCGCCTCCCAGGCGCAAGAGATCCTCCCACCTCAGCCTCCTAAGTAGCTGGGACTACAGGTGTGCACCCCCATGCCTGGTTAATTTTTGTACTTTTTGTAGAGACGTGAGGCTTGCTATGTTGCACAGGGTAGTCTCAAACTCCTGAGCTCAAGTGGTCTGCCCACCTTGGCCTCCCAGAGTGCTGGGATTACAGGCGTGAGCCACTGCACTCAGCCCCACAGCCGTTCTTATTCCTGTCCCCAAGTTCCATTCAGATTTAGCAGCTCCTGTCTCCATCCCTTCCAGGACCCTCTCAAGCTCAGGGCAGTCATTTTCGTGCTGCTTCCTTACTTTGCATCCTAGGAAATGTTTCGTCGAGTTCTCCATATACTTCCATACAGGACTGGCTACATCATTTGCAGGCCCAGTGCAAAGTGATGAATTCACTCTTGATGCTACTTAGCAGTCTTTTATTTTTAAAGTTTTTTTGGGGGGATAATTTTGGACTTACAGAAGAGTTGCAAAAATAGCACAGAGTGTTCCCATATAGCCTCCCCTGAGCATGGTTAACAGCCACATAACCGTGCTACAATGATCAGAACTCAGAAAGGAACCTTGGTACGATATCGCCAGCTCCAAACTATCTTCGTATTTCACTAGGTTTTCCACTGAAGTTCTTTTTTACTTCCAGGATTCAATCTAAAGTCCCACCTGGCATTTAGTTGTCACATCTTACTTTCATTCAATCTGTGACAGCTCCTAAGTCTTCCTTTGTTTTTTCCTGATCTTGACAATTTTGAAGAGTACTGGTCAGTTGTTTTGTAGAATGTCCCTCGCTTTGGGTTTGTCTGATGTTTTCTCCTGATTAGATTGAGGGTATGCATTGCGGAGAAGAAACCCCAGAGCTGATGTGCTTGTCTCAGCATCACAGCCTTCTAGATTTTTCCATAAAATAGTTACAAGAACAGTTCAGTAGTTTGCCCCAAATCATAGAGCTGCTAGCAACAAAGCCAGGACTAGATCTAAAGTCTCACTTTCATGCGAGGGGTGTTATCACTAACCCATAAATCCCTTCACATATTTTCAATACCACTGAATTATCCAGCAGTTGCCTTCCAGGATTGTGACGGCCAATTCTTGTTCAGCTATAGAACAATGGAATGGGGGCATGAAGAGGCTGCATGGTGGACAGATATCCTGGAAGAAAAATAGTAATTTCAAACAAAGCAAAAGTTAAGTGTTGGCCCAGCGTCCCTGTTGCTTCATGAATGGTGATGATGATAGTGGTCACGGCTTATTAAGATCTGGCTGAGGGCCAGTCACTGTGCTTTCTGTGTAGGCGGAACTGTCCCGCCTCAACTCAGTGTCACCACTGCCCTCTTTCTAGAATCTGTGCTTTCCAGAAGAGACACTGAGAAGCACATTCCCCAGAACTCTTGCCTTAGTACAGTTCCAGTTGAGAGTTTGTCAGTGAGAGAAACTTGCATGAAATTCGAAGGCAGAAGAGAGCGAGAAGCCATTATTGTCCATGGCCAGACATGTGGGCAGGCGTGAGATATACAGAAGCTTCCTTAAGGAACTCTTGAGAATCACACACTTCACAGCAGACAAGGGTGGGACTAGGGGAGGGGATTTCCATTGCTTCTTTAGAACCTCAGCAGCTTCCCAATAATCTTTTTGACAATCTTCCACCTCGGTGCTTTAAGCTGAGGTCTCCAGTGTCTGCTGCCTTTATCTTGGATGACACCTTCTTTGACCTTGTCTTTCCCACCTCTTTTAATAGTCCTGTAAACCACTAATTCCTATGCTAAAATCCTTTTTACCTGGAGTACATAGCATGGCTTCTGTTTTTCCAACTAACTCCTGATGTAGTATAACATGTTAATGCATTTGACCCTCTCACTATCCCAGGAGTCAGTGCCATTAGAAACAGGGACTCACAATCGATTGTGCCCATACCCACTAGTGAGCAGTTTAATGAATATTTCAGATATTTCTTAGCAGTAAAACCAAATATCTTTTTTATTAGGATGTATGCTCTTATTTGAAAAAAATGAAGATCAAAATTTAATTTCTTTTATCTTTCAAATATAAAAGGCTGTTTCCATATGAAAGCATTTCCAGGAACTCTGGAAGCATTCAGAAACCTGAGGACCAGAGATGGATAAATTCCCTTCCTTCCACTTTGTGGCATTAGAACGCACAGCATCAGCCTTAACATCACTCACTTGCTTAATTATTTGTCTTCGCCACTAGCCTGAGCTTCCGGAAGGCAGAGACTGTGTCTTTGGTGCCTAACACCGAATAGTAGATGCCCAATAAACAAAAGCATTCCTCAGTTACCCTGCCTTAGCATGCCTGAGGGTTCATGATTAGTTTTATTTCTTTGGTTTTCACCTAATTTGACCTTTTCCCCTGTGAAAATGTACGTTCTGTCTGTACTCTTCCCTTATGCCTTCATTGTTAAATCTGTTCCTCAAAGTTGGTTTGATTTCAAGTGTGAAGAGAGCATGAGGACTTCTGAGTCTTGAGAGAGATAAATGTGCACTAAGATAAATATGTAATTAGGGCTGCAATATCCTTTGTAAAAGGAAAAAAAGTGGAAACGATGTGTTTTTTTTTTTTTAAAGTAAAATCATGGCTCTCGTACAGATATAAAATGAACATATGCTGGAGATTTTATTGAATCTGGTACTAATGAGGGAACTGGTGAGATGTTACAACCATTTCAAAGGACAATCAAAAGAATGGACACATGTAGACATCAAGAATATGAAAGTGAATGTGCAAATGAAGGCAAAATTGGCTTCTTCCACAGCGAGGACAGGCAGCCAATTGAATCTCCATCTATAGATGCATTGCTTCAAATATACACAATTTACAGAATCCAAAAATGGTTCAAAGACAATGAAAGGTGCAGAAGCAGAATTTGAGAACCCAGAAGGATGTGCTCTAAACAATGCTGTTTTCCATCAAAGCACATTTTCCCCCAGCTGGGAATGTAAATGTCCACTAATAGAGAACTCGTAGTGTAGATGAAGAAACTCCCACTCCAATGGGAAAATAGGCATTCGTTAAAAACAATGTGGCCAGTATCAACATGAAAGGCAAGACATAGATTAAAAATACTCACAATACATATGTCTGATAGAGAACTTGGATATATTATATATTTTAAAATCCTATAAATCAATGATAAAAAGATGAACAATACAATTTAAAAATGGGCAAAATTCTTGAATGGGCATGTGATAAAAGAAGATATAGAAAGGGCCAATAAGCACATGAAAAAGTGCTCAACATAATCAGTCATCAGATTAATGCAAATTAAAATTGTAATGAGATGCCAGTATCCATCCATCAGAATGGCTTACATTGCGAAGACTGAAAATACGAAGTGCTGTCATGGGACAACTGGAATGCCATGCACTGTTGGTAGGAGTGTAAGGTGGCATAGCCACTGTATTAATCATTCTCACACTGCTATGAAGAAATACCTGAGACTAACTTATAAAGAAAAGAGGTTTAATTGGCTCTTGGTTCTGCAAACTGTACAGGAAGCATGGTAGCTTCTGGGGAGGCCTCAGGACACTTTCAATCATGGTCGAAGGCAAAGGGGTAGCAGGCACATCTTACATGGCCTGAGCAGGAGGAAGAGGGAGAGAAGAGGGAGGTGCCACACACTTTTAAGCAGCCAGATCTTGTGGGAACTCTAGCACAAGACAGCACTAGGGGGATGGTGCTACACCATCATAAATCACCCCCATGATCCAGTCACCTCCCACCAGGCCCCACCTCCAGCAATGGGTATTACAATTGAACATGGGATTTTGGTGGGGACCCAGAATCAAACCATATCAGTCACTGTGCAAAAATATTTGGTAGTTTGTAATAAAATTAAATGGGCAGTACCAATGACTCAACAATTGTAAATATATTCACAAGATAAGTAAGTGTATATATCCACAAAATGACTTACATGAGAATATTCACAATAACCTTACTCACAAGAGCCCCAAAGTGAAAACAACCCAAATTTTGGTGGGAATACCACTTGGCAGCCACAACAACAAAATCCCAAACTACCAATGCATGCAAAAACATGGATGATGCTCCAGAATATTATGTTGCACAGAAGAATCCAGACGCAGAAGAACACCTGCATGTGAGTCCACGAATGTGATGTTTAACAGGAAAAGCTACTGCATGGTGTTGGAAGTCAGTGTAGTCGCCATCTCAATATCTGTGGGATGATATTGACTGGAAGGATATGGGGGAGCCTTTCTGGGGTAACGGAAATGTTTTCATCTTGATCTGGGTGATTGTCACACAGGAATACAGATGGTCCTGATGTATGTGGTTTGATGAATGATTTTCCAACTTTATGATGGTGTGAAAGTCATATGCAACCACAAGGTTTCAGACTTTAAGCACCGGAGACTCTTTGACCAAAGACTCTCAGGCTGCATTTTCAACTTGTCTTTTCAACCTATGATGGGTTCATTGGGACATAATCCCATTGTAAATCAAAGAGCATCTGTAAGTACATGCAAAAAAATACTCAAAGTCAGTTATGTGCAATAGACTGTAAATAAGTTATACCTCAACAAAGTACTGGTAAAAAAAAAATGCAATCAATCTAGATAAAATGATTTGAAAATCATGTCCTAACTTGCAGAGACATATTTCTTAAGTTCAAACAGCAAGTCACAGAACAGTAAATGAAATGCATTCCATTTGCATTATTAAAGACCACATGGGCATATATGTGTAATTTATAAATGCATCATACAAGTTAGAGGACAGTTGCTGGATGCTTAGTTGGGGTTACTTCTGGGGAGTGGGAAGGAATAAATAGGTGTGGGAGGCATTATTGTTTGTATTTGTCCATTTTCACATTGCTGTAAAGAAATAACTGAGACTGGGTAATTTATAAAGGAAAGAGGTTTAATTGACTCACAGTTCCACATGGCTAGGGAGGCCTCAGAAAACTTACAATCATGGTGGAAAGCAAATGGGAAACAAGGACCTTCTTCACATGGCAGCAGGAGAGAGAAGTGTGCATGAACAAAGGAAAAACTACCATTTATAAAACCATCAGATCTCGTGAGAGTTCACTCACTATCACAAGAACAGCATATGGGAAACCATCCCATAATCTAATCACTTCCTTCCCTTGACATGTGGGGATTACATGTCCCTCCCTTGACACGTGGGGATTATAATTCGAGATGAGATTTGAGTGGGGGCACACAGCCAAACCATATCCTTGTTTGTATTGTTTATAATGCAAATGAATGTGTAATTTAAAATAGGCCAATTCTGATTCATGTAACGGTAACAGAAAATGGAACACTTGATCTAGAAGAAGAGTGCTGCAAGGGATGTTACACAGTTGGGCTGGGGCTGGCACTGAGATCTCAACTGAATATCTTATGAGAAAAATTCCTTCAGTTAAACCATGGAATTTTAGCTCTAAATAAAGCTGTAGCCAAAGGTCTTCTGTGAATCCAGTTGTCTCAGTCCACTTGAGCTGCTATAACAAAGTACCTTAGACCAGAAGTCCAAGGTGAAGGTGCTGGCAGATTTAGTATCTGGTGAGAACCTGTTCGTAAATGGCCATCTTCTTGTTGTTTCCTCATGGTGGAAGGGGCAAGGAATGTCTCTGGGGCCTTTTTTATTTATAAGGGCACTACACTCATTAATAAGGGCTCTGCTCTCATGACCTAATCACCTCTTAAGGGCCCCTCTACCCATCACAATAACATCACCTTGAGTTTTAGGATTTTTTCTTGAGACAGGTTCTCACTCTGTTACCCAGGCTGCAATGCAGTGGTGCAATCACAGGTCACTGAAGCCTTGACCCCTGCATGCCCAAGCAACCCTCCCACCTCAGCCTCTTGAGTAGCTAGGACTACAGGCATGCACCACTATGCCTGGCTAATTTTTGTGTTTTTTGTAAAGATGAGATTGCATCATGTTGCCCAGGCTGGGGTCTTGAACCTCTGGGCTCAAGTGATCCTTCTGCCTCAGCCTCCCAAAGTGCTGGGATTACAGGCATGAGCCACTTTGCCCTGGTGATTGTTGTTTTTAATCCAAAGTTATTTCATATGTCTGTTTAAAGAAAATGTCACCCTTCAAGATATAGGCAAGGGTAGATTTCTTTTACCCTCTCAAAAACAGGAAGAGGTGTGTGTGTGTGTGTGTGTGTTTGTATTTGTGTGTGTGCGTGTGTGTGGGAGAGAGAGAGAGAGAGAGAGAGAAAGGGAGAAAGAGGAACATATATATGCATATTCATGATCCAATATATTTTGTTTATCCCTAAATGGCCAGCTAAGAGTCCTGCTTAACTGAGATAGCCATTCAAAATCATTAGAGCCTTTTACTCTGACTTGAACAAGACTGTACAAGCCCAGCCCCAGGAGGGAATTGTACATTTGCATCTCTAATATACTCCATTCCCAAAGAATGTTGACATTTCAAATTTTTAATGTAACCACTTAAGTGAGTTTCCAAGTAAGTCACTTTCTTGATGTAAAAAAATAAATTTTACATCTTAGTGGATATTACTTTGTTCTATGAGCACTTGTGTTTTCAACCTAATTGTGGGTTTACTTAACTGACTAATCGTGTCTATTTAAGGGAGATATATCACATTGATATATTAAATGTTTTTGTGGTGCCTAGCAAGGCAGTATGCTGTACTTATATTCACTTACTGGATTCCAAGAACAATTATTGTTTAAATGTCCTTTTGATCTGCCTAAGAATACCAGCTTAAGAAGAAAAGTTGTTATCCAATTTACAAAATGTAGGCCTGAGAACAGATGTGTTCACATTGGCACACTCAACAGCTTGTCAATTATTAAGAGATATTAACCAAGTCATAGACCTGAGGTATGTCTTTGTGTATACAGGTTGGTACTCTATCGTGTGATGGCGGGTTGATACCAAGGTAGCAGGATTCAGCACAGGGATGATGTGAACCCCACAATTACAACAAAGGCCTCAGTCGAACTCATGGGAGCTCTACTTAGATTGCTTTTCCCAGTTGTTTTTTATATTATTTTGAGACACAGTATCGCTCTGTCACCCAGGCTTGAGTGCAGTGGTGTGCTCTCAGCTCACTGCAACTTACGCCTCCTGGGTTCAAGTGATTCTCCTGCCTCAGCCCCTCAAGTAGCTGGGACGACAGGTGCTCACCACCACGCCCAGCTAATTTTTGTATTTTTAATAGAGATGGGTTTTGCCATGTTGGCCAGACTGGTCTCAAACTCTTGGACTCAAGCGATCCATCTGCCTTGCTTCCCAAAGTGCTGGGATTACAGGCGTGAGCCACCATGCTTGGCCCCAGTTGTTCTTTTTGAGGCAAGAGGACCAGGACTATATTATGTCTCCTCACTCACCAGTCATTGGATGTGAACTGCCCAGGAATGTAGGTGTGACCTTGAGTGAGGCAGCTCTCTTTGGCTGAGGGCAATTCCCAGACAGCCGCCAAGTGGCAGCACTGATAGCAACTGCGGGGGGGGGGGGGGGGGGGGGGGGGGGGGGTAAGTGTGTCAGGCCTGAGTGGGGGATCTGGGTGGCACATCACAGCATTCACCACACATTTCTTTATGGTATGTGACTTGTTTTTCTAAGACCACCAGAGCTAGCACAAAAGAACCAGCAAGTAGGCAAAGGTCAGGAGCAAAACTGCAAGTTTATTTTGGTCACCTAGCTTCAGGGGAAGAAGGTGGGTAGGCAGAAGTCTGTCGGCCTCCGGCAAATGAGGCCAACAGAGTCACCTGTGGCGCTCTCGGACGGAATTCCGACAGTCCCGACCGCAGTGGAGAAGCTAGGAAGTCCGCGTGGGACCTGGGCCGAGAGCGGCTTTTCTAGGAGTGGGAGGGCAATAGGCGGGGCACGGGCCTGTCGGGGGCGTTCCGCAAGTGCGACCAGGTAAATCTTGGTCTCTTTGGATTGACGTCACCTGGCGCATGCCCAGTTGGTCTGCACCTTCCCTGGTCGGCGGCTGCATTTTCGCGCGCGCGGGAAGAGCTGGTGGTGAAGAAGAACCCGGAAGTGCACCATCCTACCTCCGTTCGTCCAAACAGTATGTTAATTTGTTTATTGGAGTCCCGTTCTTAACACTGTGTCGTTATTTTGAAAGGTTACAGCTTTGTCTTTTTTTTTTTTTTTTTTTTGTAATTCAAGCGTGTGGATTTGTGCTCATGTAAAACACCATCCTAAATCATGTGTGCCCACTCAATTAAATATCATGGTGTCCAAATAAGGGAACTTGTAATAGGTCTCATCTCACTGGGTCAGTATCACATACAGTTATATGTATGCATGTGTTCTTTCTTTCCTTTTTCTTTCTTTTTCTTCTTCTTTTTCTTTTTCTTTTTTTTTGAGAACGAGTCTTGCTCGGTTGTCCAGACTGGAGTGCAGCGGCGCTATCTTGGCTCACTGCAACCTCTGCCTCTCGTGTTCAAGAGATGCTCCTGCCTCAACCTCCTGAGTAGCTGGGATTATAGGTGTGTACCACCATACCCAGCTAATTTTTGTATTTTTAGTGGAGATGGGGTTTGGCCATGTTGGCCAGGTGGTCTCAAACTTCTGGCTGCAAGTGATCCACCCATTTCAGCCTCTGAAAGTGCTGGGATTATAAGTGTGAAACACTGTGCCCAGCTCCTTTTTCTTTCTTGTTTTTTTTTTTTTTCTTTTCTTTTTTTGGGGGGTAAGGCTTGAGTGCTTAGTCTGTTTGTGTTGCTACAAAGGAATACCTGAGGCTAGGTAATTTATTTTAAAAAGAGGTTTATTTGGCTCATGGTTCTGCAGGCTGTATAAAAAGTATGGCACCAGCATCTGCTTCTGGTGAGGACCTCAGGAAGCTTCTACTCATGGTGGAAGGTGAAGAAGAGTCAGTGTGCAGAAATCACATGGTGAAAAAAGAAGGAAAAGAGAGAGGGGTGGTGCCAGGCTCTTTTCAACAATCAGCTCTTGTGGGAACTATTAGAACAAGAACTCACTCCCTATGGGAGAGTATTAATCTATCCATGAGGGATCCACACCCTCTTTCATGGGCTCCAAACGCCTTCCATTAGGCCCTACGCAGACACCTTCATTAGGCTCCACCTCCAGCAACAGTGATCAATTTCAAAATGCGATTTGGAGGAGACAAACATCCATGCTGGTCTCCAAGAGTTTGAGACCAGCCTGGCCAACATGGTGAAACGCATCTCTACTAAAAATACAAGGTGCTTCTTAATTGACTTAGAATTTATAAAATAAATTCAGACAAATAAAATACCACTTTTAAATCTGCTTTATATATTGGAAAGTCAAACAAGATTTGTTTGGCATCAAAAGGAATTTGCTCCTTGAAAATCAGTGGTCTACAATTCCTCTCCCATCTCCAGCCTACGTGACTTCCAAATGTGGAATGCAAAATTTGAAAACAATAAAAAAAGAAAAGCAAAGGTTGGTACCCTAAGCATAACTGGCATTCGACCCTGCTGAACCTCTGCATCCTCATCATAACCGAATGGGGACACTTGTCCCTTTTTGCTTACACTAGCTGCCGTCTGGAACAAGGACAAGAACCAACAAGGGAAGTTCTCTTCCAGTTATTTGAAGTGCTTGTTTCTGTCTGGTTTTCTTTCTTCCCTCCTTGCCACAGTTTTTAGTATGTGCTTCATTTATTCAAACAAGGGATGATATTATTTCACCAGAGATAAAAAACAATGGTTCCAGAAGCAGAGCCCATGCATTGCAAAGAACTCAAAAGTCACATTTCCTGGGGGATAAAGCCTTATTTGTCATAGAATGAATCTGGCCTTTTAAAACATGTATACAAAGTGGGAGGAGCCTACATATAACTCCAAAGTCTCCAGAAAGTTATTTAAACTACAGAGTGGTAAAGCAGGATCTTAAATTCTTTTTTAAAATAAAATATCCTTTTGAACTACTTTGCATTGTTCTACCTGTCACTTCAAAGGAAGATTCGGCATGATCTTTAAAGACTTTTTTCTGTCCAAGGAAGGGTGCGAAGATGCTGGAAGGGGTAATTTGAACTGAGTCACCCATCTATAATCTCCTGGCTTTTCCCTGCATTTCCTCATTTCCCTGCATTCCCTGCATTTCCTTTGTAAGGAATGAGCAATGAATGGTTGCAAATCATCTTGAAAAGAATAAAGGGCAGAAGAAATGCTTCTTAATCATTTCCTCCAAAAGTAGTGTAAGTGATAGAGTTGGGCAGTCTGGAGCTAGACTTCAGTTGGATCTTACAGAGAGTGGACGGTTTGCCTAGGGAAGGTCACTCTTCTCACAGAAGGTCTCCGGGAAAGACCAGGTCTCCCTAAAAGTGACACTGATGTTGGGTCTCTCAATTCCCACCTGGAATCAGGGCCAAGCAAAACTCTACTGTAGTCTCCAGAAGCCTTTGGAGCATTGAGCTGTGCAGGTTTTTAGAGCACATACAGGCAAGTCATTTGTGACACCTACAACATGAAGGATTGTCAGCTCATCCCTGGCCCCAAGTCCTCACTTAATTCCAGTTGTGAATACCCATCTTAAATATTGCACACTTCCTTCCTTTCTCCTCTGCAGTAAATAAGGCCATCAGCATCAGCTATGCATGCTGGGAGTGTTCACTAAATGACATGTTCATTGATTAAAATGTACCAATAATTTTCTACATTTCAGGAGATAAAAAAACAAGAGTTAATGACTCAGTTATTTCTGACATTAAGCGATAAGTAGAAATTGTACAAGACATGCTGCAATAGTTTTTTTCTGAGTGAAATATGCCTTAGTTTGGGTTCCCACAGAAGCCAACACCAGGACAAAGATTCGAATGCAACTCATTTAATTGAGAGATGAAGGAAATATTGATGGAGAGTGGGAAAAGAAGACAGGCAAGGGAAAAGTCAACACTGGGTGATACCGGAACTTAAGCCTGCTGGAGAACTCTAGGAGGAAGTGTAAAACACATGCCTCTTGGGCCTGGCACAGTGGCTTATGCCTGTAATCCCAGCACTTTGGGAGGCCGAGATGGGGGGATTGCCTGAGCCCAGGAGTTTGAAACCAGTCTGGACAACATGGTGAGACACCCATCCCTATAAAAAAATACAAAAATTAGTTGGGTGTGGTGGCACACACCTGTAGTCCTTGCTACTGGGGAGGCTGAGGTGGTAGGATTACTTGGGTCTAGGCGGTTGAGGCTGCAGGGAACCATGATCACGCCACTGCACTCCAGCCTGGGTGACAGAGGGAGACCCTGTTTTAAAAAAATGCCTCAACATGGATGGAACTAGGAAACGTTATGTTAAGTGAAATAAGCCAGGCAGAGAAAGACAAATACGGCATGTTCTCATTCATATGTGGGAGTTAGAAAAGTTGCTCTCATGGAGCTAGAGAGTAGAATAGTGGTTACTGGAGACTGGAAAGGATGTCTGTTGGGCAAAGAGATGAAGAGAGGTTGGTTAATGGGTACAAGCATGCAGTTAGATAGAAGGAATAAGTTATAATGTTTGACAGCAGAGTAGGGTGACCATGTCATCAACAACATATTGTATATTTCAAAATAGCTAGAAGCGAGGACTTGAAATGTTCCCAACACAAAGCAATGATAAATGTTCGAGGTGATGGATACCCCAAATACCCTGACTAGATCATTACATGTTCAGTGCATGTAATAAAATATCACATATACCACTTAAATATGTTCAAATATGTATCAATTTAAAAAATGCTAGTATTCCTCTGAGCAAAGGAGGCAAAGCTTTTACAGCCCAAAGACAATCAGTTCGTGGCTTGAAAACTGTTAGGGGACCGATAATTTCCCATAACTTTCATCCTGCTGCCCTGCTGACAAAATGAACTTTCTGCTGATAGGTTGGTGATGGGGTAAATGTTGTAAAGATGCTATTGGCTATCCAGAATAACATGCAGATATTTTAAAACACAATCTGAGTTTTCCATCATCAAAGGATTTTTTTTTTTCTGGTGATGGGCAAGAGGTGGGTTTCATCTACTTTGGCTTAATGAATAAGAATAATATTACTTTCTTTACTTGACAGGCTTATTGTGAGGATCAAGTGAATTAATACATGTGAAGGTACAACAGAAATGGAAGGGGGCAGTTGAAATGATTTTGCAGTTTGCCATTGGGTAGAAAAATGAATTCAGGAAAAGCAGCAAACTAGAAAATAATACAATCACACTCATTTCTTATTTTAATATCTTTTAAGTGGTTTTGTTTCTGAACTCCAAATGTAGAGCTTCCAATGATCTGGTGTAAGTCATGTTTTCTGATTCATCAGAAAACTTTCTTGGAATCTGACATAATTTTAGTTTAGACCAGCTGGCCAGCTGCTTCTGACTTGGCTACATGGGGGCTGGGACTTTCCCAGCCTCTAAACTAAAGAAAGCCAACAGTATTAGTAGATTTCTCTCCACCATTAATGCAAGTTCAGTAACTGGCCCATAGTTCCCCAACTTTGGACTTGGAGGGATTCTCTTTATAGCCTACTTAGTATGTGGTCAATTTTTATAAATGTTCCATATGATCTCAAAATGAATGTGCATTCTTTGTTGAGTGCAATATTCTGTATATAAATATTAGATCAAGCTATGTTTTTAGTGAAGAGTAAATCTTTGCTATATATATACATATATATTTTTTGCCACCTTATCAATAACTTTTTGAGAAAAGTTAAGTAAAATTTTCTTCTATGATGGTATATCTGTTATAAAAATTTTGCTTTACATATTTTGAAACCAAATTATTATTATTATTATTTGAGACAGGATCTTGCTGTGTCGCCCAGGCTGGAGTGCAGTGACATGATCACAGCTCACTGCAGTCTTGACCTCCTGGGATCAATTGATCCTCTCACCTCAGCCTCCTGAGTAGCTGGAACTACAGACTGGGACTGCCATCATTCCTGACTAATTTTTTGTATTTTTTGTAGAGACGGGGTTTTGCCATGTTGCCCAGGCTGGTGTTGAACTCCTGAACTCAAGTGATCCTTCTCTCTTAGACTTCCAAAGTACTGGGATTACAGGCATGAACCACCATGCCAATTTGAAACCACATTATTAAGTGCCTACAGGTTCAAAATTGTTATATTTTCTTGGTGAATTGTCCTTTTTGTCATCAAGTGAGGTCTTTCTTTATTCCTACAAAGTTTTTCCTCTAAATTCCATTTTTCCTTCTCTCAATTTTGCTAAGTATATTTTTGTTATTATTTGTCTAGTACATCTTTTATTTTAGCTTATATATGTCATTATGTTTTAGGTATGCGTTTTTATAAATAGGCTATGCTTGGCTTTTGTTTTTCATCCACCCAATATAAACACATTTATTTATCTTTTAAAGATAGTGACTGAAACATAGGTTACTGATATATTTGGGTTTAATTTTTGCTTTGTTGTTGTTGTTGTTCCTGTTTGTGTATTTCATTTTTGTTTTCTTCTTCTAGTTTTGAAGTTATCAATTTTATTTCTTTATTTATCACCCATCTCATGTTCTCATTTTCTTTTGCCTTTTGACCATTTATATTGCTGATAAGATGTTTTCTGCAAGGCTAATTGTCTTTCTTTTGCTAGGAATATAGTAAATGCATGATAAATATTTATCTTGTGGAATAACATTCACTACATATTTGAGGGTTGTATTAGTCTGTTTTCACCCTGCTGATAAAGACATACCCGAGACTGGGTAATTTACAAAGAAAAAGAAGTTTAATGGACTCACAGTTCCACGTGGCTGGGGAGGGCTCACAATCATGGCAGAAGGTGACAGGTACGTCTTACATGGTGGCAGACAAGAGAAAAATTGAAAACCAAGTGAAAGGGGTTTCCCCTTATAAAACCATCAATTCTTGTGAGACGTATTCACTACCATGAGAACAGTATGGGGGAAACTGCCCCCATGATTCAATTATCTCCCACCGGGTCTCTCCCACAAAATGGAATTATGGGAGCTATAATTCAAGATGAGAATTGGGTGGGGACACAGCCAAACCATATCAAGGGTTGTGTCTGTGCACTTAATGACACATCATATATATGTTGCCTTAATCCCTGCTCACAGAGAGTAGAGGCAAGCTAGTGAAATCTTCCCAAACTTTAATATTTCTATCCACAAAACTCAGCTGACCTTCTTCATTTCCCCCTTTCTGTTTTCTCATGATCTGTCACCAGCAACCTTTGAAAAGGAGCCTAAAGAAGTGTTGACAGGAGTTGCAAGAGTAAGCATGAAGGAAGGTTCAGTATATCATCTCATAAAACCCAAGTTACCCAATTCCGTGAAGTTAATAGCTTTTAAAGGGAACCTCTTTTTTTCCCTATCCATTTGTGTGACTGCTTTGTCCTGTGGCACGTGCACCTTCAGCTGACTTTTGAAAGCCTGCTATTTTAAAGGTCATAATTTTGACTGATGGGCCTATAATTAGTAAGTGCTCATTAAGTACTCTGTCCTGAGTGTTTCTGTGGGGTGGAAGAGAATGTTCTTAAGCAGCTGCCAGGGTTGATAACAGTCCTACAACTTGGAATGACTCCAAAAGTAACCAAAGAACTTTATAAAGATTAACAAGCAAAAAACAAAACAAAACAAAACAAACAAACAAAAAACCACACACACACACACACACACACACACACACACACACACACACACCCCCCAAACCAAACCAACAAACAAAAAACAACAAAACAAGCACCCTGTAGTAACTCTAGCAGCAGCTGCAGCAAGGGAGAAAATAGTGTAATGGCCTCCTGGTCACCAAATCTAAGCACTTCTTATCGTTTTTTCTTCACAGTGTGGGAAGCTCGATATTCTCTCCATCTTTCTCCCAGCCTTTCTCTAGTGGCTCTCTGTCTTCCCGCCTCTTAGCTATAGGTGTTTTCCAGGTGTTAATCTGGAGTCGTCTTCTCTCTTCCCTGATCCTCCCCAACAAAGAACATTCCATTCCGATGGCTTCAGATATAAGTTTTATGTTGATGACTCTCAAGTCCGTGTTTCTGGCTTCTACACAAACTCCAGGCCCACATTTTTAATTGCCTGCTGAATATTCTTTCTAGATGTCCCCCTGAAGTCTTGACTCAATACACCTGAAGCTAAACTCATAGTCTTTTCTTTAAAACCAACTTCTATACCCCATGATCTAGCAATTTCACTCCCATATATAGTAGCCAAAAGAAATGTGCACACAGTGTACCACAAGAGAGGTATAGAAAAGTTCACAGAACATGATACATTGTGACCAAATTAAGTCTGACCCAGGAATGCGAAGGTGACTTAAAATTAGAAAATCAAACAGTGTAATTCATCACATAGGAGAGTCAGAAAACAATTACATGATGGTCTGGGCGTGGTGGCTCACGCTTATAATTCCAGCACTTTGGGAGGCCAAGGTGGGCGGATCACTTGAGGTCAGGAGTTTGAGACCAGCCTGGCCAACATGGGAAACCCCGTCCCTACTAAAAATACAAAAATTAGGTGGGCGTGGTGATGCCTGCCTGTAATCCCATCTACTTGGGAGGCTGAGGCAGGAGAATTGCTTGAACCCAGGAGGCGGAGGTTGCAGTGAGCGGAGATCGTGCCACTGCACTCCAGCCTGGGTGACAGAGTGAGACTCTGTCTCAAAAAAAAAATTACATGATTGTTTTAATAGATGTAGATAATTTATTTGATAGTATTAAACAACCATTTATGATTTAAAAAAACCTCTTAGGGGGCCGGGCGCGGTGGCTCAAGCCTGTAATCCCAGCACTTTGGGAGGCCGAGGCGGGCAGATCACGAGGTCAGGAGATCGAGACCATCCTGGCTAACATGGTGAAACCCCGTCTCTACTAAAAAATAAAAAAAACTAGCCGGGCGAGGTGGCGGCGCCTGTAGTCCCAGCTACCCGGGAGGCTGAGGCAGGAGAATGGCGTGAACCCGGGAGGCGGAGCTTGCAGTGAGCTGAGATCTGGCCACAGCACTCCAGCCTGGGTGACAGAGCGAGACTCCGTCTCAAAAAAAAAAAAAAAAAAAAAAAAAAAAAAAAAAAAAAAAAAAACCTCTTAGGGAAGTAAGAGTAGAAAAGAACATCTTTAATCTCCAAAAGACTTACTGCAAACATCATATTAAATTACAAAATATTTAAAAATTTATCTTGGAGATCAGAAACAAAACAAGGATGACCCTGATGACCACTGCTGTTCAACATTGTGAACAATGTTCTGACCAGTACATAAGACAAGGAAAAAGAAATAAAGCCATAAGAATTGGAAAGAAACAGAAAACTTTCTGCATTATTTATAGATGATATGATTGTATTCATAGAAAATCCAAATGACTTAGTTGATAAACTACTGAAATTACAAAGAAAATTTAGCACAGTCTCTGGATAAAAAATCGCAGTATCCCCAAATCCAATATATTTCTCCATACCATGAGCAAACAGAAAATGAAATTAACATAAAACATATAGAAATAAGTCTAATAAAGAATGTGCAAGATCGTTATAGAATAAAATGATGAAACCTTATTTTGAAACATTGAAGAAATGCCACCAAGGGGAGATATACCATAGTACTCTGAGCAAAAAAGATGCCAATTCTTCCTAAATTTCTTTCTAAATTCAATGCAATTCCAATAAATGTCTTTGGTGGAACTTGAAAAATTGATTTTAAAATTTATATGCAAATACAAAAGGCCAAGGATAGCCATTGCCCTTTTGAAGAAGAAAAAAACCACACAAAGCAGGAAGACTTGATCCACTGGATAACAAAACTGTTATAAATCTGTAGTAATGAAGGCAGTATATTATTTTTCAAGGATAGAAAATATAGACTAATAGAATAGAATGGAGAATCCAGAAATTTATCTAAACATAAGGTTAATATTTGATATAGCTTGCACTGTAGAACAGAGGAGAAATGTCAGTCATTAGAATAAACAGTACTGAGACAATAGGATGACTCAGCCTAGCAAAGAGAGGCATCATCAGACACAGGGGGCAGCTTAGGTCATGCTCACCGGAAGCATAGCTGGAGATAGGGATTCCTTGGATGCTGTTTATTGGATGAATGCTTTCAGAAGAAAGGAAGGGAGATAAGAGGAACAGAGCAGGGGAAGGTGCTAAGCAAGGATGTGTTCTTAGTTTCAGCCTGATTCCACAAGGAGTTCTGTAGCATAAACTGCACCACAGAGTTGTTTCCCCTTGAAACAAGGATGCCAGAATTTTATATCTCTGTGACATTTAGTCATTGGCTATGGGTTGTGCCCCAAAGGCAGAGGTAGGTATAGCTTCCTGGGCAGCAGTGGCTCTCATTCAGCTGGGGGATGTTCTGCAAAGAAGGGTAACCTCTTAGCAAGCAACGTACAACAGCTTGAGGAATGGGTGATTGATTGGTAAAGGAGATAACTGTGGAGAACCAATAGTGTCCTCTGCAGTGGGGGCCTGGTTAGCACTCTTGAGTCAACCTTAGTTCTCGTGTGATGTGGACCACATGTTGGAGCCAGGAAGCTGCCCATGAGGCTGCCTGTGACAGGGTACAGTTTTCTGGAGCAGAGGGTGAGGGCAAACTCTGCTCCCGGGGTTGAGGAGGAAGTTGTAAAAGAGACTCAGAGGGATTTCTAGAGATTAGATTGAAGTTGTCAGAGGGAGAGGGCCAATAGTCTTCTAGTACATTGAGCCAATAAACAAAAACAAATCACAAGTTCACCAGCTGCAGTCACTGACCTCAAGACCAGCATGGGACACAGCACCAGAAAATTCAAGACCACCATTTCATATGAATCCCATTTCCCCAAGATCCAAGCTGTAGCCTAGAGAAGACTCATGGGCTTAGAAATAAATGCTATTGGGGTTTGTGAAGAATAATATATCAGGTTATGAAGTAGAGAAACTATATTTTTACTGCCTATTTGAATTGTGTAAGTGACATTTCAATATCTACTTTAAAACATTTTAAGGGCACTAGATTGCTATATTCAAACAGATAAATGATGTAGTCAAAAGTTTGACCCTTGACAACAATATTATAAACCTTTTGAGAGCAGGATGGTACAAGCCACACAGGAGAGTGTTAGATAATTCCATCTTATATTATTTCTTTTCATGATATTTGAAACTTGTTCCCTTTTGTTTTAATCCACACGTATTACCAAGAGCCAGTGTTAAAAGTAAAAAACACTGGGGAAAAGATTAGATTATAAATTGCATTGAGATACCTGTTACTAATTTAGAGAAACATCTATGTAGACCCACATCTCACACTACAATACCAGATGAATAAATTATATATAAGAAATTAATTCAAAAGGAAAAACAGTGAATTTTATGAGGTCTCTGGAGTTTGCTATAAGTTTCATAATCTTTAAAGTGATAAAACATCACAATTATTATGACTGAAAAATCTGATTACATAAAAATTAAAATTGTGTACATCAGAAATTAAACAACACAGGGGAAATATTTTAAACAAATATGAGAAACAGAGGCTTAATGTCTTAACCAAATTAAAAAGAAAAACATTACTACCCTGATAATAAAGAAGAAAAAGACAGACAATTCCAAATGAGGAACTGTGCTAAGTAGACAAATACGTGAGAAAGTGTTAAACCTTTCATTTCGACCTTAAACAAATATTTACTGAGTATCTATTATGGGCCAAACACAGTTCTAGGTACTTTAAAGAAGTAGTGCTAGTACGACTACTACCTAATTTTCTAGGTACTAGTCATCAAAGAATATAAGTCAAGTTACTAATCAAGTACAAATGAAATTGAAATTAATGTTTTCATACACTACTGACGGAAGTGAAATTATACAAACCCAGTTGGATTTGGCTATGCCTGTATAGTGATATAGCATTGTTCTAGTTCTTTAACTCAGTAATTCTACTTGGAGGAACATATCTACAAAGGAAACAGGATCCTAAGAGGAAAATAAACTTATGTGCCTGAAAATGTTCATCACATTGTACTTTGTAAAGAAAGAAAAAATATATAAAATCACTGTAAATATTTAACAATTTAGTTCAAAGTTTTCCAAAACTTATTTTACTATAGAATCCATTTTCATGGAATATCTGTTACCTTGCTTGAGAGCACACTTTCAGAAAGAAAAAGATCTATAATTTTGGCAATCTTCCTGTTAGGGTCAAAGGGCTAATGAAATGGTTAATATAGTAATAAAGTTTCCCTTGGTAACGTGTTTGGAACCAGATTCACCTAAGCACCAGTCTCTAACCTAGAAAGGAGAAAGCTCCTAGAACATACATAATCAAAGAGAATGATGACCTCTGGTTATGTACTTTTCTAGATTTTCTGAGGTGTGACCCTCAGTAAGGCTAGATAAGACAGCCTCCACCTATCTACTGGACATAGACACTGAACTCCTCAGAAAGCATGAAAATGAATCTCCTGTTTCATAGAAACCAAGACATTCATAGAGAGGACAAGCCGCTTTTATGAACCAGGGAGTTCAGAAAAAAGGGCAAACTACCTGATGGGCTTCTCAGAATAAACATTCTAAGCAATCGTGTGCTAAGAGCTCTCCAGGGTCCTGAATAACTGCTGCTGTCTGTCTCTGGCCTGGTGGAATCTTGCTCTCATTAGTGTCTCTCACCTAGCAGATTCACTACCCCTGCTTGCCTTGGCTCTTGCCCTTTGGCCTCTGGCTTCTTGACAGCATCTGTCTGTGACATATAACGAGACTGCAGTCACTTCTTGTTGTCTGCATGTACTGGCAACTTCATTTATCAGGTTCCTTCTAAAGGAAGTTGATTTGAGCCCATCTCAGTAGGAGAGAACATATATTTTATTAACTCTTGATTGTACTATCAGGAAGGAAGGGAACTCAGGGGAGATAATTTTCAAATGTAAGTCCTCTTCTTAGATCAGTAAAGCCTGGTATCTGTTATTGTATTTGCTTGTTGCTGGGATACTTGAGGAAGTAACTACTAGAAGAACACACGGAGAAAGCAGAAGGAGGAGATCATCAGAGAGTCGAGAGATGCAAAGACTTGTCTATCATCCTTCCAAATCTTGCAGTTACTGGATTCGCAGTAGTGTACAGCACAGTGCATTACATATGGTTTTTGCTAGTAAACAAATGGATATTAAACTATGCACTAGAAAAACAGAGTTCTAATCCTGGCTTTTTTTTTTTTTTAAACTAAGTAGCTGTATAATACTGGGTAAATAGTTTAACTTCTCTGTATTAACGTATGATAACTGGTGCAGTAATAACCCCAACATTCCAGTCACTTAAAACAACGTAAGCTTATTTCCCACTCATGCAACAATCCAGTACATATTTCTGACAGGGTGGCTTTCCTGGGCAATTCTCCTCTTAGTTGTGACTCAGCCTTCTTTTATCCTGCAGCTTTGCTATCCTTGCAGTCCTTAGAATCATCTTCATTCAGGTAGTCACTGAGGAAGGGTAATGGGAGGCTTATATACTGGAGGGTTTTATGGGTCAGGCCATGAAGTGGTATATATCACTTCTACCCATATTCCAGTGGACAGGACCCATCACATGTTCAAATCTAACTACAAGGGATACTGGGAAATGTAGTCTTGCTTTGTGCCGAAAAGGAAAAGGGACACGGTGTGGTGAACAACTGATCAGCTTTCACCATACTGTCTGACTTCTGGTTTCCTCAACTGTAAAATGATGCAAATGGTATCTGCCCTTCCCACTCCATAGAGTTATTATGAAGCTTAAAGGAGATCATAAACTTGAAAATGCCTTGAAAAGTGTAGAACAATATATACAGATAGAGAATCATTATTGCATGGCTTACCTATTTTTAAATGTTAATTTTAGAACTGAATAAAGGTGTTTTTTCTTTGGTAGGACTCCTTATAGTTGGCCTTAGTATATACCAAGTATAAACATACTTAATAGGATAGTATAAAATATTTTCATATGGGGTGAAAATAGAGATTGTAAATGGACTTTTGACATTTCATAATTTGAATGCCTTGATAAAAATACACCAGGATAAAATTTAGAAAGTACCATTTTACCTTCAAGCTTAATTTCTTGCCAAGTTCTTGAAGACGCTTATAACCTCCCAGACAATGAAACCTACCATAGGTTTGATAATAGGTGGTAAGTTCTATTATCTTTGATATTCTTCCCTGGAATGGTTTTTGGAAATGGGAGATTTACTATGATCATTGTGCATGACATATAATTATTTACATACACACACACACACAGGCCCCTTTTCACTTTTCTGAAACCCTTCAACTCTTAACAGCCAGAGGCCACTGTTTCCTCTGGCTCCCAAAGCAAGCAAACAAAAAATTTGCCTTTTCCAACTTCTTCTCCTTCTCAGATTTGCCATTAATCAGAAGATCTGATAGAATTTCATTATGCTTACATACCCAGCAACACTTCAGTGATTTCTAAACACTGATCACTCTTTAGTTTCATTATGTTTTGACCTGAAGCTACCATCAGCCATCTGGGAAGGGCTGTTATTTAAGCAAGCATCACTCAGCCAATTGTGACTGAGGCACTGGATCATGCTGAACTGAGAGATTTCTTCTAGGGATGAAAGGAAATAATAAGAAATCACAATAGCAAGGGACATACTTTGAGACCCAGCTTAGTTTTCAGAAAGGAGAAAAGGAAAGACATTTGTTTGAAACCTCAAGGCCTTAGAATAGTTCACTAGAGCACACTAAGGCTTAGGAATAATGTCTAATTTATCTTAAAGCAGACTGAACTCTCAGCTTAAAAATTCAAAGGAAAGATTACACATATTGAGTTACTCTCAATATGCATAAAATAACTGAATGTGAACATGACCTAAAGGAAATTAGACTGCACATAATCATGCATTCTGGTGCACTGTAGCATTAACTGGAAGATATAGAGCCTTGGGTTTTGTGAAAGGGAATAGAAGTTGAGATGTAAAATGAAGCAAAGAAGGAGATGCCCTTGGAAATATGAATTGCTATAAAATGAAAGCAGTGTCTAATCAAATAAGAGCCTTCTATAGAGACAGTATCCCTCACATCTGCGTATCTTGGCCATCTATCTCTTATCAGGAGAAAAAGTGGGTCAGGGAATTATACCAAAGCAGATCCCTTTCAGCTGGGCAAGCTTTGAAAGAATGAAAAAATCTCTTCTAGTGCCTCTCAGTGAACATCTTTTTTTTTTTTTTCTTTTTTTTTTTTTGGTAAATCTTCTATCAGCCATTTGCTGGCTACATTTCTACATGGGTTTCATTCTGGTCTGTGTTCTACTCACCCTCTGTATCTTACGGCACATTGGTGCCAAAGACAAATGTGCTGAAAACGCTGGAGTCCTGCAGTGGATTGAATCCACCATGTATTGGCTGACAGCTTGCATTAGTGAATATCCTCTTCTCATTTTGACTATTAAGCTGGCTTGAAAGTGAAGAGGAGATGGTTTTGCTTCTGGAAGTATCTGAGTATTGAAATGTTGTACTTGGAACAAAATTTACCCCTTGACAAGATAATACATTTGGATATTTCCAGATTCTGTGAGGAGGGAGACATGAGGGAGTGTAGAGGCAATGTGAGAAGAGTAGAGGAAGAACTGGGAGTCAGTGCTTCAGGAAACCTGGGATCTCGTGCTGTCTTTTATTGAATCTGGGACATTGGCAAGTGGTTGATCGCTCTGAGCCTCAGTGTTTCCGTTTGCAAAATAATAGTAATAATGGTAATGAACAACTGAGAGGCAGAGTGGTATAGTGCACAGTGCACACACTCCAGAGACGGATTGCCAGGGTTCGAATGCTGGTTGTGCTGTTATTACCTGTAACACTTCTGTCCCTCAGTTTCTTACTTGTTTTGTTCTTCTGATTTTATATCTAGCTGAATAAAGCTTGAACTACATTGCTGGTTGCAGAATATTTCATTGTACTTTTTAAAAACCAATAAATTAATTTTTTTTTTTTTTTTTTTTTTTTTTTAGAAAAGGTTTCAGATTGTCATTCAGGCTGGACAGGGAAATAATAGAGATTTTCCATATATCCCCTGGTTCCACACATGCATAGCCTCCCGCACTATCAACATCCCTCACCAGGGTGCTACATTTGTTACAATTGATGAGCCCATACTGACACATTATCACCCAAAGACCATAGTTTACATTAGGGTTCACTTTTGGTGTTGTATGTTCTATGGGTTTGGACAAATGTATGGCGCGGATCCACCAGAGCAGTGTTGTACAGAGTACAGGCATGCCTCAGAGATATGTGGGTTTGGTTCCAGACCACCACAATAATGTGAATATTGCAATAAAGTGAGTCACATGCATTTTTTGGTGTTCCAGTGCATACAAAAGTTATGTTTACACTATACTGTAGTCAATTATGCGTGCAATAGCATTGTGTCTAAAAGAGCAATGTACGTACCTTAATTAAAAAATACTTTATTGCCAACCATTATTTGAGCCTTTGGTGAGTCATCATCTTTTTGCTGGTGGAGGGTCTTGCCTCCATGTTGAGGGCCTTAATCTGGATTAGGCTTTGGCTTAAAGGAATGTTGCGGCTGGTTTGATCTTCTATCCAGACCGCTCCAACTTTCTCCATTTCAGAGATGACGTTGTTTTGCTTTCTTGTCATTCATGTGTTCACTGGAGTAGACTAATTTCCTTCAAGAACTTTTCTTTTGCATTCACAGCTTGGCCAACTGTTGGGTGCAAGAGGCCTAACTTTTAGTCTGTCTTGGCTTTCGATATATTTTCTTCACTAAGCTTAACCGTTTCTAGCTTTTGATTTAAAGTGAGAGACATGCAACTCTTCTTTTCACTTGAACACTTAGAGACCATTGTAAGGTTATTACTTGGCCTAATTTCAATATTGTTGTGTCTAAGGGAATGGGGAGGCCTGAGGAGAAGGAGAGAGACAGGGCCAACAGTCAGATCATATGATATTTATCAATTAAGTTTGCTGTCTCGTATGGGTGTGGTTTGGTGACCCAAAAATCATTACAACAGTAGCAAAAAAGGTCATTGATCACAGATAACCAAAGCAGATATAATAATAATGGAAAAGTTTGAAATATTGCAAGAATTCCCAAAATGTGACAATAAAGTGAGCACATGTTGTTGGAAAAACCTTCAATTTGTAAAAAATGCATTATCTGCAAATCACATAAAGCAAACTGCAATAAAATGAGGTTCCACTGCCCTAAAAATTACCTGTGCTTAATCTATTCATACCTCACTTTCCACAACCCCTGGCAATCACTGATATTTTTTTACTGTCTCTGTAGTTTTACCTTTTCAAGAATGTCATACAGTTGGAATCATACAGTATGTAGGCTTTTTATATTGACTTCTTTCACTTAGTAATATGCATTTAAGTTTCCTCCATGTCTTTTCATGGCTTGATAGCTCCTTTCTTTTCAGTACTGAATAAAATCCAATATCTGGATGTACCATAGTTTATTCAACCATTCACCTACTGAAGGACATCTTGGCTGTTTTCAAGTTTTGGCAAATATAAGTAAATCTACTGTAAACATTTATGGGCAGGGTTTTATGTGGATATGTTTTCAGTTCATTTGGGTAAATATCAAGTAGTGCGATTGCTGGATTGTATGACAAGAGTATGTTTAATTTTGTAAGACACTACCAAACTGCCTTCCAAAGTGGCTGTACCATTCTGCATTCCTGCCAGCAATGAATGAGAGTTCCTGTGGCTCCACATTCTCATTGTTTTAATTTGCAGTTCCCCAATGACATGTGATCTTGAACATCTTTTCAAATCTTTACTTGCCATCTGTATATCTTCTTTGAAGAGGTGTCTTTTCAAGTCTTTTGCCCATTTGCTAATTGGGTTTTTTATTTTCTTATTGAGTTTTAAAAGTTTTTTGTTTATTTTGGATAAGTGTCTGTGGTGGTTAGTTTTTTTTTTTTTTTATTATACTTTAAGTTCTGGGATACATGTGCAGAACGTGCAGGTTTGTTACATAGGTATACACGTGCCATGGTGGTTTGCTTCAGTTTTGTCAACTTGACTCTACTAAGGGATGCCCAGATAGCTGGGAAAACATTATTTCTGGGTGTGTCTGTGAGGGTGTTTCTGGAAGAGATTAGCATTTGAATCAATAGACTAGCAAAGAAGACCTACCTTCACCAATGTAGGTGAGCATCGTGCAATCTGTTGAGGACCGAAATAGAACAAAAAGGCAGAGGAAGGGCAAAGTTGCTCTCTCTTCTTGAGCTGGGATATCCGGCTTCTTCTGCCTTCAGACATTGGAGATCCTGGTTCTTGGGCCTTTGGGCTCCAGACCCTGGGACTTATGCCAGTGGCACCCCAGTTCTCAGGCCCTTGGACTGAGACTGGTGGTTACATAATTGGCTCCCCTGGTTCTCAGGCCTTCGGACTGGGACTGAATTACATTGATGAATTTTTAAATGTTGAACCAGCCCTGCATATGGGGGACGAATCCCATTTGGTTGAGATGTATACTTTTTAAATACATTGTTAGACTTGATTTGCTAATATTGTGTCAATAATTTTTGCATCTATGTTTATGAGAGATATTGGTCTATATAAACTTTTTTCTTTTTTTTTATCGTTACATCATGTTTTTTTTTTATTATACTTTAAGTTCTAGGGTACATGTGCGTAACATGCAGGTTTGTTACATATGTATACTTGTGCCATGTTGGTGTGCTGCACCCATCAACTCGTCAGCACCCATCAGTTGGAGTTATACCTGATATATATAAACATTTTTCAATTTCTTTATCTGGCTTTGGTATTAGGGTGATGCTGGCTTCATAGAATGAGTTAGGAAGTAGTCCATCTGCTTCTGTATTCTGAAAGAAATTGTAGAGGATGGGTGCAATTTCTTTCTTAAATGTTTGGTAAAATTCACAGATGAATCCATCTGGGACTGGTGCTTTTGGTTTTGGAAGGTTACTAATTATCAATTTGATTTCTGTAATAGATACAGGTGTATTCAGATTATCTATTTTTTCTTATGTGAGTTTTGTTAGATTGTGTTTTTCCAAGAATTGGTCCATTTCATCTAGGTTATCAAATTTGTGGGTATAGAGTTATTCATAATGTTCCTTTATTATTCTTTTAATGTCATTGAGATCTATAAAGATGTCCCCTTTCTCACTTCTGATATTAGTGACTTGCATCTACTATTTTTTTTCTTAGTTAGCCAGGTTAGAAGCTTATTGATTTTACTGATCATTTTAAAAAATCCAGTTTTTAGTTTTGTTTATTTTCTTCATCGATTTTGTTTTTGATTGCACTGATTTCTACTCTAATTTTTATTATTTATTTTCATCTGCTTACTTTGAATTTATTTGCTCTTCTGGTTTTCTAAGGTGGAAGCTTGGATTATTAATTTTAGTTCTTTTTTTCTAATATATGCATTCAATGCTATAAAATTCCCTTTAAATATTGCTTTCACCAAATTCTGTACTGAACATATTTTAATAAGTTGTATTCTTATTTTCATTTACTTCAAATTAAAAAAAAATTCTCTTGAGATTTCTTCTTTGACCCACGTATTATTTAGAAATGTGTCATCTAATTTCCAAGTATTTGGAGATTTTTCAGCTGTTTTTCCCTATCGATTTCTAGTTTAATTCCATTGCGGTCCGAGGACAGACATTGTATGGTTTCTATTCTTTTAAATTTGTTTAGGTATGTTTTGTACCTCAGAAAGTGGTCTATTTTGGTCCACGTTCCATGTGAGCTTGAGAAGAACGCATACTCTGCTGTTGTTGCTTAAAGTAATCTACAGATGTCAATTATATCCAGTTGATTGATGGTGTTGTTTCATTCAACTATGTCCTTACCGATTTTCTGCCTGCTGGATCTGTCCATTTCTGAAAGAGGGGTGTTGAAGATTTCAACTATAATAGTGGATTTATCTATTTCTCCTTGCTGTCTTATCAGTTTTTGCCTCACATATCTTGACGCTTTGTTTTTAGGTGCACACAGATTAAGAATTGTTATGTCTTTTTGGAGTATCAACCTCTTTATCATTTTGAATGCCTCTCTTTAACCCTGATAAATTATTTTGCTCTGAAGTTTTCTCTGTCTGAAATTAATATAGCTACTCTTGTTTTCTTTTGACTAGTGCTAGCGTGGTGTTTCTTCATCCGTTTACTTTAAATTTACTTATGTCTTTATATTTGAAGTGTATTTCTTGTGGACAACATAGAGTTGGGTCATCCTTTTGGATCAACTCTGGCTATCTCTGTGTTTTACTTGGTGCACTTACAACATTAATGTTCAAAGTGATTATTGATACAGTCAGATTCAGTTTTACCATATTTATTACTATTTTCTATTTGTTGCCCTTGTTCTTATTTATTTATTTGACAAATACAAATTGTGTATATATAATTTATAACACATTGTTTTGAAATATGTATACATCATGAAATGGCTAAATTGAGCTAATTAACATACATTACCCCACATATTTTTTTTGTGTTGTGATGTTGCCCTTGTTCTTTGTTCCTTTTTGTCTTCCACTCTTCTGTATTTTGTTGTTTTTAATGAGCATTTTATATGATTCAATTTTCTCTCCTTTATTAGCATATCTGCTGTACCTCTTAAAACATTTTTTTTAGTTGGTTGCCCTAGAGTTTGCAATACACATTTACAGCTACTCCGTTAGTGCAGGTGCCTTCTAATAACAAAACAATCTTAATTCTTCCCTCTTACCCCTTGTATCTTTGTTATTATTCATTTTACTTATACATAGCTTATATAAACACACACACATAAATGTATATACTTGAATACGTTGTTGGTATTCTTATTTTGAGGAAACCGTTATGTAGTAGATCAATTAAGAATAAGAAAAATTAAAATTTTTATTTTATTTTCACTTATTACTTCTCCAATATTCTTCCTTTCTTTATGTGGGTCCAAGTTTCTCACCTGTATTATTTCCCTTTTCTCTGAAGAACTTCTTTTAACATTTCTTGCAAGGCAGGCCTACCGGTAACAAATTCCCTCAATTTCTGTGCGTCTGAGAAAGTCTATTTCTCCTTCATTAGTGAAGGATAATTTCACAGGGTACAGAATTCTAGTTTGGTGAACTTTTTTTCTCAATACTTTAAACATTTCATGCCATTTTTCTTATTGCTTGCATGGTTTCTGAGGAGAAGTCAGATGTAATTCTTATCTTTTCTCCTATATAGGTAAGGTTCCTCCCACACCCCCACCCCTCTGGCTTCTTTCAAGATTTTTTCTTTATGTTTGATTTTTGGAAGTTTGAAAATGAAATGCCTAGGTGTTGCTTTTGGTATTTATCCTGTTTGGTGTTCTTGAAGCTTCCTGGATCTGTGGTTTGGTGTCTAACATGCGCCTCAGTTTCTTCATTTGTAAAGTGAGGATTTTAATAGCAGCTACTTAATGAGGTAGTTGTGGAAATTAAAACAAACTCAATACATGACAAGCACTTAGAATAGTATCTGGAATGTAGCCAGTGCTATGTAAATACTAGCTAGTATTTAACAGACACTTGCCAAGCAACAGGCTAAGAGCGTTTCATACAGAACTTCATTTATGCTTCACAGAAACCTTGTTCTCACAATGTACCTTTTATTATCCCATTTTACAGATGGGGAGACTGAGGTTTAAAGAGGTTAAGCATCTTGCCTATAATTGCACAGCTAGTCAAGTGGGAGTTCTGAAATTCCTACTCAGGTCAGTCTGACTGCTAAGACCATGCCTTAAATTACCAAGATAGAGCACCTCAGAAGGTGATCAGATTCCAGTGAATCTCTGTGGTCCCTCCAGAACTAAAACCCTATTGTATGAAGTCTTAAATAATGTCAGTATAATACTGTGCTAAATTTCACAGGCTTGAGGGTTGGAAAGATTGCCTTTAAGCAAGTCAGGCACCCTCTCTGCTTCCCCTGCTGTTACATGATATGAATCCAAGTACCTTCCTTATGGAGCTGTTTTGAGGATTGAATGAGCTATTACATGTAAAATGTCTAGCACAGAGCTTTGTAAGTGGTACTAGCACCTTTTAGGTACTCAAAAATGTTAGATAATGAAATAGTAGTAATTTAGAGATCTTCTCTAGTAGCTATAGTTTTGGAAGGATATGTGAAATGCCTTGATTTAGAGGCTCTCCAAGCTGTCCAGGGAGGAGGGCATATGGGAGGAAACTGGTTTGTTTTTTTCCTTTGTTTTTGAGATAGGGTCTTGCTCTGTCACTCAGGCTGGAGTGCAGTAGTTGATCATAGCTCACTGCAGCCTCAACCTCCCTTGGGCTCAGGTGTTTCTCCCACTTCAGCCTCCTAGGTAGATGGGACTACAGACATGCACCATCATATCTGGCTAATTTTTTAAAATTTTTTTGTAGAGAGGGGTTTTCAACATGTTGCCCAGATTGGTCTTGAACTCCTGGGCTCAAGTGATCCTCCTGCCTCTGCCTTCCAAAGAGTACTGGGATTACAGGGGTAGGCCACCGTGCCCGCCCAAGGGAAGAAACTTCTGGGCTTGGTTATAATAAACCAGACTAACTTATATGATAGAACCCAGCCTTGGGGCTGCACAAGAGCCTCCCTGGGCAGGAAGCTGAGATGTCTCTGGTATGTGGAAGATCTTATTTCTAACACTGGCAATCAGAAGAGAATCAGGACACTCCTGGGCATTGTGGCAGGGCTCTTATTTATGATCAGTCACATTCAGAGGAAGAATTCAATGGAAGGGAGTATTTCCATCATGATTGGTACTGGTTAAATAGCGAGCAGATGGCTTTTAAGCGAGACATCAGCCATGCCAGACAGTGTTAGGACTGCCTGCTTTTTGAGTTTCTCACAATGAAAGGGCTGCCACCATGATGTGACTTGGGCATAAAATCTCTTGGAACAGAGAAAGGGGAGATCTCTTCTTTGAATCAGAAGTGACAGCCTCTCTGGGGGCCAGACTTAGGGGACATGGTGTCAGGAGCAAAATTCCTATGCCTCACATTTTGAAGCGTGTGTGCATGCCTACAATTCTGTTACTGCCTTTTCAATTTCATCTGAAGAAACAGAATGGTTAAGTAGCAATTCCACTCCCTTTCTTTAGCTGCCCAAGCAGCCTTACCTCCAAAACTCTGTATTATAATCTCAAAGCCCCTTGCTAGCCTCCTCCAATTATTCCTGCTCATCACATATCATTCACTACAATGGCACTACTTTGGTTTTCAAATCTCTCTCTTTGGTTAATAAGCATGGCTTGTGGACACACTATGTACCAGGCACTATCTTATAATTTGCAGATACATAGAAAAATGAGACAAAGTCCTGGCCTGCAGAGTTGAGAGTGCTAAGTGTGACAGGGACATTTAAATAAATAGTTATAGCACTATGTAATGACCTATGAGAGAAGGGTTTTAGTTTGGGTTTCTCCCAAAGCCGGCCCTGCGACAAGAGTTTGAGTGCAAGTGGTTTATTTGGAAGGTGATTCCAGGAAGTACTGGTTAAAGAAATCAGGGGGTTGAGGCAGGGAACATAAGAAAGTTGGTCAGGGCTACATTTTAAGCTAGCTACTACTATCAGCAACTGGGTATTTCAATCCTCCCCGGGAATTTCTGGGAGACACTGTAAAAACGAGCCTCAGAGTTGTCCCCACTAGGGGGTACAAAGCTGGGGTGTTGATCCATCAGATTCCTCTTCATCATTGTTTGAAGGCTGCCTCAAGAGGCATTAACTCCCTAGCATGTACACTTGGGCCCCTATTGGGCCAAATGTGCTCTAGTGAGTAGACATGAAGCCCCCAGGTGGAGCCATGGATGTTCATAGCACGCTGCCTTCCCTGTAGAGGTGAATACCAAGAAAATGAGGGTAGGGTGCCAGCAGTATCTGCTAAAAGAAGTGTGTCAACTTTACAGTGAGGGGACAAGGAGAGGTTTAGTCAACAAGGACTTCATACAGAAGAGCTTTCAACAAAGCTCTTCTAGCCTTTTTTTTTTTTTTTGAGGCGGGGTCTCGCTCTGTCGCCCGGACTGGAGTGCAGTGGCCAGATCTCAGCTCACTGCAAGCTCCGCCTCCTGGGTTTACGCCATTCTCCTGCCTCAGCCTCCCGAGTAGCTGGGACTACAGGCGCCCGCCACCTCGCCCGGCTAGTTTTTCTATTTTTAGTAGAGACGGGGTTTCACCGTGTTAGCCAGGATGGTCTCGATCTCCTGACCTCGTGATCCGCCCGTCTTGGCCTCCCAAAGTGCTGGGATTACAGGCTTGAGCCACCGCGCCCGGCCTAGCTCTTCTAGCCTTTAAGCAAGACATCAACCATGCCAGACAGTGTTAGGACTACCTGCTTGGGTGATCAACAAAGACTTCATAGAAAAGAGTTTTCCCAGAAGGAACGGAGGCACAGAACATTTGGAAAAATGCAGGAAGTTCAACAGAGCTGGCACATGAGAGTGGCAAGGAAGAGTGTTGAATGTGGCAAAAGTGCTGGCAGGTGGGCCAGGGTCACAGTCACCTCAGGGAGGGCCTGTCTGCCAAGCTGCGCTCCAGACTCCACCTCAAGATGCATAAAGAATCACAGGATAGCTTTACGAAGAGTTGTGATCTGGCCACGTTTGCTTTCTAGAAACATCTGTCTGGCTGTGGTACCCAGAACAGGTTGATGCTCCTTCCTGTTTGCTCCCTGTGGCTTTGTGTCTATTTCCTGTTGCTGTGAGCGCTATCCCACCAGTGGCAATTCATTCCCAGTTGGCAGTTTCCCCAACATTCCAAGAACCAACCTCATTGTGACTCTTCAGAGATACCAGCACGAGCTGGGTGGCATCCTGTCCTCAGGGATCTGGGTTAGAGACCTATAGGGTACCTCCTCCAGGCTTTTAGGTTCTGATAATCCTCACCTCCTCTCTTTTTTCCTCCAGATCCCAGAGGCAGTCACTGATCCCTAAATCTCCTAACTCTGTGGCATCTCAGCATCCCCTGGGTCTACCTTTTTAGTCTTCCAACACACCTTTAAGCAAGCTAGCCTCAAATGCCCTGCTCACTTCTGGTGAAACAACTGCTATGCTCTTTCTGCCTGGACCCTGACTGATGCCAGGAGGGACATGCAACAGAGTCTCTGAGGAGGGGGCTTAGACTGGAGACCATTTGCAATCCACATGCTTGCTTGATTTTCCCCCAAAGCTCTCAACAGCCAGGACGCAGGAATAGAGAAGGCAGATGTGGGGGCTGAACCAACCTTGAGGCTTTGTAGAGAAAGATGTTTAAGAGGGCACACAAGCATCAGAGGTAGTGAACTAGAAAATAGCAATGGCAGCAGCAGCAGCAGAGAGGTGATCATAATTTTGCATTTACTGTGTGCCAGGCACTCACTATTAAGTGCTTTACATATACTGTTAATTAACTTAATTCTCACTACAACCTTGTGAGTCAGGTATTCTCCATTTGACAGATGAGGATACCGAGGCACCAAGAGGTTAAGTCATGTACCCAAGGTCAAATAGCTAGTAAGGGGTAAAATCGCTTTTTGAACCTGGGCAGTCTGCCCCCATGGTTAGGACTCATAATCATTATGAGGGGTGATTTTCTTGCCCTTGGCCTCTGTGATTCCATAGAAATATGGTGGAGTGCCTCCATGACCATCTGAGGCTTGGCTGTATGGTTTCAGAGACACATTTCTAAGAAGCCCTCGCAGAAGGAGAAAGCTGGCCTTAATCTATAAAGACGAGACGGAAGAGAAAGGCCGAGAGGGAGGCCAGTAACTCCTGATCTGTACGTGCACAGATGGAAATGAGACAGAGGAGCAGAGAGTTTATCATTCTCTGAAAGCTTAATTAGGTCATTGGTGAGGACAGAATATTAAAAAAAAATCCTACCAGCTAAAGACCTGTGGGATTTAATTCCCTCATTCCTGCTCTTTAGTCTTAGAATAAATGAAGTCTTTTCCTAGTAATAAAAATGATGTTTGAAAAATGATTGATTCTCCTAATGAGGAAAGAGAACAGCTGCCTGAACAGCAGATGTAACTTTTATAATCATTTCCTCTTCATCGGTTTTCTCCCTAACGACCCTGACACTGATGATAGTATTTAAGAAGGAGGGTGTGTGATGGGCAGAGGCCTGGAATGATCAGGAGGCTTGGGCAAAGAGGGAAACAGTTGGCCAGAGTCCTTCATGATCAGCTGCATTTTTAACAAGCCCAATGTTATGGCTGGTTCATCAGGTTGGATGAAAGCGACAGCGTTTGTGGCAACCCAACGTCCCAGGAGTGAGGGCCAGGCCTGGCAGAAAAAACACCTTTAGCTACCACATATACTTAGATCTGCTCTGACTTCACCAAGGCTCTAGAGTGAACCGTCATGCAGAGAGGAGCAGCCCCACCAGGAAACATTTCACAGCAAGTCTGCAAAGAAACTGAAAGCTGGTAGCAGAGGCAGCAGAGCATGGTGGTTAGGAACATAGACCCTGCCATCAAAGTCTGCATTCAAATACTGAATCTGCCACTCACCAGCTGTGTGACCATGGAGAAGTTTCCTAACATCTCTGTGCCTCAATTTGTAACTGTGTGACCTTGGGCGAGTGTCTTAACGTCTTCTTGCAGGTCTTGTTGCAGATCAGTTTCATAATCTGCAACAAGAATACCTATTTCGGCCGGACGCGGTGGCTCAAGCCTGTAATCCCAGCACTTTGGGAGGCCGAGACGGGCGGATCACGAGGTCAGGAGATCGAGACCATCCTGGCT
>NW_012115021.1:3012735-3019357 GCF_000951035.1 Colobus angolensis palliatus
ATACCTGACCTCCTCTTGGCAAAACTGAATCAGCCAAGTTTTTCTGCCATTGGCAAAAGTGTGATTCAGCAGTTTGTCTCCAATGCCCTCAAAGTTCCTGGACCTCTTTCTCTTCCCCTCACTTCAGAGGCGTGGGGGTCCCCACCTCTTTCGTGGTCCCCTCATTGGTCTCTCATTCTGCACAAATCTTCTACACCAATCTCAGGAGGGACTGAAGAACCAATGCATGGTGAGATGCTAGGGGCGGATGACTTTCATCACGTTCCTCCTCCACTTTAAATCAAGGGGCTCTGGTGGCGTTCCAGGCACTGACCAGAAGTGACGGACCTCTTTGTGTCACTTGGTGCCCATTTTTATTGAGACAAGGTCTTGCTCTGTTGCTCAGGCTGGAGTGCAGTGGTATGATCATGGCTCACTGCAGCCTCGACCTCCCCAAGCCCAGGTGATCCTCCACGTCAGCCTCCCAAGTAGCTGAGACTACAAGCATCACCACCATGCCTCACTAATTTTGGTACTTTTTTTTGTAGACACAGGGTTTTACCATGTTTCTCCCTCTGATCTCAAACTCCTGGGCTCAAGTGAGGCTTTTTGGGAGGCTTGGCCTCCCAAAGTACTAGGATTATATGCATGAGCCACCGTGCCCAGCTTTGATGCCCATTTTGAAGACCAGTTTTGTGTGGACCCTTCTGGTGTCCCTCACCACAGCTCAGAAATCTTGAGCTTGTGACATTTTCCTCCAGCTGGGATCCTAGACCCATACCACCACACACCTCCCAAAATTGTACTGTCAGAGCTGTTGTCTATCTGGCTTATGAGCATAGCCATTATGGGTTCAGAAAATGCTGGAGGCCAGACCTGCTGAGTGATACTCTTGTCCACAAGTCCAGGCAGCTGTCCCAAATTTGGGTTTGGTTCAAGTAGGTATAACTATCCCAAATGTTAAAGAGTGAACTTTCTTTTAGTTTTCAAGGCACTTGTCTTCATTTCTTTTATCTCCATTTTGCAAGTGGAAAAAAAATCAGGCGTGGTTGTGTGTACTAGAAAATCTATCTTCAAGTAGGTTTGAAAATATGGGAGGTTTATTGGCCCAGATAAAGAAAGAGCCCAGTGGTAGGGCAGTGATCAGCTGTGGTTTTGTGAGGACTCTGACTTCTTTTCTCTTGAGACTCTCCTGACTCTTCTTCCCCATGAGTGGCTTGATTCTAAGGCTGATAGAGGGCACCACAGCACACCTGGGGTTCAGAGCCACAACCCAAAACACCTGAGGAATACAGGAACCATCTTTTCTGGTGGCTCTATGTTTTTGAAGTTTCATTTAATTTTAATTTTTTTTCTTTTTTTGAGACAGAGTCTGGCTCTGTCACCTAGACTGGAGTGCAGTGGCACCATATTGGCTCACTGCAACCTCCACCATCGAGGCTCAAACCATCCTCCCACCTCAGCCTCCTGAGTAGCTGTGACTACAGGTGTGTGCCACCACTCCTGGCTGATTTTTGTATTTTTTGTAGTGATGAGGTCTCGCTATGTTGCCCAGGCTTGTCTTGAACTCCTAGGCTCAAATAATTTTCCCACTTCAGCCTCTTATAGTGCTGGGATCACCGGTGTGAGCTACCATGCTTGGCCTTCTTTTTATTTTTAATTGACAGTTAATAATTGTGTATATTTATGCAGTACAATGTGTTTCTGATACATGTATACATTATGAATGATCAAATGAAGTTAATGAACAAATCCATCACCTCAAATACTTACCATTTCTTTGCAGTGACATTTAAAATCCACTCTCTTAGCTATTGTGAAATATACATTATTATTAATGAAGTTACCATGTGGTGCAATAGATCACCAGAACTTATTCCTCCCAACTGAAACTTTGTACCCTTTGACCTTTCCTGTTCCACATTCTCGGCCTCTTAGTTCTCTAAGTTCGACTCTTTTAGATACCACATATAAGTGAGATCATGTGGTATTTGTCTTTCTGTGCCTGGTTTACTTCACTTAGCACAATGTCTTCTAGGTTCATCTATATTGTCACAAATGGCAGAATTTCCTGCTTTTTAAAGGTTGAATAGCATTCTGTTGTGTATATATACACCACATTTTAAAAATCCACTTGTCTGTTGTTTCTGTGTCTTGGCTATTGTGAACAATGCTGCAAGAAACATGGGAGTGCTATCATCTCTTTGACATAATCATTTCATATCCTTTGGATATATACCCAGAAGTGGGTATATTAAATCAGTATTTTTAGTTTTTTGAAGAACTTCCATACTGTTTTCCAAAATGGCTGCATTAATTTACAATACCAACAGTGTACAAGGGTTCCCTTTTCTCCACATTCTCACCAACACTTGTTACCTTTCATCTTCTTGATGATAGCCATTATAACATTATAACAGGTATGAGGTGATATCTCAGTATGGTTTTAATTTGCATTTCTCTGATGATTAGTGATGTTGAGCATTTTTTTTTCAAATATCTGTTGGCCATTTGAATGTTTTCTTTTGAAAAATGTCTATTCAGGTCCTTTACCCATTTTTAAATGAGGTTATGTGTTCTCTTCTTATTGAGTAGTTTGACTTCCTCATATATTTTGAATATTAGCCCCCTAACCAATGTATGATTTGCAAATGTTTTCTCCCAATCTGCCCATTGTCTCTTCACTGTGTTAATTGTTTCCTTAACTGTGCAGAAGCTTTTTAGTTTGGTGTAATCCCATTTGTCTATTTTTGCTTTTTTTTCCCTTGCTTTTGGGGCTATACCCGGGAAATCACTGCCCAGACCAATGTCATGAAGTTTTCCCCTTGTTTTCTTCTAGTAATCTTACAGTTTTGGTCCTTACATTTAAGTCTTTAACCCAGTTTGAGTTTATTCTTGTATAATGGGTGAGGTAAAGGTCTATTTTCATCCTTCTGCCTGTGAATATCCAGTTTTCCGAACACTAATTATTAAAGAAACTGTCATTTTCCCATTCTTGGCACCTACGTTAAAAATCAACTGAACCTGGTGGCTCTATGTTAATAAGCTCCTTGAAAGTGTCCTTTTATGCCTCATTGGTCTGAATCTTGTCATATGCCAACCCCTGAACAATCCTGGAAGCTGGTAGAATGCCATGTGCTAATTGGCTTAGGCTTGGGGTGTTGAACCTATTATTGTCAAACGGGCCATTATTACATTTAGCCCAATGAAACCCACCAGTGATGTTAAGGATGGGTCAGCTTCCTTTCACACTGAGGGAGGTGGGAACCATGCCTAAATAAAAGGGTCATCAGCCTCCATGATGGCCTCCAATGATTCCTGCATCCTGGTATTCCCACCTTTTCCGCATTGAATAGGGCTGAAATGTCACCAATCATATATTGCTGAAATGACAGTGTGTGACTTCCAAGCTAGGTTATAAAAAGCATCACAGCATCTGCCTTGGATTGTTCCTTCTGGGGGAAGCCAGCCACCATGCTATGAGCACACCTCTTCAGCTCTGTATAGGGTCCCACATAGGAACTGAGACCTAGAGACAACAGCTTGCACCAACTTGCCAGCCATGTGCGTGAGCCATCTTGGCACTGATTTTTTGTAGTGACGCCAGTGCCAGGCGAGCCTCAGATGACTGAAGCTCTGGCTGACACCTTAACTGCAACCTCGTGAGAGACCCTAAGCCAGAACCACCTAGCTAAGCTTCAGAAAGCCACGAGAGAGGGTAAATGAGTATTGCTTTGAGCCATTAAGCTTTGGAGTGATTTGTTACACAGTATTATGCAACAGGAACAGTGACCCTCAATGGACACTGCACCGATTTCTTTTTTAAATCCAAGGAGTGCTCTCCTCCTTTCCTTTTCTTTCTAAATAATTAGAAGTGAAATGAATGCTTTTCAAGGAATCCCCCACTTTTAGTCCCCATTACTTTCACTTCTTCACTGAGTACGCAGCTACCAACCAAATACATTTTCTGAGGAATCTCACCTGAGTTGTTTAAAAATTCCACACTTTAGGCCACTGGGCATGGTGGTGCGTGCCTGTAGTCCTAGCTACTTGGGAGGCCAAGGCAGGAAGATTGCCTGAGCTCAGGAGCTCAAGATCAGCCTGGGCAACATTAGCAAGACTCTGTCTCAAAAAAATTGTTTTTCACCCTTTCAAGTTGTGCACAGACAAGACTGGTATGGAAAACAATGAACTCGGAAGTTGCCTGAGTAAAAAAGTGGAAGTTTCTAGGGCCCATCCGAATAGCTGGCCTGGAGTCAGTCCTTAATGCACACAGGCTCTACCAGGTCTGACAAACACCTGTTCAACTTTACAAATAATCAAGGTAGAATAGAATTTCCCTCTAGCAATATGATTAAGCTGAAAAGGTTTATAGCATTTCATTTACTTTTTCCCTGATTATAAAGGTAAAAACTTTTTATTATAGAAAATATGGGGGAAAACACTGAAAAGAATAAAGAAGAAACTAGAAACCACCCACAATTTCACTACTGAGACTGCCATTAACATTTCTTCATTGCTTTCCTCATGCATTTTACTATAAAATTGGGATATAAAATATACGATTTTATATCTCACTTTTCCCTTTATATTCTAAAGCATTTTCTCATATGTTTAAACATTCCTCGAAAATACGTTCTTTCGAAGATGCTTAAGGTTTTATTAAATAAATGTGCCACCACTTATTATTTAGCCATGCCTCTAGGTTATTCCCAAGTTTTTTCTATTACAGACAAAGCTGGGTGGACAATCCTTGTATGTTCATCATTCACAAACTTCTGATTATTATTCTGATGATAATTCCTAGAATTAGAATTATTGGGTCAAGTTCATGACGATTTTCTTTTCTTTTTTTCTTTTTATTTTTTGAGACAGGGTCTCACCCAGGCTGGAGTGCAGTGGTGTGGTCTCAGCTCACTGCAATCTCTGCCTCCTGGGGTCAAGCGATCCTTCCACCTCAGCCCACCTCAGCCTCCCAAGTAGCTGGGACCACAGGCCCATGCCACCACACCCGGATAATTTTTTGTATTTTTAGTAGAGATAGGGTCTCACGATGCTTCTTGGGCTGGCCTTGAACTTGTGAGCTCAAGCAATCTACCTGCCTCGGCCTCCCAATGTGCTGGAATTACAGGTGTGAGTCACCTTGCCCCACCAAGTTCATGACGATTTTCTAAGGCCACTGATCCATATTGCCAAATTGCCTTTCAGGAAATCTTACCAATTTGTAGTGCTTGATGAAAGTAATAAGACTATTCATATCACAATATTTGTCAAAACAGAGAAGTCTAATTTCTAAATGTGATTATCAACTTGAAAGGTGAAAATAGTATTGTTTTAATTTGCATTCCTTTCTTAGTTGGAAGTTGAACATTCTCTCTCACACATTTATTAACCATTTGTATTTCTTTTTTTGTGAAGTGTCTATCATATTCTTCAACTACTTTTTCCATTAGGATTGCATCTTTTAAAAGAAACTAATTTTAAAAATACATAGATGAAAAATATCAAATACAGTGCAAAAATTTTCTCTGATTGGTCATTTGCCTTTTACTTTTATTTCTGGTGTTTTTAGATGATCATATTTATGTCACTCTCTGCTTTATACTTAGAAAGTTTGTTACTATGTCAATATGATTTAAGCATTTGTTTAAATTTGTGTTTTTCTTTTAATCATTAACCCATCAAGAACTTATTTTGTGGAATTGGTGTGAGGTAAGATTCTAAGTTTTGGGCTTTTTTTTTCTGATTTAGTCAACCAGTTGCCCTAGGAGAGTGTATTGAATGACCCCACAGGTAATTAATGCCTACAGGTGACAAATTTCCTCAATTTTTGTTTGAGACAGTCTTAATTTTTCCTTTACTCTTGAAGGTTAATTTCACTGGATACAGTATGCGAGGGTGGTGTTTTTTTTAAATTTCAACACTTTAAATATTTTCCTCTACTTTCTTCTTGCTCATATGGTTTCTGAAGAGAAATCCAAGATAAATCTATTTACTTGTTCGTAATTTTCTTGCTTTTCTATAGGTAAGGTATTTCTTTTTTCGCTTCAATATTTTTCTCTTTGTCTTTGATTTTCTGCAGTTTGAATATAACATGCCTAGATGTGGACCTTTTGGTATATAACCTACCTGGTGTTATCTGAGCTTCCTGGATCTGTGGGTTGGTGTCTACCATTAATTTTGGAAAATTCTCAGTGGCTATTATTTCAAATATTCCTTCTGCTTTCTTCTGTCTTTTTTTTCTAGTATTTCCATTATGTGTATGTGATATATTTTGTAATTGTCTCACAGTGCCTAGATGTTTTGTTGTGTCTGTTTCTTTTTTCTCTTTGAATTTCAGTTTTGGAAGTTTCTATTGGCATATCTTCAAGCTCACTGATTCTCAGCTGTGTCCAGTCTATTGCCAAAACTAACAAATGCAAATGCATTCTTCATTTCTGTTACAGTGTTCTTGGTTTCTAGCATTTCCTTTTGGTTGTTTCTTAGAGTTTCCACCTCTCTTCTTACATCATTCATCTGTTCTTTTTTGTTTGTTTGTTTTTGAGATGGAGTTTCACTCTTGTTGCCCAGGCTGGAGTGCAATGGTGCGATCTCGGTTCACTGCAACCTCCTCCTTCCGGGTTCAAGCAAGTCTCCTGCCTCA
>NW_012115021.1:3019407-3023705 GCF_000951035.1 Colobus angolensis palliatus
ATGGGTGCAGCACACCAACATGGCACAAGTATACATATGTAACAAACCTGCACGTTGTACACATGTACCCTAGAACTTAAAGTATAATAAAAAAAACAGAAAAAAAATAATGCCAGCATTTTATATATAGGCAAGAAATTCATATTAAATCTTTATACAGATCGGTTTGAAATTCACTGCTTTTTTTAAATATAAATTTACTATTATTATTATTATTATTTTTTTTTTTTTTTTTGAGATGGAGTCTCACTCTGTCACCCAGGCTGGAGTGCAGTGGCACAATCTCGGCTCACTGCAACCTCCGCCGCCTGGGTTCAAGTGATTCTTGTGCCTCAGCCTCCTGAGTAGCTGGGACTACAGGCACGCACTACCATGCCCATCTAATTTTTGTAGTTTTGGTGGAGATAGGGTTTCACTATGTTGGCCAGGCTGGTCTCAAATTCCTGATCACAGGTGATCTGCCCGCCTCAGCCTCCCCAAGTGCTGGGATGACAGGTGTGAGCTACCACGCCTGGCCTCCATCATCTGTTTTTATGTGTTGGTGACTTTTTCCATTAGAGCCCTAAGCAAATGAATTATAATTGTTTCCAATTTCTGGTTTGATAATTCAAGATTTCTGCTGTATCTGCATTTGGTTCTGATGATTGGTTTGTCTCTTCAGACTGTGTTTTTTTGTGCTTTAGTGTGGCTTGTAGTTTTTTGTTGAAAGCCATGCATGATGTACGGTGAAAACAACCAAGGTAAATAGCTCTTTAGTGTAAGGTTTTATGTTTATCTGGCTGGAACTTAGGCTGTGTTTACGGTTTGCTGTAGCAGTAGGTGATAAAGGCTAAAATTTTCTCTCGTGTTCTTGTTTTTGTCTCCCTTGTTGCCTTTGTGTTTTCTTAGAAGCTTCTTTAATAAGGTCTGAGACATGCAGTTCTTTCAGTTGTATTTCTTACTATTATACAGGAGCCCTAGTAATGTGGTAAAGTTTGGGAAGAGGGGAAGTGTTCTATAGTCCTGTGATTAGGTCTCAGTCTTTCAGTGAGCCTATGCCTTTTGGCTGTGACCTCCACAGGTGTTTTTCAACAATGCTCAGTTCTGCATAGTCTCCCTGAGGCTCTAGTGTCTCAGTTAGACACCTAAGACTCAAGGTAGCTATAAGCACACCAGATCTCCTCATAGCCTGAATCTTTTCATATTGACCAGTGCATTCTTTTCCAAGGCAGGAGCCATAAGAAATTTTCCATTTTGGTTGCTTTTCATATAAGTTGAAGAACGTGATTAAGGGATCCATTCAGCCATATGCAGATAGTATACTAACTGTACCAAATGGCAGATGTTTATTCCTTCCCATTAATTAGAATAAAAATCCTGTGGAAAGTGAAGGGTTGGAGGACATTGGCTAAATTAATCCATGGTTTTTCTGATACTCTTTAAGATAATTTGAAGTTGCTGCCTTTAGAAATGCAAACTGCCTTGTACTATTTACATATTTTATGTGGGAAGTGGCAGGTTTTAATTTTAACTGCATACCACCTTCTCAATTGTTCCCTGAACAGAGTAGAAACTTAGAGAAAATTGTATGGGAAAAAAACAACACCTGATAATAAAACTGGGGACTGAAATGAGTTTAAAGTTCAAACAAAGTGCATTCCATAGCTGGCACAGTCTATAATCCATGCACATTTGATCAGGAAAACTATATGGTCTTTTATAGTGTTTTTGACTGCCTGGATTGACTCAAAGCAAGGAAAATTCATTCTTGAAGAAAAAAATGAGTAGACTCATGATATGCAAAAGGGATAACGCTAGGGTTTTATGAAGTTTTTCCCATCTGATATAAAATTCTTTAAAAAAAGATTGGTTTTATGCTTTGGCTTTTCTTGGTTTTGTGCTTTGGAATCAAACTTACCTTTTATTTAAATCATGCAAAGGGATATTAAATGACAAATGACAGATAAATTTAAATCTTCAGCCACAAAAAAAGCCTGAAACGAAGGATATCTTTTTTCCTTTACATTGGCCAAGTTCCTCTGCCTGAAACTTCATAAATTGAGGTGCTGGACTTTGAGCTGGGGCCATACTCTTGGAAAACCTACCTCATCACTTTAGGGGTTGTTTTCTTTGGGTCACACTTATGGACATTATACTTCTTCTTCCATTAATATCTATCATCAGATATTATATGAGTCAAGATAGGATAGACTATACTGCAGCAAAAAATAACCCCAATAGTTCAGTGATGTACACAACGAAGGTTTGATTTTTGCTCACAATCTGATGCAGGTCTGTGAATTCTCCTTGGTGGTTCTGATTCAACATTTACTGGGATCTGGGCCATTTTCATCTCGCAATCCATCATCTTCGAGTTCGAGTCCTTTATGGACAAGAGAGAATGGTGAACTCACCACTACAGTTAATTGCGGTATATATCTTAGGAAGAGCTGGAGATGATGCCTAAAGGCGGCATAACCAAGATCAGAGCATAGCTCACCCACTAAAATTTCCCATTCTTTAAACTTCAATTAACATGGGTGAATACTTTTCCCCAAACTGAAATTTGTGCTAAGAGCAAGAGCAAAAATTCCAGCAGCCACTCGTGTCCCTTATTTCTAATGTTGCCATTGGTGCTGGGAGAGAGAAACACGACAGCAAAGGCAATATTGCATGACATATTACATGAAAAATTACATGACCTGGGAAACCGGGATATGTGCACTATCATAGGAGAATACATTTATCTCATTCATTTCATTGTGAGTACCATTTTCTTTCTAGTTAATTATTACCGTGGAAACTGCATTTCTCTCTCTAGCAAGAGACTTTCCTCTTAACCAATCTTGCTCTCACTTTCAAAATGTTTTTTTTTTCCTGTGGGCTTCAAGATCTTAATTTGGACAGTAAAATTGGAATATCCTCTCTTTGCATTTTGCCTCCAACGATCCTCAAGGCCATGTGGATGCCCATAACTGTTTAGGCAAAAGTCACATACAAGACAGTGCAAAAAAGAAAAGCCGTAAGGTGATCATTTCCAGTGACTGTTTTTGTAACATGCTGTCTTGATTCCTGGTGTGTAGCTGTACTTTTGTGACAGACTCTTAAGTGCAGAGCACCCAGGCTCAGGTCTGGGCCACCCTGGGCTAGTGTATGTGAATAGATGTGTGCAGGCCTGGATATTTTTTAAGACTCACACTAAGCATTTCTTTCTGATCAAGGGCTGATTCACAAGAAGCTCAAAGGTAGTTTTAGAGATAGCAGGAGACACTTTATTCCAAAGTGTGGCAAAATATGCCCACTTGCATATTCATGGTGGTGCCATTTTGTTTGCAATTATTGGAATGTGTTGGCTTTTAAAAATTATGGTTTTAAAAATAATGCAAGGGAGAGCAGTGGATCTCCCAGCACGGAGGCTGAGATCTGAGAACGGACAGACTGTCTGCTCAAGTGGGTCCCTGACCTCTGAGTAGCCTAACTGGGAGACATCTCCCACTAGGTGCAGACCGATATCTCACACCTCACACAGTGGAGTGTACACCCCTCAGACGAAGCTTCCAGAGCAAGAATCAGACAGCAGCATTCGCTGTTCAACAATATTCTATCTTCTGCAGCCTCTGCTGCTGATACCCAGGCAAACAGGGTCTGGAGTGGACCTCAAGCAATCTCCAACAGACCTACAGCTGAGGGTCCTGACTGTTAGAAGGAAAACTAACAAACAGAAAGGCCAGCCACACCAAAACCCCATCGGTACGTTACCAGCATCAAAGACCAAAGGCAGATAAAACCACAAAGATGGGGAAAAAGCAGGGTAGAAAAGCTGGAAATTCAAAAAATAAGAGTGCATCTCCCCCTCCAAAGGAACGCAGCTCATCGCCAGCAACGGATCAAAGCTGGACGGAGAATGACTTTGACGAGTTGAGAGGAGAAGGCTTCAGTCGATCAAACTTCTCAGAGCTAAAGGAAGAACTATGTACCCAGTGCAAAGAAACTAAAAATCTTGAAAAAAGAATGGAAGAATGGATAACTAGAATAATCAATGCAGAGAAGGCCATAAACGAACTGACAGAGATAAAAACCATGACACGAGAAATACGTGACAAATGCACAAGCTTCAGTAATCGACTCGATCAACTGGAAGAAAGAGTATCAATGACTGAAGATCAAATGAATGAAATGAAGCGAGAAGAGGAGTCTAGAGAAAAAAAGGAGAAAGAAATGAACAAAGCCTCCAAGAAATATGGGATTATGTGAAAAGACCAAATCTACGTCTGATTGGGGTGCCTGAAAGTGAGGGGGAAAATGGAACCAAGTTGGAA
>NW_012115021.1:3026160-3115705 GCF_000951035.1 Colobus angolensis palliatus
TCACCACGTTAGCCAGGATGGTCTTGATCTCCTGACCTCGTGATCCACCCACCTCAGCCTCCCAAAGTGCTGGGATTACAGGCGTGAGCCACTGCGCCTGGCCATGACTGTTTGATTAATCAGCTGATAACACACCGGGTAAAATCCTGACAATGTGAACACATGATAAGGAAGCTTCAGTGGAACAGAGAAAGACTGTCAAAGGGGACAGAAAGGTCTTGGCTCTGGAAAGTTCCAGTTGTCTTTGTAGGAAGGAAGATGATGGAAGACTAATCCTGTCAGACCAAGAAAGAAGACCCATTTAACAAGTTAGTGACATTTTCTTCCCAGAAAGTACAGAATGACTTCAATAATCACAGTCATATATTAGCTGGCAATTGTTCTTGGGTCAATTTTTCTTTCGCCAACATTGCCTTGGATGTAGATGATGCAGGAGGGCACCCAGGTTCCTCAGGACTGTGCCGTGGTGTCTGGTACAAGGAGAAGGGGAGTAGGGGAGGAAAGGGAAAGAAGATGAAGGGGCATGGGAGGAGGTAGTATGGCAGAGGCCTTGGGGCATTCTCAGGACTCATGAGTGCGGTTTCAGAGAGCCTGGTCCCATACACAGGGCTTCACTCCCAAGGTCCCAGTCACTTAGGCCAGGCAAGGCCAAAGCCACAACCATGAACTATTGTATATGGCAGGGCACACCTTGGACAGCCAAGAAGCTGGAAGCCAGAGGTCATCACAAGGAGAAGCCTCCTCACCTCAAGGGAAGAAAGGAAGGAAATGCATACCCCAGCCTAGAGGAAGGAGTCTAGCCCTTTGTCTCCTATCCCATTTCTACCTCTGGTGCTGGAGTAAATGAGGGTATGATATGGCATTGGGACACTGGGACATGTGTTGAGAGAGGTGTTAGTGGATTTTCAATGTCAAAATTCTGCTGGGTTGATTCTTAGAGCCCCTTTCTGCCACTCACATTTTTTGTTAAGGCAGCTTAGCAGCACCAACACCCTTCACACACAACCCAAGGGTGCATATGGTCCTCGCGGCTGAGAGGTCCAGCTTCCTGCTATAGGCTTCTGTTCTGACACAGCCCTCCCCGTCCCTCCCTAAGTAGTCCAGCTCACTGGCTGGACTTCTTAAACTTGCTGCTTGTTAGGTGACTCTGGACCTCAGGTCCTGCCATTCCAGGCTTCCCTCTGCAGAAAGGGAACTCTGCAGTGTAGAATTTTGGCAAGTGCATGCTCGTGAATGCAAATGTATCGTGAGTGATGGGATAGAGAGAAAGAGGAACAACTAGCTAGACTGGCTGGGACAGACAGACCAAGAAAGAAGGGAGTGGGGACATGTGTGTGAGTGTTTGTGTGCATGTGTGTGTGCATCTGCTTGTGTGTGTGTATGTGTGTGCTGAGGGAGAGGACAGAGTACTAAGGGTAGAGAGAAGCATGAGCAATAGAGTTGGACCAAGCAGAGCTCTGTCCTTGTCTTGGGTTTTGAGATCCACTCTGTGTGGGCAGCTAGAGGTGGTCAGGAGGTGGGAGACAAAGGAGTGAACCAACAGATGCTGCTAGAAAGGAGAGATGGGCAAGACAAGGCTACCAGAGGGCTGGACCAAGGTGGACAGGACCTGGGGGTTGTCTAGGGATGGGAGAGTGGGGATAAAGGTCTGTAGGACTGGGACCTCTGGAACTTACTTCCCTGGTTTCAGAAACTCCTCAGACCATAGGCTGCACTTTGGGAAAATTCTTCTCCTTCTTTCCCCCTTCAAGGTCCTTGTTGTCTGTTTAATCATGTTTTACCTGCCAAGATCAGCTTGGGAGGGGAAGGGGGTCCCTGGCAGTATGATTTGCCCCACATGGGAGAACTGCTGCAGGGCCATGGCTGTGCAGGAGCTGGGGCTGAGGGTTGTGTAGACGAGGAGCAGAAACCAAACAGGGCTATCATTCTTGAAGACTTTTTTCTTGCTTACTAAAAGAACTCTTTTTCTTGCATGTTCTTCACTGTTCTCACCTACTCATTCTTCAATGTAAATTTGAGAGCCAATCTGTCAAGTTAAAACAAATCCAATGGGATTTTGATTGCAATTGTATCAAACCAATATATTACTGCATTTCATTAAAACTGAATTTGACACTAAATAATTAAGAACCAGACAGAAAATACCTTTTTTGTCATTCATTTATTCATTTCCCCAGTAATACATATTGTGCACTTACTATGTGCTAGGAAAGTGGTCCCATTTTCTAGAGACACTTGAGGAAATGGGAAGGGGAAGGCCAGTCCCTGTTCTCCCACCACCCAACTCACTTGCTTCACCCTAAAACCAGCCCTGGTAGGGCCTTGTTGTCATTAAAAAAATTGATATTATCTTCATCATGGAGTTTTGCATTGATTTTAATTTTTAAAATATTGCATTAAAATATTTATCTCAATGACTGAGTTTTTTGGCATCCCTTTAAAGTTTGCATCCGAGGTGAGTGCCTGATCCCTAGCCCTGAGGAAGGTGAAGTCATGGAGGGATTAGCAGCAGGACAGCAGTAACGTGGGAACATGATCATAGACTTCCCAGGGAGCCAGGAGGACTGAGGACTAGGAGTGAGAAATTTTGTAACTCAGCTCAACTCCTAAACAGAATAAAGCAACAGTTCTTCACTACATTATATTATAGAAATATAGCTTCTCTAAATGGCTGCCCCACCACAAGTGTGGTAGGTGGCTCGCAGCTGAATAGGGGGAGGGCACAGCATGGGTATTGCCGTCCTGAAAGGAGTGTCTGCACTGTCCCGCATGGGATCAAATTGCCACATGTGGTTCTTGAGCATTAAAAATGTGGTTAGTCCAATAGGTGTAAGGTTCACACTGGGTTTCAAAGACTTAGTATGAAAAATAAAATGATCATATAGCTTATTCAAAATTCACTTTTATACTGATGACCTATTGAAATATTAATATTTTGGATATATTAGGCTACATAAAATACACTATTAAAATGAACTTTATCTGTTTCTGTTTCTTTTTAATATGTGGCTACTAGACAATTCTAAAGTGCATATGTGGCTTGCATTTGTGGCTCATACTATATTTCTACTGGACAATACTGGTTTAGGTGGTATGAGGGGACATGTCCTTGAACTCAGGCAGTGGCTCCGATCACCCATTGATGCTCTTCCTCTAACCTCTGCCTCTCTGGCTGGGTGTTTAGCATGTAGTCTTTACAAAGATGCCACTAACTAGGCTGGCATAACTCAGGGCTAACAGGTATTCAGGGATGGTAAGCATTATGGCAGTGGGGGGGGCGGGGAGGGCACTGGAGAGTGGTGGGTGAGGTGTAGTGGATGTCCTTTTTGACCTAGCACGTTTGAACATCTTTCTTTTATTTGGAGAGCGCCCCATCTTTTAAGTACTATCTCCCACAATGGAAGAAAGAGTCTCACTTTCCTGACCTCCTTTGCGGTTAGACACCAGGGCTCAGCCAATCAAATACATGCAGGTCAGCATTTGACTTGGAAGAAGCCAGTGTTACTGCATGGAATCCATCAGGGTGAGTGTGGCAGCAACAACCTCCAGAGGCAGCAAGGTTCAGCATCAATGGGTGGGTGGTGCCAGCTGTTGTGATGGTGCCCAGAAGGTGGCAGAGGTGTCTCTAGTGGACCAGCCCTTTAGTGAGATTTGTGAGCCTTGTTCCTTACCACATAGCCTCTAAACTCATTCTCTGGCTTTTCAGAGATTCTCTAGCCTTCAAATTTTTTCTTAGCTAGAATGGATTCTACTGTCTGCAGTTAAAATCCTGACTGATATACACAGTTTTCTATACTTGTTTATTAGTCCCCAAGTACACAAATTATGCTTCAAGCAGTGAACAACTCCTGCTTAAAGACCTACCTTGTATTCTGTACTGTGATAGCAGCTGGAGGGATTCAGAAAAATATGAACCTTGGTTGCCTTGCTCCAATAACTCACACTGTTGATGTGTGGTGATTGGCATCTTGGTGCCAAAGTCTTCCCCAGGGGCGAGAACAGGTTCTGACTCCTCTCCAGCTTTGAGCTACATTTAACTCTTCAATTTGAATTCTCTAGTATAATTAACTGCCTGCCCTCTTTCTTTGTTTTGTTTTCTCTTTCTTTCTCTCTCTCTTTCTCTTTCTTTCTTTCTTTCTTTCTTTCTTTCTTTCTTTCTTTCTTTCTTTCTTTCTCTCTCTCTCTCTCTCTCTCTTTCTTTCTTTCTTTTTCTTTTCTTTTATTTCTTTTTTTTTTGAGACAGAGTCTTACTCTATCACTCGGGTTGGAGTGCAGTGGCGCAATCTCGGCTCACTGCAACCTCTGCCTCCTGGGTTCAAGCAATTCTCATGCCTCAGCCTCCCGAGCAGCTGGGATTACAGGCACGTGCCACCATGCCTGGCTAATTTTTGTATTTTTGGTAGAGACTTGGTTTCACCATGTTGGCCAGGCTGATCTCAAACTCTTGATCTCAGGTGATCTATCTGCCTTGGCCTCCGAAAGTGCTGGGATTACAGGCGTGAGCCACCATGCCTGGCCATCTGCCCTCTTTCTTGACATCTATTCTCAGATCAACCTTGAGACCAAAGCTGTTCTGGACACACACACACATACACACACACAGTCACAAAACCTCACTTAAATGTGGAGTTTTTTCACTGTCGCCAAGTGAGTTTACCAGCTTTCTTCCCACTCTCAGAATTAACATGATGGAGAATGTGTTCCTTGTAAAAAAAGGGGATACATTTTCAAGTCATGGACCTAAATAATTTTGCAAACATCGATTCCAGCATTTGAGTTCCTCCAAAAGTAGACTCTGAGGTGAAGATTTGAGTGCAAGTAGTTTATTTGCAAGGTCATCCCAAGAAGCACGGCGAGGGAGTATGGGAAAGAAGGTGTGTGAATGAGCAGATTACTGCTGTAGTCATCTGGGCTCATTTCTACTAAGGATTCTCTGAGAGATTGTGTAAAACATAACTCAAAAATGTCCCACCAAGGGGTAAGGAAGCTGGGATATTTATCCACCAACTCCCATCCCTCCTTGTTTGAGAATTGCTTCTTGGCCGGGCGCGGTGGCTCAAGCCTGTAATCCCTGCACTTTGGGAGGCCGAGATCACGAGGTCAGGGGATCACGACCATCCTGGCTAACACGATGAAACCCTGTGTCTATTAAAAAAAATACAAAAAAATTCACTGGGCATGGTGGCAGGTGCCTGTAGTCCCAGCTACTTGGGAGGCTGAGGCAGAAGAAGGCATGAACCCAGGTGGCAGAGCTTGCGGTGAGCAGAGATCGAGCCACTGCACTCCAGCCTGGGCGACAGAGCAAGACTCCGTCTCAAAAAAAAAAAAAAAAAAAGAGAGAGAGAGAGAATTGCTTCTGGAAGTATTAGGTCCCCACCACTTCTGGTTTGCCCTGCATTGACTGAGAATGCTGCTGTGGCCAGATAAAGTCTTAGGCGGAGAGATCCAGGTGTTAGAGGCAGGAATCTGCCAGTGTGGGGAATCTCAGGAATCTGCCAGTGTGGGGAATCTGGTCACCAAAGCTGGAGGTGACCAGAAGGTGCACCAAAGGGATATTGGTGGAGCACCAACAGTGTTGGCTACATCCAGTTAATAAAATTTTCCCCATGAATTCATTCTTTCATTGAACATATATTTATAAAACACCCCATATGTTCCCAGCATGCGTTTTGGCATGGCAATACAGTAGCGAACAAAACAGATACAAATCTCTCTCTTAATAACTTATTCTAGTGACTGCAGGAGTATTAAGTTCTACCAATCACAAGTGCTGAACAGACTTTCAATAGTATATGCATTCATTTAATACTATTACGTCTTTGATATTGTACTAATTGAATAAAATACGGTCTTTACATTTAAAAATCTTTCTCAGTTAAAAAAACACAATTTCTAAAATATTAGAGCTTGAGGTGTTCCTAAGACAGCTAAGTCATGAAAAGGTGAACTAATTTTCCCAAAGACACATAGCAGAACCAAGACTGAAAAATCTCAGGTTTTTTCATAAATTTCTACAATAGCATCACATTGACCAAGACTGGCTGTTTTCTAGAGCAAAATACAAAAAGTATTTTGAATGCACCTTTAAACATTGTGGTGGGAGTGTAAATTGGTGAAAACTTTCTGTAAGACAATTAGCAAGAAGTATTAAAAGCTTTAGAAGTAAACATTCCCATTGACATGGTTATTCAGCTTTTAGGGATCTATCCTAGAAAATAATTGGAAAATTGTGAAAGATTTATAAACAATGAACACTAATTCAGTCATTCAAAAAGCATGATTTCAAATAATATTTAGTTATATAGAAAAATAGAATATAATAAGTAGTGAAGAAATGAGGATGTACAATTTCATATACTGAAACGTCTCATTTTTTTTTCTAGAAAGATCCACAGAAAGAAGAAAATACAGCAAGGCAATTATTATATCTATTTTCTATTATGGTAATGTGGAAATCTTCCAAAAGCATTGTTTTATTCGCCTGACCTTTGTAAAGTTGTTGAATGAAAGTGAGTTTAGGTTATACCTCTAGGCAGATTTTTGGAACCCAACTGAAGTTGCCAGTGGGACTTCGGCGGTGGAACTGTATGAAACCTTTGTTCTTTCTTACCTGGTTGTATTTTCCACAATGGACATATGTTACCTTTATAACCAGAGAAAAAAGTATCTAAAATTTTTGGCCTAAGTTTTACCTCTAGGCATTGTGATTAGTGCTGGGGAAGTGTCCAGTGGACGTTTGTGTGTCTGACTCTTGGTATAACAACCATATTGTTTAGAAATAGGCTCACAATGTCCCGAAGCCTTCCAGCCAGTGTGACTGTCAATACAGTGCACTTTGAGATGCTTTGTCCCAGGGTCCTGCTTCCCCCTTCCAGAGCTTCAGCTCCCTTCTGCCCACAGGCATCCCATGGAGATGGGTCCCTTGTCCACATCCACTCATATATTTTTGCTTTGTGGCTTCTATTTCTTTGTTTCTTGCCTCCCCATCAACTTCTCCGTCATTGTGTTTCTTTGTACTCCTCTTACAAAAGCAGAATCCCACTTGGTTTCAGCAGTAGTCCGATGGGGACTTCGTCTGTCCTTACCTGCTGTGTGTTGCTTTAAGAACTGCCTTTGGGATTAGACATTTACCACGAAGAAGAAAGAAAGCAAGCCGCCTATTAAATATATCACCTTTGGACTTTCCAGAGACATCAACTTTGCCAAACTCCACAGGAACCCAACAGCCCCCTATGGCAACACTTTCCCGAATGCATGCTCTCTTCCAAAGCAACTGAAGAACACAGACACCTCCTTCTCTCCCCTAGACAAGGCTGTTGTTTTTGTCCCCCAGGTTGCTACCATGTGGGAATGTTGTGGTGTGAGAAAGTATCAACACCCCAAATGCAGATCACACTTGCTTTACATCAGCTATGAAGGGGCCATTAATCATTCTCCACCCTTGCATCTTTCCCCTGTCTTAGTTATAGACAAGCTGTTCTTACAAATTCTGAGGAGTATCTGTGGGTGGCGACTAACCTTTGGCATTGTCCATGTGGTCTGACTGATGGGGGAATAGTCTCCTAGCATCGCCTGGAGAATTCAAGGGCATCAGAGGAGGCCCCATGGCAAGGTGCAGCCAAGCAGAAGGGAACTAAGACGTTGGGCTGGGACCAGCCTGAGGCTGGCTCCCTTAGGTCTCCTGGTGATGCCTTCTTGCTTCTTTGCTGCCTGGCTTAGTTTGGTAAAGAATGCAGTCTGGGCAGCATTCATTGGAAAACCTCTGCTGACAGGTGGATATATCAGATATTGTTCTTTTTGGAAAACCTGCACTACTTACCCAGGTGCTACTATAGTTCAAGCCCACGAGGCATGGTGGATCTACTGGGTTTCAGTGCTGGAAACAGAAACCTCTTTGGGTATCTAAACAGAAAAGTCTTGAATTCAGAGAAGAAGGTGCTTCCCATATTCTTTGAAGGGCTAGACAAGTAGGAATGGTTGCCCAAACATCACAGAACTTATTGACCCAAAGAAATCCTGCCTCAGACACAACTGAGAAGGTGAAGACTCAGACGAGGCTACCACTGAAACACACCATCCAGGGACCAGGAAGTCCCCATTGATGCCTCTCTCCTACAATCCCCCATCTGTCTCCAAAGGTCACCCAGACACATTGGGTTACCTCACCATTCTTCAGAACCTGCACACTCCAGTCTGGGGTTTGTATTCAGAATACAAAGAAGGGGAAAGCTGATTGGGAAGAAGGAAATAAAGAAATAGAAACCACAAAGCAAGAACATATGACATCCCTGTAGTGCAAATTAAATATTGGAAATCAGCCTTAGAAACACTACACATCTCTGCTTAAAGGCAGAAAAGCAGTAGGAACATGGTCTCTGCCTCATGTATGAATTCCCATTGGTAAAACCTGCTCATGTGCAAAAGCCTAGCTGCAAGGGAGTCAGAGAAATAGGGTATTTAGCTTTCTAGTTTTTGTAGTATGGGAAGACACATGGAAGGAGGTGGGAATGGATGCTGAATGCCAACAGACCACATCCAACACACATACCTTAGGAAATAGCACTGGCCTTTGAGCACTCATGGGGCCTGGCTGGGGATGGCTGAGTCCCAGCAGGGTCTGAGCCAAAAAAAAAAAAAAAAAGGATAAATGCAACATATAGTGGAGTCTTTCTAGGGAAGAGAGAAGATAGAATCCATCACAGAATAGTACCTGGTCTGATTTTTAGCAACGTACATGGAAGTAAGGTGACCATAGTCTGGCCAGGGAAGGGACTTGCCTTTTAGGGTATGGGACAGTGTTACCTTCAGTATTGGGTGCAGACAGCATAACTGGGGGGATCAGAAACAAAGATATATAGTCCTTGGAAAGAGCTGGTGAGGGGCTCAGGTCTCTGGCAGCTAATTTCCCTGGCACAAAAAGAGCTGTGGAATGGGGGAAGGCATAAGGAGAATCATTGAATTCTGACAAGACCCAGGCAGAATGAAACCAGATGAATAGATGGGCTTTCTGGACATAAAGAGGCAGAGGGGGATTGTAGGAAAAGAATTTATCAGTCCCAATTTGACACCCCTCTCTTTATACCATGCCCTTTGCCTTGTAACTTTGCATCTTCTCTTACAAAAGGCAAAACAGCCTTCTCTATCACTTGATTTTGAGCTTGGCTTTGTTATTTACTTTGGACAATGGAATGTGGGAAGAAGCAGCACAAGTTTAGTTTTGAGCCAAGGCCCAAGGATTTCTTATGTGTTTTTATCTTCCCTCTCTCATGTCTTTATCTTCATGAGACGATCTTCCCATGGGTAGCTACTGCTCATTCAGCCCAGGCCCAAGAATTAACCCATATGGAAGAGACTAGATCTTAGACCATACCAGGAAAGCAATCCCAGCTGAATCTACAGCTTGAAGGAGGGCCTCCTAACTGAACCCAAGCTGGTTCATGTGAGTCCCAGGCAAACTACTGGTGTGTGACAAATAAATTCTTATTGTAAACACTGACATTTTAGTGATTGTTGTTACACAGCAGTAGCCAACTGATACAATGACTGCCTCTGAATAGCAAGGGGTTTATTATTTCCAGATGTTGCAATGAAACATATCAGGAGAGCACCTACAAGTCACGGACTGGCATGTGCAGGTTCTGAGGCATGATGGGTCAATGCAATGAGTCTGGGTGAGCTTTGGAGACAGCTGGAACAGAGCCACAATGGGACAGGGATTGACACCCAGCTCATAGTTGATCTGCTCCAGGCAGGCTTCCCTAAATGGTCAAGCCCACCTAGATCTCTCTTCATCCTCTACTATCCTCACTTCTTGCCTACATTTCTCTTTAGTTCTGATCATATGCCATCACAGTTATAGTGACCTAGTTCATAATACCAGCAGATAAGTGGACCTACTTCACTGTATTTTTATGTAAACATGTGTCTATATTTTGTCCATGTTGATATGATGAGGGGTTTGGTCAGGCATCTTGTTGAATATCCACATGCCCTATGTATAAAGCAGTGTTACTTGAGATTCAGTCACTTCTGGACCATTTTTATAATGTTTGTCCATTTCCATGTGAAAGTAGGGAACAGGGTCTAAGGGTGAGTGATTGCAGGCAGGTGGAGGCTGTGACTCATAAAGGACTGTAGCATGCTCAGAGAAGAGTCTTAGAAGTAACTATAGAGGGGAGAAGAGGGAAGATTGGAGGAGGCAGAGAGCAGGGCTAGAATGACAGTGGAGTGGTAAAGTAAAGTTCAGAGAAGGAAGTCACTGCGGGGGAGAGGGCAGCATCAGTGACTAGGAGAGGGCCCCAGAAGGGGTAGAGGATGGAAGGTTGTTTTGGAGGGTGTGCAGAGTGAGTGTTGAAGAGCTTCACAGTAGGACACAGTGAATGGTAGATGGTGGAGGAGAAACAGGCAAGGGTAAATGTTAGACAAGTGAAGTTGATGGACCATCATTGTGCCACATAAAATCATTTTGTTTTCCAAGAGAAGAATTGCCCACATACCACACTGCAGGAAACTTTCATCTCAATGAAGGATCTTCCAAGTCTTTTTTGCTTGCATATCCCCTAAAAGAATTTTGCAAAACTACATTCTCCCTCACGCTTACAGAGTTGAAACCTAAAATACTTTATAAGTTTAAATACTGTGGTTCCAAAGGATGTGATAGTCAGTATATTGTAAATATTGACATTTAAAAATAAAACTCTTATATCATACCTACTGGAATCAAAATATTATGATATGACAGCCACCATTATCTATTTTAAAAGTATATGACAAGCTCTTTGACAGTCAGAAATTTTACATCATTCTCTTTACTCTTTCAAATTATATTTCCATTTCACTTTCCCCACAGAATTTTATATTGATGTAGTGTATTTTTATGCCTGAAAATCTTTTCTTGTCTACCATGTATCTCAGCAACAAAACATGTATACCAATTCGCTTAAAAATTTTTTTCTTATAACCACAAATCATAAACCAGTATAAATTATAAAAAGTAATATTTTATTCAAAAAGAAGCTCTTAATAAAGTGAATGGAGTGGGGATGGTAGTTGTGATCTCTCCATTAATGGAGACTTGGCCAACACTAGTATCTTGAAAATGTTCCTTCATTTAGCATCTTGGAAGTTTTTACACTCTAGGGCAATGCACCATGGTATAGTTGGAACCTTGGGCACCTGGTCTTCTATATACCATGTATACTAAGACAATGATGATGGCAGCTTAGGGGGGACTTGAAGATGCCTTTTGCCTATTTCCTAGGCATCATAGAATCCTCCCAGGTTTTTGTTTGACTCCAGGGCAGGGGAGGGAACTCAATAGTGTCAAAAATTGAATTTTCTGCAAACATGAAGGAATGAATGTTTAGAGCCTGATGTACTTTGGTCCAAAGAATACTATGAAATGGGGAAATTTCTGGTACAGTTAAATTCCTGCCATTAAGGTTCATGCCTGCTACATGGAAAGAAGGAATAAGGAAGAGAGAACATTGGATTGGGGGATCATCAAAGGTGAGGTTAACTACCTGTCTTCAGGATCACTTAGCAACTGGGTGACCTTGGGTGGCTGCTCATCTGCATCTCATTGTCCATCTGTAAAATGGGGTGCAAATGTCCTTTATGCAACCTCCTAGGCTAGGGGTTAGCCTCCTAGGGAGGCTCATCTTGAATCAGATAATGCTCATGACATCATTTTGTAAACTGTCAAGAGCTCCTTATTTTTATTTAAAAATTTTAAACTATTAAAAGAATAAATCTAGGTTTACATGAAGTTGCAGAGATATGTACAAGAAGGTCCTGTGCACCCTACACCCCACCTTTATCAATGCTGACATCTTGCTTAACTGTATCAAAACCAGGAAATTAGTGTTGATACAACCTACAGAGCTTATTCAGATTTCACTAGTTATACATGTACTCATTTGTGAGTGTGTGTGTGTGTGTGTTTGTGTGTGTGTAGGTCCATGAAATTTTATCACATGTGTAGGTAGCTTCGTGTAATTACATAACAATCATGATACAGAGGTTCTCCATCATTATGAACCTTTCTTATGCTACCTCTTTATATTCACATACTCCTTCCTCACAATCTCCTACCCCTGGCAACCATGAATCTGTTATATCTCTACAGTTTTGTTATTTCAAGGATGTTACATATGTGAAATAATAGAATGTAGCCTTTTGAGATTGGCTTTTTCACTTAGCATCATTCCATTGGGGGCCATCCAAGTTATTTGCATGTATCAGTAGTTTGTCCCTTTTTATTGCTGAGTACTATTCCATGGTATGGATGGACCACAGTTTGCTTAACCATTCACCCATTAAAAGGCATTTGGGCTGCTTCCCATTTTGGGCTATTATGAATAGAAGTGCTATGAATGTTCATGTATTTTTTTTGAGTCAACTTGTTTCCATTTTTGGGGGGATATGAACAATTCTGGGTTGTATGGTAAACGCAGGCATACAGTTTTATAAGGAATTTTCTCCATACTGGCTGTACCATTTTACATTTCCAACAGTAATAATGTGTGAGTGCTCAGTTTTTTTCTGTAACCTCGTCAACATTTAGTGTTATCATTAATTTTTTGTTTTACACATTCTGATAGGTGTGTAGTGATCTCTCATTGTGGTTTTAATCCACATTTCCCTAATGGCTAATGATGCGGAATATCTTTACATGTGCTTATTTGCTAGCTATATGTACTCTTTGGTGAAATGTCTGTTTATGTATTTTGTCCCTTTTATAATTGGATTGTTTGTCTTTTTCAATGTGGAATTTAAAAATTTATAAATATATTTTAGATACAATAAAATATATTTTAATCTTTTGTTTGATATGTGGTTTGCAAATATTTCCTCCCAGTATGTAGCTTGTCTTTTCATCTTCCTAACAGAATCTTTCCCAGAGCAAAGGTTTTAAAATTTTATGAGGTGAAATTCATCAGTTTCTTCTTCTAGGGATTGTGCTTTGTTATCAAGTCTACAAACTCTTTGCCTAGGCCTACATCCCAAAGATTTTTTTTAAATGTTTCACATTTAGGTCCATGATATATTTCTAATTAATTTTTATCTAAGATGTGAGAATTCGGTTGAGGGGACTTTTTTTTCTTGGCCTTTTGGCTAAGATCAAGTGTAGAACTAAGTTGAGGTTTATATTTTTCTGCATATGAATGTTTAATTGTTCCAATACCATGTGTTGGAAAGGCTGTTTTTCCTATTGAATTACTTTTGCACATTTGTTAAAAAATCAATTGGGCATATTTTTGTGTGTGTATTTCTAGATTCTCTATTCTGTTTCGTAGATCTATGTGTTTATCTTTCTGTTAGTATTATACTGTCTTGGTTACTATAGCTGTATAGAATGTCATAATATCTGTAGAGTGATTCCTCCCATTTTATTCTTTTTAAATTTTTTTTTTTTTTTTAGCTATTCTCGGTCCTTTGGTTTTTCATATAAATTTTAAAATAATTTTGTCTATGTCTATAAAAATCCTTACTGGAATTTTGATAGCCATTGCATTGAACCTATACATTTCAATTTGGGGAGAATTGACATCTTTACTATGTTGAATATTTTAGTGCATGATCATGGTTTGTCTCCCCATTTATTTAAGTCTTTGATTTCTCTTATTAGCATTTTGTAATTTACAGGATACAAATCCTATACATGTTTAGGAAAAGATTATACTGAAGTGTTTCATTTTCTCTAGAGTAAGTGTGAAGTTATTGTGCTTTAAAATTTTAGTTTTTATATGCTTATTGTTAGTATATATGAATGCGATTATCTTTATGTATCTATGTTGCATCTGTGACCTTGTTGAATTAACTTATTAGTTCTGGAATTTTTAGGGGTAGATTCCTTAGGATTTTCTATTTAGACAATTATGTCATCTGCAAATAGGGATTGTTTTTCTTTTTCTTGTCAATCTGCCTATATCTTATTTCCTTTTCTTGCTTTATTGTGCTTTTCAGCACAGCATTATGTGGTAAGAGTGAACATCCTTTCCTTGCTCCTAATCTTAGAGGAAAATCATTCAGTCTTTCACCATCAAGTATGATCTTAGTTGTAACTCTTTATCAAGTTGAGGACAATTTCCTCTATTCCTAGTTTTCTGAGCACTTAAAAAAATCATGAATGCACCCTGGGCAACATGGTGAAACCCTGTCTCTAAAAAAAAATATTAGCCAGGTGTGGTGGCACTCACCTGTAGTCTCAGCTACTCTGGAGGCTGAGGTGGGAGGAATACCTGAGCCCAGGAGGTCGAGGCTTCAGTGAGCCCTGATCGTGCCATTGTACTCCAGCCAGGATGACAGAGGGATGCCCTGCCTCAAAAAATAAAATAAAATAAAAATCATTAATATATAGAACCTTCAAATGTCATTTTTTTTTTTTTGATATTTTGAAAATGATGCTTGGTTGACATCTTGGCTCTGTGTGAAGTTCTGAGAGTATGAGGGCACATCATTCCCCTGGTCAGCTCTATCCCTGGGATGGGCTGGAAAGACACAGATGAGGGTAAGACTTCTTGTTGGATGGGACTAAGGAAAAATGGAGAGGAGAGATCTTAGGGCCCTGCCAAATGGGCTCTGTTACCAAGTTGCTGAACAGAAAAACATGGTACTGTAAGGGTTATTAGTTTCCTATTGTTGCTGTAACAAATTACCACAAACTTAGTGGCTTAAAACAACATAAATTTATTCTATTACAGTTCTGGTGGTCAAAAGCCTAAAATCATGGTGTTGGCAGGGATGTATTCCTTCTGGAGTCCTCGGGGGGAGAATCTGTTGCCTTGCCTTTTCAGCTTCTAGAAGACACTCACATCTCTTGGCTTGTGGCTATTCCTCCATCTTTAAAACACAACTCCACACTCTGGTTCCATTGTCACATCTCCTTTTTCTCTCTGACCTTAATTCTGTTGCCTCCCTCTTATGTGTACCCTTGTGACTACCTTGGGCCCACTCAAAGAATCCAGGATTATTTCAACATCCTTAACTTAATCACGTCTGCAAAGTCTCTTTGCCATATATGGTAACATATTTATAGGTTCTTGGGAAGAGGACATGGGCATCTTTGGCAGGAGTGGTGGGTGGGGGGATTATTTTTTCTTTTCTTTTCTTTTTTTTTGTTTTTTTTGTTTTTTTTGATTTTTTGGGGGATTATTTTTTCTACCACACGTGGCATGATGAGGCATTCCAAAGAGCAGGGTTTTGGAGTTAGACAGACCATGGTTTGACTTCCCACTCCAGCTTTAACAAGCTGTGTGACTTGCAGAGAATTACTTAATCTGGCTAAACCTTCGTTCGTCTGCAAAACTGTAATCCCTTTGTTTGTCTGCAAAACTGTAGTGGAAATGACAGCTGTTGGTCAAAAATTTACAGCCCCTTCTATAGTATACAGTTGTGGCTAAGGAGCAACTTTTCCAGGCAGGCACTACATTTCTTAGTACCATTTGCCTCTAGGTAGGGCCCAAATGAGACTAGTTCTCACTCATCATATGTGGCTAGAAGTGATCACTGCTGGGCTAAAGTACCTATGAAGTAGATGTATATTCTTTATGCTCTCTTCTCCCATCTTTTGGCTCCATGCTAACTCCCAGGTGACTTTGGAAGCCGAATGAGGAAGATGAAAAAGGTTTCGTCAGCTTGTGTCTCTGAATAACTGTGTGAAGCAGAGTCCATTTTACACCCTACTGTCAAAATGGACTCCTGAGTTAGGCTCTATGAGCTAGAAATACATTTCTATTGTGTTAAGCTACTGAAAATTTAGACTTATTCATTACAGCAACTAGCAATACATCTGTCTTGCAGGGTATTATTATCCTCTGGGGCTAAACAATGAAATCATGTGTGTAAAACCCATGTTACTATCAAGGGACTAAGGGACTCAGAGATTGGAAAGCCGTCAACTTTTCTGCCTAGTGAGGTGGTTCTCAAATTGAACATGCATCAGAATCCCCAAAGGGCTTGTTACAACAGATGCTGGGCCCACCTCAAGAATTTATGATTCTGGTTGGGACTCCTGATATTACTGGAAAGGGGTTCTGATCCAGACCCTAAGAAAGGGTTCTTGGATCTTGCACAAGAAAGAATTCGGGCGAGTCCATAGAGTAAAGTGTAAGCAAGTTTATTAGAGAAGTAAAGAGACAAAAGAGGTATTCAGTTGTTCATGCAGGAGGATTTCATTTCAAAGAGCTGCTGCCCATTTCAGAAAGTACATGAAATAAATTTTCTCTCAGCGGGGCTTCCCCGCAGAATATAAAGCAAGGCGTTCTCAGCAGTCAACCCTCAGTTCTCCAGGGCTGACCCCACATGGAGGCTGAGAAGGTAGCCTTCTTCTGGGGTGAGGGGAGGTCTGAGAGGGCCTGCAGCGTTGGAAGTATCTATTAAAAAGCAAATGTTATCTAGAAAAGAGGGAGAGGGGTTCCAAAGAGACAAATTGTGTGTACTTGGCAATTTTGCCTGTGGCTAACTCTGAACTCCATCTCTCTGTGAAGTGAAAAGTTTGGCATTAGCAATTCCAAAGAGTCGTTCCGATTTCAGCAGCTGAAAGTGGACTGGGGCAGGAGGGTTGGCAGTGGACCACGCGGGAGTTGCTGTCAGAGTTCCGGGGCAGCCTGTGTGCTTTCATCCAGGCTGGTGGCCGCAGGAACAGTGTGGGGATGTCAGCAGCAACGGGGAGCCACCAGGGAGGAGGGCGGGAGGCTGCTGCCTTTGGGCTTGTCTGTCCAGGCTTCGAGCAGCGGCCCACCCCACCCTGCCCCCCAACCACGAACTCTGACAAGGCAGAGGGGGCCTTCCTAGATCACCACCCACTTGGGTTGCATTTAGAGGCCCGAGCTATATCTGATTTCAATTTCTTGGGCTAATTTATACCCCACTATAAACAAACTCTTGTAAAAGTTGAGAACCAGCAAGGATAAAGAAGCTGTGTTTTCATTATAGTTGTTTTTCTTCTGATGGGTTTCTGAAATGAGTTTTCCAATAGCAGAGACCCCAAATTTTTGGCCTTGGGAGATCTGGAAGGTGCTATATTGGGGAGGAGGTGAGGGGGGCAATTCAGCAAGAGCCTGCTGGTGCTTGGCTCTGTGCTGGGGTCTTTCACTAGCATTGAATCAGGGGAAGGGGGAAGTTTTGCCCCTTTTTCCCCCAGGGGCCTTAGAGTTTAACCGAAATTCACAGCATGGTGCAATGTGGGAAAATGTAAACATGTTTATAAAAGTTGTCTGTGTGGCCAGGCTAAGTCTCAAACTCCAGTCAGTTGCTACTTAAATCTCCTTGTTCAACTGATGTTTCCATATCAAGCTATTCTGTAATTCTAGCTTTTTATTTTACTTTGGGCATTTGGGGTGATTTGGTGTTGTAAGTGTTAATTTTCTGAAAGCTCCATTTTCTCCACTTCAAATTGTTGCTAATTTGGGATCCAGTATGATATTTAATTAACCTCAAGTAAACTGCTAAGAGGAGCCTAATCCGGGATTGTCTTCACCCTTTTGTGTTTTGTTTTTATTTTCTAATTTTCATTTCAGAACGTTCAGAATTGGTTTTCCCACCTTTTCAGTGCTAGATCCGCCAATGGCTTGGTTCATTTGTAGGTTCAGTTCTTTATGTTACCACCTAGTGTTCACTGATGACTTGTAATTGTGGGGCATTTGTGTCTCAAAAACTTAAAATGAGTTGCCTGTGCTTTAATTTCCAAGTTCTTTCTTTCAGATATGGTAGTAAAAATGAGAGGTTACTGAATAAGTACACATTACTTTTAATATATATATGTAAGTGGATTCTGTGTTTATGATTGCTGAGGGATTACTTTTAAATGTTCTCTTTCAGTCTCTAGTTAAATGTAGTTTATAAATAGTTGCTGTGGATTTGGCTCCTTTAAAATATTCCGGTAGAAACAGATTATTTTTAATTCTAAAGTTTATGCCAGTAGCAATTTACCACAGGAATAGATTCTTACGGGGGCACTGAATGCACATTTGAGTTCACACAAAATCTATGAATAAGTTAGAAAAGTTGGTTGGGTGCGGTGGATCATGCCTGTAATCCAAGCCCCTTAGGAGGCTAAGGTGGGAGAATTGCTTGAGACGGGGTTTGTGGCTGTGGTGAGCTAAGATCGCATCACTGTACTCCAGCCTGGGTAACAGAGTGAGACAATGCCTATTTAAAAATAAAAAAAAAAAAAAGGTAGGGAAGTTGAGGGGCAGTGAGTGTCTGTTCTGCCTCTGGCTCTTTTCTCCCACCCAATATACCCGTCACTCACTTGTAAATAAAGACAAATCAAATGCTGTTTGCAATCCTTTTTCTGGGCCTTTTTCACTTGTTTCCGAGTTGACAGATCTGAAGCTTAAAGCTGTTCCTGGTCCTTCCTGGAGCTTCACCCCTGATTCTGACTCCCCATGCCCAGCCAGCTGTGGAAGGAAGCTGAGCCTGAGTCTGGCCCCTCATTTAGGGGTTAGTCACTTGGGTAGTGCCTCAATTTGTGCAGAAGAAGGCTGTTATGGACCAAATTGTGTTCCTTCCCTCTCCAAATCCATATGCTGATGCCCTAACCTCGAATGTGATCGTATTCGGAGATAGTGCTTTTGAGGAGGTGATGAAAGTTAAACAAGGTCATAAGGGTGGGGCTTTAGCCATTCCCTGTTTCCAGGCCCATGACTCCTCTCTCAGTATTGACCATTTGAAGCCCCACTATAAACAAGGCCCACGAAGGGACAACTGCACCTCAGAGTGGCCAGCAGTAAAAGGATCCTGCATCTTAAGGATCAGGAGTTCAATGGAGAGGGTTCATTGCTAAGCAGTCCTCAAATGTGAATGCCCCCCAGCAACCCACAGACCAAGCATCCTGGGCTCTTGTCCTCAAAATGGCAGGTTGTGATTGTTGGTGACAATGAGGTGTGAAGGGGAAGCCTTTACTCCAAAGCAAGGGGAACCTGATTAGAACCAGCTGGAAGCCCACCACCACTACCATCATAAAAGATTTGGGAGAGACATCATCAAGATGGCTGAGTAGGGGTGCCCAACATTCACCCTCTCCACAAAGAAGGATGAAAAGAACAAGTAGATAATCACATGTAGAGTAGAGCATCCAGAGGAGAACACTGGAATTCAACAAGGAAATGACAAAGACCCCCTGAGGCATGGAAACTTGGGATGGCAGCATAGACAGGAAAGTGAAGCACCTGGCTAGCATCTGCTTGGAGCCAAGAGGGACTCCCCACTGCAGGGAAAAAGTAAGTGGGAGATCTCCAGTAGTCCACATCCCTCCACATACACCTGCAACCCCAGCTTTAAGAGAGCCCCACAGTCCTCACAGGCCCTGAGCCCAGTGTAGGGAGCTTCCTGGAGTCCATGCAACTGCATTACTTCAGAAAGGGAATTCACATTGGGGCCCCTCCCCACCTCACTCCCCAGGACCCAGACTGCTGTAAGCATGATGCTATTTTGAGGATGGAGTCACTGCTGGAGTTCTCGGGGTCCCAATAGCTCCTGTATCTTCACATCCCTGGAGCCACAATGTCATCCTAACACACTCACACAAAGAAATTGAAAAGGACACAAAAAATGGAAATACACTCAATGTTCATGGATTGGACTGCCCAAAATGATCTACAGATTCAATGTTATCTCTATCAAAACACTGAGATCGTTTTTCCCAGAAATAGAAAAAAATCTTCAAATTTGTATAGAACCACAAAAGACCCTGATTAGCCAAAGCAACCCTGAGCAAAAAGAAGAAAGCTGGAGGCATCACACTATCTGACTTCAAAATATACTACAAAGCTATAATAACCAAAACATCATGGTATAAAAACAGATATAGACCCATGGAACAGTATAGAGAGTCCAGAAGTAAATCCCCCATATACAGCCAACTGACTTTCAATAAGGGCACCAAGAACATATATGTTGGGGAAAGGACAGTCTCTTCAATAAGTGGTGCAGGGAAAACTGGATATTCATATACAGAAGAATGAAACTATGACCCTATCTCTAATCATATACAAAAATCAATTCAAAATAGACTAAAGACTTAAATGTAAGTCCCCAAACTATAAAACTACTAGAAGAAAACAAAGGGGAAATGCTTCAGGACATTGGTCTGGGCAAAGATTTTTATGGCTAAGACTTTAAAAGCACAGACAGCAAAAGCAAAACTAGGCAAAAGGGATTATATAAAACTAAAAAGTTTCTGTACAGCAAAGAAAACAACAGGGTGAAGAGACAACTCCTTGAATGGGAGAAAGTATTTGCAAGATATTCATCTGACAAGGAATTAATATCCACAATATGCAAGGAACTAAAACCATTCAACAGTGGAAAAACAAATAATTCAATTAAAAAAATGGGCAAATGATCTGAATAGATATTTCTCAAAAGAAGACATACAAATGGACAACAAGTATATGAAAAAATGCTCAGTATCACTAATTTTTTTGGAAATGTAAATCAAAACCACAATGAGATATTATGTCACCCAGTTAGAATGGCTACTATCAAAAAGACAAAAAATAACAAATACCAGCAAAGATGTAGAGAAAAGGGAACTCTTATATACTATTGGGAATGTGATGATGTGGCTGGGTTAGGATATTGGCCAAGGAGAGACCTGGATCATGGAAAGGTCAGGGACTTGTCCAAATCCAGGCTCTACCTTACCTTCCTCTTCCCTGCAGATTAGGTGAACCCCAGGAGATGGCTCAGCCCATCAAGGCCAGAAGCTTCTTAAGGGCCTGTCTATCCATGCTCTATGGCTCAGTGGCAGGTTAGCCTTACAGCTTGCCATCCAGACTTAACCTGGTGTCCTTTGTCTGGTTTTTGGCCTAGTTTCTTGTACAAGTATGCTGAATCATGCTCAGGACTTCTGCTGCCTCTTAGGACTGGAGCCCTGCTTTGTTTGTATTTGTCCTCCCAGTTTCTTCACTCCCTTCCCTGGCATGGCACCCTATTTAGATTAAATAAAGAAATGTATGTACAGAAACTGCAAATTGTCCCCCAATAGCCACTCTCCCTTTCTTCTGAAACATTGAAACTCCTGATTTTTAGTTAGGTATACTTCTGTGTCTTAGTCCATTTTGTTCTGCTATAGCAGAATACCCAAGACTGGATAATTTATAATAAATAGAAGTTTATTTGGCTCATGGTTTTGGAGGCTGGGAAGTCCAAGAGTCATGGTGTCAGCAACTGGTGAGGGCGTTTGTGCTGTCATTCCATGGTGGAAACCAGAAGGGCAGAGTGTGAGAGTGAAAGAATGAGAGGGGGCTGAATTCACTTCTCTAACAAACCCACTTTTGCGATGACTAACTCATTCCCAAGATAATGACATTAATCCATTATTAATCACCTCTTATAGTTCCCATCTCTCAACATTGTTGCATTGGAGATTAAGTTTCCAACAAATGAACTTTGGAAGACATATTCAAATAGTATTCCATGACACTAGGTGTGGCCGTATAACTAAGTTGTGGCCTATGGGATATGAGTAGAAAAGATGTGTCCCTCTTCCCACTTGCAGGAATGTGGGCCTAGGGAGGAGTCATCAAAGAGATGAAGCCTGGGCCCTTGATAACTTCATTAAATGGAGCCACCACACCAATTTGGACTTTTATGTGAGTCAGAAACAAACGTCTGTCTTGTTTAAGCCACCGTCCTTTGGACCTTGTTTTGAATGCTACTGAAGTCATTTCTTCCCCAATAGGGTTGTAGTGATGTTATAATCTTTTCTGAATGCCTATATGTGCTAGACACTTCTACAAGTTTGAGATCACAACACACTAAAGTCTAATCACCTTATATTTATCGATGATGACTTAGTCTCAAGTGTCAATGAAAGGGTCTGAGATTTCTCCAAAGTCTATGTGACCCCAAATCCCTCACCTTCTGCACTAAGCCTCATAGCAGGTGATACAAATTCAGGTGTTTTGAATTTTATTAAATATGTAACTGAGCAGAAGTCAAAAGGAAATTTGGATTTGCAAAAGGAAATCTGGGCTCTAAGAAGGCAACTAGAGCATGTCAAGCTTGAATGTGTAAATGAACCTTCTGGGGATGATCCATTCCTACCCAGAAACACAGGAGGAAAAGCAAAGAATGTGAGAGCCCAATCTCTTCAGCTCCTGGAATTGGCCTGAGCAGCCAACAGCTAATAATAAACCCTTGTGTTCTAATATTAGTTTCACTTTGCAGAATCTCCTGGGATGAGGTTAGTTTGAGTGGATAGGTGTCAAGCAGGAGCTCTCAAAGTGTGGTCCCTGAACCAGCAGCAACAGCATCACCGGGAACTTACTGAAATTACTGATTATCAGACTCTACCCCAGACCCACTGAATCCGAAACTCTAGGGTTGAGGTGCAGGGGTCTTGGGATTTCTCCAGGGGATTCTGATGTGCGCTGAAATTTAAGAAACACTGGTGTGGAAGAAAAAGCTTGGGAAGAGGCAGTTAAAAACATAATGGAATAAAAGCTTTCAGCTGCAAATTGGAAAATCTACAGTCCAGTCCTAGCTGTCTCCTTGTTCATAAAATGAAGATGAGATCACTGACATCACTAAATAATTTGCAGAATTAAACACAATGCTGCTTTTGAGAGGCAACATAACATAGTGGTTAAGAGCACAGATTCTAGAGCAGAATCTGGGTTCAAATACTGGCTCTCAGTTATTAGATGGACAAATCACTCCTTTGTTATCTGTTAAAGTGGGGGTAATAGCAGCATACCTATTTCATGTGGTTGCAAGGATGAAATGAGCTAACAACGTTTGCAAAGCACTTAGAAGAGTGGCAACAAGTGTCATATAAGTGTTTGTTAAATTATATATCTATGTGCATCTACCTATCTATCTATCATCTATCTATCTATCTATCTATCTATCTATCTATCTATCTATCTATCTATCTATCTATCTATCATCTATCTGTCTATCATCTATCTATCTATCTATCTATCTATCATCTATCTATCTATCTATCTATCTATCTATCTATCTATCTATCTATCTATCTATCTATCTATCATCTATCTATCGTGCTTGGTGCATGCAGTGACTATTCAGAAAGTATCTTTTATTTGAGAAAGAAAACGGAGCAAACTGGGATGAATAAGAAGAGGTTGTTAACTGCCAGAGGTCTAGAGAACACCCCCCTTCCCACATGAACCCCTGTCCCCACTCTCAAGGGGCCTCTCCCAGTGCAACCTGGAGATGTGTAAGAATTGTCTGTCTGCCATGGTGTGATTCAGTATTTGGTGGAAATTGTCTCCTAGAGGAACTGGCATCTCTGCAAAAGGTCCATTCAGACTTAAGAGTGTAGAAACCTGGCTAGGGCAGCTGAAGGTAGCTCTGCCATTTCTCTAAGGGATTTAGTGGATTCTGGGGACCTCATGGGGGTTAGGATCACAAGGGACCCCTGTCAGAGGAGCTGAAGGAATGAGGGGCTGGTGCTGTATAAAATGCAGCTCTTTTAAAATTTCTATTTATTTTTTAAACAATTGTACTGAGGCATACTTTACACACAAAAGTCACCCATTTTAAGAGCACATCTTAGTGATTTAAAAAACATTTACCAAGTTGTGCAACCATCATTATAATCCAGTTTTAGAACATTTCCAGCACCCACATAAGATCTTTCATGCCTGTTTACAATTTAACCTATTTTCCCACTCCCAGCCCGAGGCAATCACCAATCTACTTTCTGTCTCTACAGATTTGCCTATTCTGGACATTTCATAGAAATGGAGTCATACAATATGTGGCCTTTTGGATCTGGCTTCTTTCACCTAGCATAATGTTATTTCTGAAATTCATTCATGTTCTCTAGCATGTATCATTTTATTCCCTCTTATTATTGAATAGCTTTCTGTTGCTACACCTGTACCACATTTTGTCTATCCATTCACCAGTTGGATATTTGGGTTGTTTCCACATTTTTGGCTATCATGAATAATGGTACTATGAACATTTACATGCAAATCTTTGTGTGGACGTATGTTTTCATTTCTCTTGGGTAGATACCTAGGAGTGGAATTGCTGGGTCATAGGGTAAATTTAGGTTTCAAGTTTAAAGAAACTAATGAACTGTTTTCCATTTCACATTCTCACCAATAACATATGAGGGTTCCAGTTTCTCCATATTCTCACCAACATTTGTCATTGTCTTCTTTTTAAAATTATAGCCATTTTAGGGGGACGTGAAATATTATCTCATTGTGGTGTCAATATGCATTTTCCTGATGACTAATGATGTTGAGCATCTTTTGAAATGTGCCTATTTGCCATTCATATATCTTCTTTGCTGAAATGTCTACCCAAATATATAAAATGTTGGGTTTAAAAGTAGATAGGAGGTGGCTACCCCCTTACTCTGCCCTTGGGTACCCAGGCAGGAGGACTATCTCCAAGGTGAGTTTGAGTCCCTGAGACTGGCAGTAGACCAGGGTTTCCAGGAGGCTAACACACTTCTGCATCGGCCACTTTCAACCTTTTCACCTGAGGATTAAGGACGGATTCTGTAAACTGCTGAACTAGAGAAAAGGTGCACTGGTTAAAATAGATGCTTGATTTTTTGTGTGAATTATATTTTTCCTTTTCCTTTTCTTATTTTAAAGAAAATTAATCTTCTGTAAAAAGCAATCACCAAGCTAAGGTTGGATTTATTTAGCTGTTATTAAGATATGTGTGTATTTTAGAAAGTGGAGATTTCTGTTGTTTTTAAATTTATGCCATTGTTTTCCTTTATTTTCATTTGCATGAGTCTGATTAACAAATGATGCCACTAAGAAGGACCCTACCACTATCTTGGATGAGGAATATAGATGGCATATAGTGAGTAAAAATAAATTTCTCACTACCAAGTAGCAGTAGATCATTAGTGGGATGGCACATCGAGCTAATGGCATTAGAGATAATGGAGAAGGGGGTGATGAATGGGAGCCAGCATATTTCCTAGAACTTCAAAGTATGGCCCTGATAGGCTCAGCCAGAAAGCCTGTATTACTGAAAAGCCCAAACCACTCCTTAGTGCTTGTGGAGAATCACCACAGAGTTTACATCTGAGCTGAACTGTGAGGTCTGATGGCCAGCCCTTCCAGAATGGCCAGTCACATATTTTAGCAATATTTCTGTGAAATCTGGCCAACTCAGGGGTAGGGGAGGGACCATTCTTGTGGTAGGGGGAGGGGTCATGATTCCAAGAGCTACTGCTACCAGGAGGATGCTACTGCTACCATTGTTGTTATTTTTTGTTGTTGTTGCTGTTGTTTTGTTTTCTTCTTCTTTCTTTATGAGACATAGTCTCATTCTGTCACCCAGGTTGGAGTGCAGTGATGAGATCACAGCTCACTGTAGCCTTGACCTCCCTGGGCTCAGGTGATCTTCCCCACTCAGCCTCCTGAGTAGCTGAGACCATGAGGTTTCACCATGTTGCCTAGGGTGGTCTTGAAAACCTAGGCTCAAGTGTTCTGCTGGCCTCAGCCTCCCAAAGTGCTGGGTTTACAGGCATGTGCCACTGGGCCCAGCCACCATTGTTTTTTTGTGTTAAAACTGTCTTCAGTTTAACCAATGATGGCCGCTGGTCAGCAGAAGGATGCAGGAAGGATGACATAGAAATAGACTGAGGGGGACTACAGACCAGATTTCCTCCTTATTTCATCCATCTTGCCCCAAAGGTGTCAATGGATATCCTTCAATGGAACACAAAGGAGTGGACCCCAGCCACAAGGGCTATATACATAACTTGGTTTATTCATTTTAAAAATAAACATGGTAATAATAATTATGTAGTAGAATTGATGTGAGATAAAATGTATGCATTGTGCCAGAAGAAAGTAGGCACTCAGTAAACAGGTTGTTATTATGCTGTGCTAACACATGTGTTGAGTGTTTAGCTTGTAAGCCACAAAGAACACATAGTTGCAGATTTTCCATCCTGTTGATTAATTCATTGATTGAGACATTTCCTGAACACACATTTAAAAATATGTACTATGTAGCAACAATATTTCTGGGTGCAGAGAATGCAAAGATGCATAAAACAGTGTCTCTATCCTCAAGTTGTTAAAAATTAGTTGGGAAGTTAATTCTAGAAGACTGTGTCAATGACTCTGACAGACGGTTGAGAAAAGTACCATTGGGGGACAGAAAAGGAAGTGATTCACTGTACCTGGGGGCAAGGAGGGAGCAAGAGTCATGGAAGATAGTCCAAAAAATGTGATATTTGAGCTGGGCTTTCAAGGATGGATAGGAGTTCAGTAGGTAGTGATGGCAGTGAGAATATTTTTAGTAGATGAAATAGGAAATAGCATGGACCTAGTCACAAGAGTATGTATTTGGAGAACTTTAAATATCCAACTATTACAGAGTGGGCATAGGTTTTGGTGGTAGCAGGGTTGGGAGGGTATGAACTGGAAATATATTTCGGGGTGAGATTTCACAAGGCCCTAAATGACATTTAAAGACTTTAAGCTAAACGCTGCAGGTAAAAGAAAACACAATGGCTTAGGAGTGGCATATTTCCCCAAATTCATAATTTTTTTCAACTTGCTGGGCACAAGTCAGCTACTAAATACATCCCAGTTGTCCAATCTCTTTAGGAAAAAATGACATATAGAAGGAGAAATCCAAAATTTAATAGGAAACATGGTAGATCAGCTGACCTCTGACCAACGATAAAAACAAAATCCCATTACAATAAACACCATTATAAAGACTGCTTACTACAAAGCTATTTCTAGGCAGGTGGCTCAGAAACACCATATTCTTTTTATCTAGTCAAAATAACTTATGTACAATGGATAACCCAGTGCAATAAATTCTTTGTTCCCTGTGCATATAACGATCTCTTTCTATAGGGAAGGTAACTGCTGTTATACCACATGCAAGAAGAGGAGGCTGAGTTGAACTGTAGCTGAACTCCATTTAATTTTTCTCTGTAGCTATCAATCCCCAACTATTCCTCGACTCCCTTTACCATCTCCTCCACAAAAATTCCAATCCCTTCATCCAGAAAAGCTCATTGAGACTCCCAGTCCACCCACCTAACTTCTCAAACAAAACACTTTAACCCCGAATATCTGGAGCTCAAAAAAAGAAACCCTGTTGCTCGACAAATAAGGTGGATTCTTGGCATCTGAAGATTCAACAACTACCATTCCAACTCTTTGTGAGTGACTCTGACAGTCATTTCTATTTTTGGTGGGACATGAATTTCAGGCACCGCAGCAAGCCTCTTACTAAGGCAAGTCCAGCCAACTGCTAGCATCTATTTCTCAAGGTGGCTTTGTTTCCTTTGCTTGTCACATACATGTTCTTGCTCAGGAAGTTATATTTTGCTGCATTTGATGAAGGATGCTATGTTCCAGGGAAATTAACCAATTTGGAAATCCAAGAAGGTCTGATGGTTAAATATCTTAGGAATGTTAAAGACCTATTCTGCTTCTTAACACTTGCCATTAGTGAGTAGGGATATGGTCCTTATCAGTGTGTGTATTAGTCCATTTTCATACTGCTATGAAGAAATACCCATGACTGGGTAATTTATAAAGAAAAAGAGGTTTAATAGATTGACAGTTCCACATAGCTGGGGAAGTCTCACAATCATGGCAGAAGGTAAAGGAAGAGCAAAGGCATGTCTTATATGGCAGCAGGCAAGAGTGCGTGTGCAGGGGAACTGCCCTTTACAAAACTGTAAGATCTCATGAGACTTATTCACTATCACAAGAACAAGACGGGAAAAATCCACCCCCATTATTCAGTTACCTCCCACCAGGTCCCTCCCACAGCACATGGGGGTTATGGAAGCTACAATGTAAGTTGAGATTTGGGTGGGGACAGTGTGTGTATGTTTTTTAATCCTTATTTTTGAAAATAAAATTTCAAGCTCATAGAAAAATGGCAGGAACAGTATCATGAATTTCCATAAGCTTTCACCTAGACGTACCTATTAACATTTTTCAGAAGATAGAACAATTATGAGCCAAAGTAATAAGTGAGACAGGGTATTGGTTAGTCTAACAGACTCCTGAATCTCACTCTATGTGTATGCACATTGTTATGCATTATTATTATTATTATTTACAGAACAATTTGAGGTTCACTTGCAGGCATCATGACTTTTTACCTCTAAATATTTCAGTATGTAATGGCATACTTTTTCAAAACCACAGTGCAATTATGAATTCTGGAAATTGAGCATTGATATACCACCATTAACTAGTAGCACATCCATATTCAAATTTTGCTGATTGTTTCAATACTGTCCTTTAGAGCAATTTAAAAAACTATCCATGTCCCAACCTAAGATAAAGCATTGTATTCAGTTGTAATGTTTTTAGTCCTCTTTAATCTGGAACAGCTCCTCAGTCTGTCTTTGTTTTTCATGACGTTGACTTATCTTGAAGAGTATAGTCTTATTATTTCATAGAATGTTCCTTGTTTTGGGTTTGTCTAATACTTCCTTAAGATTGGATTCAGGTTATGTATCGTGGGCTGGAACTTTACTTGGATTTTAATTTTTATTCTTGTTAATGAAGAATGTGACTTTCAAATAGTATAGTCATTATTAAAAAATTCTCCTGCAGCAAAATATCAAGCATGGGTTCCAAGGAGACCCAGTTAGTGGAATTTTTACCCCCACCCCCTTGGTAACACAGATTACGAAAATCAGTTCAAAGGGAGCTAATTTGGAGAAGTCAACAAAATAAACAGTCCTCCTGGTGAGTTGGTTCCTTCCCACGTTGCCAGTCTGTCCATGGAGAGCCTCTGTGCTCCAGTATTTTCCTTTTGCCTCACCACACTGCTGTCCCTCAGTAAAGCATCTGAAAGTCAGCAATGGAGGGAGTGTGAAGACTTGGAATGACGTTTACCAGCAGAAAGCTGGAGGTGGCTCACGTTACTAAATCTTTATTACTTTTACAAAATACATCACAAAATATAATAAATAGTTCACATTAAGCTGCACCTATCAAAACATGTAAAGTTCACTTTGTGATATAGCATCGTTGACTTGGATTGTTGCTAATTCACAATTACTCATTAAATGGACGTGGATGCTACCCACTCCCTAACACTAGTGAGAATTCAAGCACTTTCAGTGATTCAAATGTGAAGTGCTAAGCCTCAGAAAATGAGATGTGGAGACAAAATAAGCTTAAATATGTATCTCTTCCTTTCTTCTTTCATCCAACAAAATGCTATTGAGAAACTACTTTATATCAGGCTCTGTGCTAAGTATGGGGGTTTCAGGGATTAAAGACCTAGTCCTTGACCTCAAGGAGCATTTATTAGAACCTGATATTTGGATCCAAAAGCGAGAGCCAACATTTTCTTCTTGCTTAATGGCATCACTTCACATTTTGTCCTAGTTTGGGTTGTGATAAGGCAGAGTCCACTTGGTAATGTTGTGACTCCTGCTTCAGACCGTTGGCTCAAAGTGGCTGTCATCATATGTAGGTGTGTCCCTGAGCCTCCCCAAGAGCTAAGAAGTACTTTTTCCACAATAGTACATTCTATTATGGTGTCTTCAACCTGCTATCGACCTTTTAAGCCTGCATTCTTACAACTTTCAATGGTTTTCAATCCCTCTCCATATTAAAGTCTGTAAGGTGTCATGGCCTTTGATTGTGTCATGTACATCTGTTAATTCATTAAAAATCCATTGCAGTGTGAACATAGTATAATAGAAATCACAGTGGAGTTGGATTCGGGTGATGTGGGTGAGATGGGCTAATGTTCCCCACTCCTGTGTTCTATTCTTGGGCACACAGCTAGACATCATTTTCCAGGCTCTCTTATGGCTAGGTGTGGCCATATCACTGAGTTCTGGCCAACAGAATCTAAGCACAAATATCTATCACTTCTAGGCCTGCCTTACAGAAACCTGTCACATGTGTCCTGCCACTTTTGCTTCATCCAGACAAACCACGTGTTAATGATGGAGCCACAAGATGCCATGCACCTGTCTTTCTGAGTCACCATGTGGACCCCCAACTTCCCCCAATGAATAGAGACCCCCGTATTGGATTATTCCAGAACCAAGAAATAAATGTCTCCTGTGTGTTAAGTCACTGAGATTTTGATGTCTGTTACAGTAGTCATAAATACTCTGTCCCATCAATAACTTTGACTTGTTGTCTTACCTGCTATTTACCCTTGGGCAAGTCACTTAACCTCTCAGCTTCTCTATAACCTTCTCTGTCAATGGGGGTAATAAGATAAGCATTTTTGGCCCCATTTTACAGATGAAAGGATTAAATGCAGTAACATTTGCAAAAATACTTTGTAAATGATTATACAAATAGAAGGTGGTGGTATTATTATTGGATCTTGTCCCTCACAGTAGCTAATAGAATATTTCCCATTGAAGAATCTCAATTCCTTTACTAACCAGCAATATTTTCTGCTAAATGTGTAGCTCGAGCTGGTCTTGGACCACCTGTATTTCTCAGGCCATATAAATTGGGGCGAGGGATACTCAGACATTGCCAAATCCCTCTGACATGTCAGTTTCAGGACTATGCCCACCTAGTCCAGGCCACTGACTGCTCCTTACAGTCTCAGGTAATGTCCCGGAACTTGACCTACTGACCAACTAATTCCTATGGTCATTTAGGGCCCCACCATAGGTGTCAAAAAGATGAGTTTTCCAAGCCTTTCTTGTTTTCCCAAAGGTCACATGATAATAGCAAATGTAATATTGAGTGCCCACTATGTGCCAAATTGCATTCATTACCCCAGGTCATATTCACAACCACCGCAGGAAGGAGGTGCCTATTAGTCCCATTTTGCAGATGATAAAACTGAGGTGTACGAAATTTGCTCAAAGTCAATTAGTGTATATGGATTAATACTTATGTCTCTAAAAGGTCTATGCTCTTAACCTCGGTGTATCCAATTGTTAACTCTGCCTCACAGCCCAGCATTGCCCATTCCCTTTTAAGAGTCTCACTGCTGAGAAAGCCAAATCTCATTATAGGAGAAAAGGATGTTACTTTTTAAAGGACCCAGCAGCAAGCATCTCTTTGCATGCTTCAAATGGACATTAATAATGGACATCATTCCTGCTCACTTTCCTCCAAATTTATTATTTATTTATCTAATTCAATGCACCTTAATTTGCCCACAAGTCATATTAATGTGATTGTTTAAAATGACAAGGACCCTCTGAGGGAAACTGAACATCAACAGTATAACATCAATGTTCAGTATCTCAGAGCAAGTGCAGGGGTGAGTGGTGTTTCTACTTGCATAGGTGCCTGTCTCTTTGTTGGATCACAAACCTTAATCCATCCCAAAGTGCTTGTCAACATAGTGCACGAAGGGGATGCCTGGGAAATTTCCTGCTCTACTAGTTGTAATTACATGAAAAATAAATGGAAAAATTGGGTTATTTTGCTCGCTACCTGACAGGGACTTAACATCCCAGATTGTATGGCCAATAGGTGTTGAACCAATATCCGATGGATCTTTTCATACTGATTCCCAGCTTTTGACCTATCTCCTGTGGAAGTTGAGGAATTTGGCTACCAAACAAGTATGTTCTGTATTATTAAGGACAGGTGACATGTGACAACTTGTATTTATGAAATGTATAAAGTCAGGAGTTAAGTAGGTCTTGGTTAGTTGAACTCTTGAAATTTCAAAAAGTTCAAGTCTCTGAAATTTGGAGGGGCTGAGTCTCATCTGAATGACTTTGTTATCAAATGATTCAATTCATGAAGGAGGGGACCCTTCTTATGGCACAATATCTCTGAATTTATCATTGAAATTAACAGGAAGGCAGTATTTGATCAGCCAATACTTCAGGTACATCCCCTCTAATTTTCCAACCCCTCTGCAGCCTAGGCCTTCTTAGCTCCATCTTATAGATCAAGAAGTTACAGTAAGCAGACCTAATTAAGTTGAAGTATCAGACCCAGGGTTTGAAGCCAAATGGTCTTGGTCCCACAGCCCAAACCCAAAGATTTTTCTGTTTGGAACATGTCTGTTTCCTAAATAGAAATTCCTATAATCTAAATATCCACAAGAAGTTGTTGTGAAGGAATTTCGAGGAAAGAAACAGAAGGCTTGCTTTGTCAGGGCTCTTCTGGTCAGCTATGGTGAGCCTGCTTTCTTCACTGTGCATTCCTCACAAAAGAACCTCTGCTGACACTACAGATCTCTCCCCTAGGAATGGAAGGGGACCAAGCAGGGGAGATCTTGGTGAATATCGGAAAGATGGAGCCAAGGAGACCCATGCACTTCCAATTAGACAGCATGCTTTCCATGGCCCGCTCAACGCCTTGCTGCTTCTCAAAGCATGCTCAGAGAGTTTCAGCTTTGGCAAAGGCTTGAGAGATTTCATGCTCCTTTCCCCCCATGTAATAAAAAAGTCATTTTTGCCTCAAACCGGGGAAGACACTGGCAGTTTTAAACTTTAAAATGTTTGGATGAGGGTTTTTTTTTTTTTTAAATTAGATTTATTGTTGCTGTTGTTTGGAAACCTTGTGGACATTCACTATTTTTAGTTCCTTGGCTAAGCTTTTCTGGAAACTTCTGTGGAAAAGAGGGTTAAAAGCAGAAGAATGAGGTTGGTTTTTTTTTTTTTCCTTTTTGAGACGGAGTCTCGCTCTGTGGCCCAGGCTGGAGCGCAGTGGTGCCATTCTGGCTCACTGCAAGCTCCACCTCCTGGGTTCATGCCATTCTCCCACCTCAGCCTCCCGAGTAGCTGGGACTACAGGCGCTTGCCACCATGCCTGGCTAATTTTGTTTTTGTATTTTTAGTGCAGACAATGGGGTTTCACCGTGTTAGGATGATCTTGATCTCCTGACCCCATGATCTGCCCACCTCGGCCTCCCAAAGTGCTGGGATTACAGGCGTGAGCCACCACGCCCAGCCAAGGTTGGTTTTGACACTCCAAGTCTGATGATGGGTGGGTAGAGGATTTTAAAAACTGCACCTGCTGGGTTTCAAATGGCATACAACCCAGTCATAGTTCTGGAGAGAGAGCAGAGGACTGGCAAGAACGCCATTCTCAGTGGTGTATGGCTTCCTGTTAGGGTTCCTCACTTTCCAAAAGCATGGAGCAAAGCAAGTGAAAAAGCTTGCTCTCGACCCTTTGGAAAAGCTAGAGTAAGATGCATTTATTTAAGGTGTACATCTTGATGATTTGATAGATGTGTACATTTTGAAATAATCACCATAATCAAGCTAATTAATGTATATACAATAAAAATCCTAAAATAATATGTCCCCAATCTGTGTTCACTGAGCAGCCTGGTGAGGCTTACCCGTGTGCACATCTTCCTTTGCTCATTAATTTCCCCTAAAAAGGAAGCAGGAAATAAAGATCCAACCCTTCATAATCCAAACCACACAGGGAAGAGGCAAAGCAGAGCCTTCATCAAGAATTCAGATGTCCATTGTGGTGGTCAGACCTCACTGTACAGACTCCAAATTCCAAATGAGCTTTGCCTAATTCCCCCAGTTCTCTCTCACCATCTTGGACCTGCACAAAAACGTGTCTCCTTTGGCTTTTTTGCAGACCACACAATTGCGTTGCACAACCTCACCCTCTGACATTATCTCCTTTATGCTTTAAGGGTCAGGGAACTGACCCAAATTTACATGGGCCAGATAAGTGACTTCTAGCTAAGGGTAGGTCACTATATCCTTAGTTTCAAAAAAAAAGTCTTTCCACACGTTCTCCTTTGATTTAGGGGTAGACTAGAAAGAAAATAATTACCTTAAATCTTACTTTACATGTCACAATATGAAGATTTATCCCAGACACAAGTATACATTCTTAATTATCATTCTTTAAAAACTCCCCCTACCCCATCCCTCCTAGAACCACTCCTTCTCACCCCAGTCTAACTGGATACCTCCAGTTTCTTCCTCCTCCTCTCATTTTTAGAGGACAGAAAACACTCCATTTTCCTCTTTCATTTTCGTGACTTGAATATCTCAGAAGATATTCAAGATATGGGGGAGAGTCATGCACCCCTCCCACCCCATTTCCTACTCATGTTTCCAGATATTAGAGGTTTCTTTGGTAGAAGAGCACCTGTCCCATCTCCCAAATCTTCCAGCTTTGGAACCTGAGTACAGAGAGTGAATCATTCAGTTGGTCAACAAATATCTGTGGAGTACCCGCCAGGTGCTAGCTAGACTCTGGAGATGCAGTGAGAAAAGACATAGTCCTGCTCCTGCAGGGACTCTTCAGGTAAGGAGCAGAAATTCTACCTTCTAGGTTTCTTCTGTCAACCCCCATTCTAATCTCAGCCCCAGGGACAACAAATGTAAGCAATGCCAGAACCTTTGATTCTAACATCAACTCTACCGGCCACCACGGTCATTTCTGCCACTCTCACAATGCTTCCAGGACTCTCCACCTAATTGCACACTCACATTTGGGGGTGCTCATGAACACAATTCCTAGTGTCAGGCACCTAAGCACTTTTTAAACCTCTTTCTTAACCATGCAATTTAATTGGTACATTTTGGCCACACCAGTTCTACATTTTTGGCAGTCCTCCACAAGTTTACATGCCCCAGATAAGTGACTTCTGGCTAAGGGCAGGTCACTATATCCTTAGTTTCCCAAAAAATAAATAAATAAATAAAAAATCTCTCCACGCATTCTTCTTTGATTTAGGGGGAGACTAGAAAGAAAATAATTACCTTAAATCTTATTTTACATGTCACAATATGAAGATTTATCCCAGACACAAACATGCATTCTTAATTATAATCACAGTATTGATCTGAGCAAGTATAAGATATATGGCCACAAGTTGCTGGTGGTTTTGTATTACCATTTTAGTGCAATTAACGTCTACCATTAAAGCACCATCTTACGCATAAAGCAAAATTAAAAGGAAGCTTGAAATGTTATATCCTATCCAGGAAATGTTACTATTGCATTTTCAAGATGAGGAGTTAAGGTTTTCATTTTTAATTACATTACTGAGTGATTCTTCTTAAGGGAACCTAAAATTGTGAAGAATATAAATTACTTTGCAAGTTTATGGTGGGGGACTAGTAATCCTTTTGGGATGCAAACAAACAAGCAAATGAGAATTTAGGAACACTCAATGGTAAAATTTAACATTTCTGTCTGGTTGCAACTCTTTTGAAAAAATCCCTTATAGAAGAATATTGTCATTAATAATTTCATCATTCATGAAGCTTTGACTATAATGCTCAGCATTTTTGCTGCAATTAGTGCGGGGTATAAAGGAAGACAGCTTGTATGGTCTCAAAGCTTTAGCTCTTCCCCGTCTGGGACTTCCTTCTTCTCCAGAATGTCTGTCTCCTCTTGTCTAACAGGTGCCCAGTCTTCCAAGAGCACTCCTTGGAGCAACCCTGCCCTCTCTGAGGCAGTGCCCCAGGTCTGCAAATTCACCCTTCCTCTGCTACTATTAGAATCACCTTTCTTTCCCTCCAAGCTACTCAGCTAGCTGTTAGGGTAAAGCAGCTGATTAAACAAAATCACACTCGTGTTGATGACTAAAAGCACTTAACGCTCCCTGGGGTGTCTGCATCTGAGACTGAGCCTTTAATGGTGAAATTTCAGGCATTGCGACAGGCTAGTGGGGCTATACTTTTTGGTGTGTGTTGGGGGGGCATATGTTTTGATGTCACTCAAATCATACCACTTGTAGATGTTAGAAGCTGGTGGAAAAAGATTTCATAAAATTACATTTTGCCTAAGACCTTTCTTCTAGGGCTTTAAATGATAGGTCTTAGAGCTCTCCTAGTCCTAAGAAAGTTTTGTTCAGGATCAACCCGTCTGCCCCTTCTCTGAATAATGTGACTCTCAACCACAGATGCTGCCTTATAGAGGTGCAGAAATGTCCCTTGCGCAAATTCATTCCCAATAAATGTAATTCTAACTTTGGTAGACATATAGCAAACCCTTAACATTGGCCAAGGAGGGAGCCCCAGACCTTTCATTTTCCCCATAAAAAAGGGTAAAGTATAGCTTTCCAGGGTGAACGCATGTGAGGATAACAACAGACATTTACCATATTTCCAGCACTGTTCCATGTGCTTTCCGTAATACACAAAATGAACTCAAAAGACTAAAGAAGTGCAAAATAAATTTGAATAATTTAACATCTGAATGATGGTTTTTGTAAGTTTGTAGCATTTCTACTTCTGAAGTTATTAAAGCTTAAAAAAAGCGCTAATACTTTTGGCTCATCCTGTATTTACTCATTTAACCTTCATGACAACTCTCAAGTGTAGGTACCATTATTTATCCCATTTAACGGATGGGAAAACAAAGGCGCTGTGAGGGTAAGTAACCCACTCATTGTTATGTAGCAGCAAGAGACACATCTGGGATTATAAAGCCAGGAAGTGTAATTCCAGTGTTCATGCTCCTAGCCACTCTGCCACATTGCCTCTTGGCATCATTAAGAGACAGCAGAGATGCTGCTGTACCTGAAGGCCAGCTAAACTCAGTTACTAGACAAATGCTTCACTCTCCACACCACCCTCAAATTGCCATGATTCAATTTCAGCCCTCACAGCATGGCTCCTTTCCACATTTTGTAGATTGTGAGGCCATGATTAGGATAAAAATGTGAATAAAAAATCTAGGACTGCTAAGGGTACCCCATGTCTCCCACTTTAATATCCCTTGCAATTTTTCATAGCATAATCCCATCACACCTGTTGAATTAAATTAAATGGAATTGCCAGGACCCTTTGGCATTCTATGGGCAGTTTGGGCAGACCCTCCTGTCTTGCCCTCCACATAATTTCAGACCTGTTGGATGGCCTTGGCATGGCCCCGTTTTCTCCCCTCCATTCTCCTTGCCCATCTCATGGAACCTTCCTTCATAAGGCCACCACCTGCCCCAGCCCAAAGAGCCATAGTGAGGGCCTCATACTGTCTACATAATAGCCCCCAAGCCTGCTGACTTCTTTAATGGCAAGGAAAGCACAGTGCTCCATTTTGGGAAGCCAGTCCTGTCTAGACCAGAACTGGACCTGAAACTGTTCTGTATCTGCAGTCAGGCAGTCAATCAGATTCCTCTGGCTCAATTCAGGGGCTTCATTTGCCCTTTTCAGACCACCTGTGTCTCCTTTCCCAGACTTGCTGGCCCCCATTTGCCCTTGACTGGGGGGCTCTGGTCTCCTTACCCTGTTTTCTTGGCATTCCCAGCCCTCGTGACCCTGGTGAGTGAAAGGCATTAACACCTAAGAACCAGAGGGCTCTGTCTGTCTTTCATGACCCACAAACAGAAGGCTTACTTGTTGACCTAACTTTATGGCACTGCCCCTGGCACCTGGAGCCCCCTGAGACTAACCTGGTCCCATTAGCCAAGGCTCTATCAACAGTACTTTGTTTCTTGTAGGCATTTCTGAAAACTGAGAGGTTGCTTGGGGATTTCTGAGCCTTGAGTTGATTAGCAGTTAATGATGTGTGTTTTGATGAGAACAGAAAAGATTTTGTTTATTCACTCGAGAGGAGGAAAATCAGGAGTAAAAAAGAGAGAAGGAAAAACACAAATTCTCAGTTTTTCAATGGGGTTTTAAGTGGTTTAGATCTGCTGAGTTCCCAGCCAATGCTGGGCAATTCTCTGGGTGCTGATTTTACATATCAGCTCTCAGAACAATTCATAGAGTGTTCAGCTCCACCTAGAGCTGTCAGGAGCCATACAGAAGGCCCAGAAGGGCTGCTGGACAATCCATTTTACTATTCAGAGAATGTGTGAATACAGCCAGGAGATGCATTTATACTTCCGCATGAAGGAGAGGGAGAGAGGAGCCCACAGCAGATCGAGGTATCTTCCAACAATGCATCCTCCAACTGGACCCATGGTTCTAGAAGCCATGTCTAGAAAGACAACCCCAACAGGGTCAGCATGTACAAAAAGGACATTTGTCAAACTTGCTCCCAGTCTACTGCTGTTGAAGTCGTGGGCAAAGTGGAAGGGGATCCAGAAGGCAGAATGTGGCAATCAAAAAGGAATAAGCTTTGGAGTTAAACCAACCTGTGCTGGAAACTGGTTTATTCCAGGTTTCTCTACCTATCTTGATCTCAGTTTTCATGTCTGAAATGAACTGGTAGTACTGAATTTAACTTGTAGAGTTGCTGTGAAGATTCGGCATTTCCATATGTGAAATTAACTGGCACAGATCAGGTGCCAGTGATTGTGATTTACCCTCCCCTACCCCTTTCCCTTTTTCCTCTAGAAAGTCTGCACTCTCCATTCCCCAGCGTGCCTATGGTCTTCAACTGCTGACTTTCAAAACAAATGAACTGAGGTGGTCAACAGCTTCTGGGGATTCAAGTTCTTTCAAAAACAACTCACAAGGGAAATAGTAATTCATAATGCTTCCCTTCAGGCATATAAAGTACTGATGTTGGAGTCTGACAAACGGTTTGGGATAATAAACTCACTTGGTTGGTGGCAGGCAGTCAAAGCCTTGCTTTCCAAATCGGCCCGCAGAAACAATGTTCTTTGCCGTTAGTCCTACTCAGGCCAGTCCAGCCAGTCACATCACAAGTGAGCACTGATAGTTACAAGTGGGGCTAGTTGAGAGGCTGGGTGAAGGCCTTTCCCTATCGCTATTCCTAACTCGGGGCACATCTTAAAGGCCAGCAGCATTATCTTTATTTCACAAGAAGAGTCCGTATTGTAGGAGGTGCCCTTGGGTGAGCATCTGCTCTGAAGTGTTTACTGCTGTTCACTGGAAGTCCTAAGTCTGAAGGTGAATGAGAGTATCTCAGCTATTCTAGAACAGTCTCCTGTTGCTGAACCACCTTTGCCTCTGGGGTTGGAGGAGTGAAATTTGTGACTTGGATCATCTAGGAAGCAGTTTTGGAAGGGGCAGCTCTGCATGTGAGGTTGCACAGTATACAGATACAGCCACCACCCAGAATAGTCCCCAAAATCAGAAACATATTTAATGACAGATCAAAAAAGGAAGACCTTGGTCTAGGTAGACGCCAGGCTAATTCTTCTTTATTTCTGCCTCTTGGAACACATCAAAACTGTGTTCTCTTCACTTGAAGAGAATTTTTCAATCAAAGGCAGGGGCTTATCAGAACTTTGTTTTCATTCTGGCAGTGATTTAATTCTATAAGTTTATTTTAACAAAGGAATTTGTTTGCCAATTAAGAAATAGTTTGCAGGGACATCTCTGGGACTGAGAGGTTCCTTTAGTATGCCTGGAAAAAGCCAAGAGCCATTCAAGGCAGCTAGTTATTCCTTCCTCATGAGATAGGTGATAGTGAGTTCATCAATGACATTGGTGAATTCTTTAAAAAAATGAAAAAATATACTTGGAACTGCTCTAAGTCCTAGAAGGATAACAGAAAACACTATTCAGGTTTTCTCATGTGGGGGTGGCAGTGATAATGGAGGTGAGGGTGGTTGTCACCCGCAGACCAAAGGACATAAGCCAATTGGGAAGTTATTTGGGGTGTGGATAAGGTCAAAGTCATATAGGAAAATTTAATGGGTTATTTTATTTCTTGTTTGGGGAGAAATGAACGAGTATGTTTTCTTCAGTAGAAGCTAAGCCTCACCATGTTTTCTAAAGATTTGGAGGCTTCTTCTTCAACCAATCTCAAGCCAGGAAATAGAACAACACAAATTCCTGATGTCTTAAGGCCTGGTGCTTGCATTTGTTCAGTGAGAGAATTGCCTCCTGTATACAACTGTTTAACTGATATTCCCACAGTGTGTTCCACCTTCCAGAGTCTTCTTTCCAAAGGCTGTTTGGACCACTACTGATGGGGTTCTTTAAAAGCTGCCTGCAAGGCACAGTCTACTGATGGGTGCAAAAGTTAGTGGGTGAATATTTGAGGAGAAGCAGGTTGTCACCCTCAAGGTATTTTTTAATTACAAAGAATAATAACTTTACTGTGGAACAGCTCTGTGGGCACACCTGAACCAAGTTAACATCATTTATAATCAGGCATGTCAACCTCATGGATATTCTGATATGATGCCCTGAGAAGGGCCTCTATGGTATTCTCGCCAAAAATGCATAACCTCAATCTAATAGGAGAAAATATCAGACAAACCCAAATTGAGGAACATTCTGCAAGATAACTAACCAGTGCTCTTCGAAAGTCTCAAGGTCAGAAAAGACAAGGGAAGATAGAAGAGCTGTCACAGATGGAAGCTGCCTAAGGAGGAGTAGATCTTTTAAATTAGCAGAAAAACTGTTGAAATCCAAATAAATTCTGTAGTTCAGTTGGTAGTACTGAACTAATGTTAATTTTCTGGTTTTGATAATTATTTAATACTTATATAAGATGTTAATGTTAGGCAAAGCTGGGTGAAAGGTATACACAAATTCTCTACAATTTTTACAACTTTTCCGTAAGTCTAAACTTATTCCAAAATACAAAGTTAAAAAAAAAGCTTCCTGAAAACAAAACAAAACAAAAAATAACCACTAGCTAGCATAATATTGCCCTACCAAGTGCCTCAGTGACTCGGTGAACGAGATGAAGGTACATAATTACCTTCTTCCGCATTCTGTGTTTAATTCCTACAAGTTGTAACTTGTGCAGCTCATCTCAGTCCTGTGGGCAGCCTAAGAAAATGATATTTCGTGTTTCGAGACTAAAAGGGTAAAATTGAGAAGAGCCTCTCCAACTTGGTTTCACAAGCTTTATTACTTGTGAGCAATGTGTCTGTGAACAGGGGCATACCAATGATGTAAAAAGATACATTTTTTAAAGGCTGAAACATGGAAGAGAGAATTTAAGGCAGGAGGATTGCCAATTATTTGATTTTTTTTGTCCTTAAAAGCTGTGTACTTCTTTTGAGTCAGAATCCAATTGTTTCAAGTCTTCATTAATCAGTGACACCATTCATCAAATGGACACATTGGCATAATGAGCTCTCATAAATACAGTGTTTGTGATCTTTCTTGGAATATTAGAGTGAGGAATGGGGGGTGGAAAGACTAAAATCACGTGGTACCCCATCTACTTATTCTAAATCATACTTACATATGCCACACTGAATTAACATCCTGTCATCTTTTCTGTTTCATCTCTCTCTCTCTGTCTTTCTCTCTGTCTCTCTCTCTCTCTCTCTCAACTGTATTTCTTTGTCTCACTTTGTCTCTCTTTCTCTCTCTTGCATATAACAGAATAAACCAAGGGCACCCCCCCAATCCCTTAATTGAGGCAGTTCAGGTCAAATCATGATTGTTAACGAAAAGAAACCAAATCATTTGTCACAGAGCTTAATTTTGCCTGAGCTGCCTGATTTCCTGCTGTTATTTGTACTTAGAGTAGATGATAAAAGCAGTTGCTACAGCCTCTTCACAGGAAAACAAATCCCAGCTGCAATCCGAGTCAAAGCACCTGGGGCTGGCGGATCAGCTGGGATGGAACAGCTATTTTTCCAAGCCTTGGTTTGCCCTTCAGGTTGATTGAAATGAATGGAGCTGTTTTTGAATGAAAGTTAACTCCCACATTTCCTAAGTACCTTTGCTCTCAAATGAGTGAGTGTTTGGGGTTACTCCTGAGAAAATGTGGAGGCCCCACAGCCCTTTCCTCCTTATGTTACCTCAGAACTCACAGACTTACCTCAGGTTTCTAGATGGATGCAAAAGTAATTGCGGTTTTTTTTTTTTTTTTTTTTTTTTGCCATTACTTTTAATGGAAGAAATCACAATTACTTTTGCACCAACCTAATAAAACTGCAATTCATGGGCTTGGACCCCCACCCCCACCACCAAGTATGAAGATGGAAATTGACTGTGTACACATTGGAAGGTGGAGAGTCATCACCGAGAAGTGAGGAGAGCAGAGTCTTCTTGTGGGGAAAGGACGTGACATTTTATTGTGCATTTGTGGAAATGACAATTCCTTGGAATCCCATAATTTCAACGCTTTCTCCTCCAAATTTCGCCTTGCTAATGGTCTGTTGATTACAGAGGTGGGGCCAGTTTTGAGAGCTGTCTTACAGATGGAGAAGCAGGTATGTTAGGCAGGTCTTTGGTCATATGGAGGTTCAGAAATAACTTGATAGCTGCTGGTTGTGATCAGTCTTCTGGCGTGATCTCCCATCCCTAAAATCACCACACCGGACTTTCCTGGGGCTTCTTGAATGCCCGCCAATGAGATAGTGGTCTTCTTTTCCTGGAATCCAGCCTTGGCCGTGGCTCAATCCAGGCTGTGGTGCGTGAGTAGGATGTGTGTGTCCTGTGTTTATGGGCAGAATATTATTCTGCATGAGAGAGGACATATAGCCTAAGAGGAGAGATTTTGGGATACCAGGTATTGCTCTGAGATGACTCAATTTTACTTTCTGAAATCATTGCCTTTGAGGACTTCTGCTCTAGGACAGAGGTTTCCAAATCTGGCTGAACATCTGAGTCAGATGGAAAAGCTTTTAAAATGTAGATTTTAGGGCTCTAACCTAATCTTATGGAATCAGAACTTCCAGGGGAAGGGCCAAGGAAAAAGTCTTTCCCAAAAACCCAGCAGATGGCTCAGACAAAAATCCAGGTTTGGGAACCACACATTGACCACTATTAACCCATCATTATTTCCTCACTTTATGGGATACAGAGTAATAATAAGAAAAATGTTTATTATTGACTATGTACACAGTGCTAAGAGCTTTACTTACATAATCGTATTTAACCCTCACAATAGCCCTATGGGAAAGGTACAGTTATCCCCACTTTAAAGATGAGAAAATGGAAGCTTAGAGAGATAATGTAACTTGCCTAAGATATTTACATCTAGTCAGGGGGGTAATCAGGATTCATCCACAAATGGTCTGATTTCTGAGTCTAGGTTCTTATTTACTAGGCCATAATGCTTTGGGACGCTGGGTATTCTTTTAGATGATTTTGACCTCAGGGCATGAAGAGTGGAGGAGGGAAGTAACTGTATCAAAAAAGAATGAGGCACAGTGTGTCGGGGTGTGCTTGTGCATGCTTGCACAAGTAAGTGTTAGCAATGTGGGGAGCAGATGGAGAAATGAAGAAACTGGTAGATGACAGCCTGAGGGAAGAACAGTACAATGGGATAGTGAAACAAGAATGAATTTAGAAGCCAAAGACTAAAGTGTGAACCCTAGCTCTGCCATTTGGTAGCTGTGTGACTTTAGGCAGGGCATTTAACATCTCTGGGCCTTGGTTTCCCTGTCTCGATAAACAAAACCATGATACATATATTGAAGGTTTGTAGATTATAGAGAAGGTTTATAAACCACGCTATATGGAGAAGATCCTCAGTTATGGCAACAACTCTCAAAGGCTGATGTTCTGAGCCCAAATTGAAGGTTGTGATAAAAAAAACGGAACTGAAGAAATAATTCAAAGTGGCTAGGAAAAGCTCAGCACAAAACTCCCTTTAAAAAACTGCCTGGGAGCCATTGCATCTTTAGATACAGAAGAAAAGTGATTCAAAACACAGTTGTTCTCTGGCCCATATGAAAAATTGTAGGAAAACTGGCTGGGGTGGTGTGGGGGAGTGGTTGATAAAGATCTGAAGAGTGGCTATAGATGTTTTCAAGTTCCAAGACAGTCATTAAGGATCAGTTGATTTTCTCCCCTCTTAGCATCTTGTTCTCAAAGGTGGCCTTGTGTTTTCGATAAGACAATGCTGGATCTAACCTGAGAATACCGGGGAAGAGAATACATGGTCCCTGCAGTTTTGCTAATGGGTTTGGACCTGAATTTCCAAATGATGGCAGAAGATGGGAAGACATTTAGAAGTTGTTCTACAAACATAAAAAGAAAAGCACTACAGCCAAAGGATGACTAAGAGGGAACAATAGTCCTCCGTCATTGGAAGAATATAATGGTCCCAGGGAGAGTAATTAGATAACCTAAACAGAATTCTTGGGAAAGAAAACTCAGACTTTCAGGAACATTTTCTACATGTCAGGACTTGTGAAATAGTGTTTCAAGAGAAGAGACAGAAACTGTCTTCACTGAATCATGGAAAGTCAAGTGAAAATTTAACATGATAAAACACTCCAGCTGGGCGTTTCCAATCTAGTTCTTGAAGACACATTCACAAGACTTAGAGTTAAGACAGATTTTGAGCTATGGCCATAAGAATGAATAAACTATTACTGCATGGAAAACATGGATAGATCCCACAAGCATAATGTTAAGTGACAAAGCTGGACACAAAGATGCATATTATATGATTGCATTAATAGAAAGATCCAAAGGTGGTAAAATTAATCTATGTGTTAAAAGTCAGGCATTATAATTACCTTTGGGGTGTAGTAGTTGAGAGGAAACACAAGGAAGATTTTAGGAGTGCTTGTCATGTTCTGCTTTTTCATCTGAGTGCTAGTTATGTGGGTGTGTTCAGTCTGTAAATGTCCATTGAATTGTACATTCATGACATGCATTTTTCTGTACATCTGTTATACTTCACTAAAGAGTTAGAAAAACAAAAGTTTTAATCTGTGGGCAGAGAGCCATTTATTTCAAGAGAAACCAACTCCAAATATCAAACCACAGAGTTTCCTTCTAATTGTTTCACCCACCCATGAGAATTTTATCTTTTCTTGAACTGCAAATTCTTCAACTTCAATATGTCAGGCTGGATCTTCTGAGAAGCATGTACTAGGATAGGATTAGATGTACAAGAGATTCATCAGAAGAAATTCCTTTGAAGGATAAAGGGAGATGGGACAATGGGAAGATACTTTAAGCCAAAATGCCAGTCTGACACCCTTCAGAGGAGAGAGGGAAGGATGGAGGACTGGGTAGGAAGACGTTGAGACCATAGCACAGTCCTGAGAAAATCTCAGGCAGGTTGATGGGAAGTTCTTGAGCAAGTATTGTCCAGTAGAAGAATCCTGCACTTGGCCAAAATAGCGCTATTCCAGTGTCCCTGCCATGCTCTCTCTAAGCTGTGAGCAGCCCAGGGGAAGTGTGGCCTTGGTTTGAATGCTGTGGCCAATTCAAAGGTGCAGCAATTCAAGGCTGTCAGTCAAACACATTTCTAGCAGGAGGTCTTCTTGAAAAGAGATCTGGTCAGTGGACATCTATGCCCACCACACCTAGGTATGCAGTGATGCTCATGAGATGGGAGGTGGTTACAGCTTGCTCCATGTAGAAATGTTACCTAGCATGTTAAAGGTATCAAGATTAAAGCATTCCAGCTTATTTCCTTGCTGTTTAACAATGAGGAAAGAGGGAGAAACAAAATGCAGCAAATATCACATAAGCATGGTTGTTTCTAAACGGAGTGTTTTCCAAAGCCTGCTGGGAATTTAAGAGAACCTCTTAAAAGAAAAGCAAAGGATGTTTGTGTTGCATTAAAACCCACTTTCTAGAGAATATTACTTGAGCTACTTAAATAAAAATGGCTCGATACATTCTACTAGGGTCATAGCACAAAATAATGTGAATGTTGTGATCCTGGAGTTTTGACTCTTCTTTCATTCTCAAAAATGATTATTTTAATTAGTGACACCTTTTAAAATTTCTAACTTTTATTTGAAGTTCAGGGGTACATGTGCAGGATTTCCAGGTTTGTTACATAGGCAAACATGTGCCTTGGTGGTTTGCTGCACAGATCAACCCATCACCTAGGTATTAAGCCCAGCATCCATTAGCTATTCTTCCTGATGTTCTCCCTCCCCCTACTCCCTCACTGTCCAGCAGGCCCCAATGTGTGTTGTTCCTCCCCATGTGTGCATGTGTTCTCATCATTCAGCTTCCACTTATAAGTGAAAACATGCGGTATTTGGTTTTCTGTTCCTGCATTAGTTTGCTAAGGTTAATTGGCCTCCAGCTCTATCCATGTCCCTGCAAAGAACATGATCTTGTTTCTTTTTATGGCTGCATACTAATTCGTAATGTATATGTACCACATTTTCTTTATCCAGTCTACCATTTATGGGCATTTAGGTTGATTCCATGTCATTGCTGCAATGAACATACACGTGCATATGTTTTCATAATAGAATGACTTATTGAGTTAGTGACATTTTCCCCATGACATTTAAGTTGATTTTTCCATCCATCCAATCATCTATGCCCAGAACTAAGAGGCAGTAACTAGCCTACTGAGGGGCTTGAAAATATTGGCAAAATTGCTGATTTCAACATGACACCACTAGCTATTGGAGTACCCACCATTCGTCCTGCATGGTACTACCACGAATCTCCACAGTTTAAGCAAAACCAGATTTCTTAACAATGGGGATTATCAATTTATGTAACATACATAGTCCTCCAGAACAAAGTGTACTTCTGGTCCAGACAAGATGATATAGGCCCATTTCTCCCTGCTCTTCCCTGATAGGTACAACTATAAACCCTGTAACAGAAGGCAACCAAAGAACCCTGAAAGGTGGTAAGAGGAATAGAAGAAAACTATTCCTCTATATTCTTACTTTCTAACCCATGAAATCTTGTCTAACTACAAGAACAACATCACAGAAACCCAAACTAAGGAATGTTCTATAAAATACCTGACCAGTAATCCTACAAACTGTCAAGGTTATTTTAGAAAGTGGAAAGCCTGAGAACTTGCCAGGCTAAGGAGCTTAAGAAGACATGATGTCCGTGTAATGTTGCATCCTGGATGGAATCCTGGAATGCCAAGAAGAATTTAGATGAAAACTAAAGAAATCTAAATAAAGTGTGGACTTTAGTAATAATGTGTCAATATTGCTTCATTAGTTGTGACAAGTATAGCAATGTAAGATGTTAGTAGTAGAGGAAACTGGATGTGGGTTCTCAGGAAATTCTCTGTACTATCTTGGCAACATTTTGCAAATCTAAAATTATTTTTTTTTAAATATTTATTGCTGGGCATGGTGGCTCATGCCTGTAATCCTAGCATTTTGTGAGGCTGAGGTGGGAGGATCACTTGAGCCCGGGAGTTTGAGACCTGTCTGGGCAACATAGTGAGACTCTGTCTCCACAAAAAATACAAAAAATAACTGAGCACAGTGGCACATACCTGTAGTCCCAGACACTTTGCAGGCTGAGGTGAGAGGATCACTTGAGCCTAGGAAGTCAAGGCTGCAGTGAGCCGTAATCATGCCGCTGCACTGTAGCTTGGGTAGCAGAGTGAGACCCCGTCTCAAAAAAAAGTTTTTAAAATAAATGAGTGAGCTAGCAGCTCTTTTAATCCCTTGAAATTATAGTAACAGAACCCTTGCTAGTTACACTGGGGAGACTTGCAGCACATGAATCGGAGCAATCCTAACAGGCCATGGACACGCTGAGGGTGGCAGGAGCATGCGATGCAGGTTGTGGCACAGACCATTTGTGAAACGGACTGCCACACTCTCGTTTGTTCATGAAATGCATGTGAGCTGGGTCAAACAGGTTGTGTCTCTGGGGGAACTAATCCCTACCAAAAGCTGATGGGTTTGATGGCTGAGAAAGCCCTCACTAGCTCTTCTCCCAAGCGACCACCGCAGAGCTAGATCTTGGACTCACCACAGAGACGGGCACCAGGGGCCTGTGGATTTGGGCAATCGAGGATATTTATGGGCCACTCCATTGTCCTCTTTGACAATAACACTCCTGACTTGGAGTGTCTGCGCAGTTACTTTTTAGGATCTGTTTTGGGCAATGTTCTGGTTGTTAATCCTCATTAGTCCAGGGCAATTTTGCCGATTTTCCTTTCTCACTGAGATATGAATTGAGCTCATTTGTGAATGAACTTCTAAGAGGGGAAAAGGTGAGTCTCATACCTGGAAAGGGAACAGGACTGTGCATTTACGTGCGTGTGCAGGTGTGTGTGGGTGCATGTGAGTGCGTGTACATGTGCATGTGTACATGCATGCATGTGCTTGTGTGCGTGTATCCAGTTCCTCCATGCAAATATCTCTGAGCCTCATGTTCTGCATGCGAAGGCTGGGTTGTGCGGGGTCATCTCTGAACTCTCCTACTCCTGGTCTGTGATGTGCCAGTATTTCACCCACTCTCATGCCACAGTTGGCACAGGTGTCCCATCCAGCAAGAAAATTCACTGCGTTAAAACAAATCTGGGTGTAGTTTTCACTTCACTGACACCCCCTGCCTTATAATTTCATGCCCCTGACTTCAACTCTCTGTTGGGGTTATAATTGTGTTCTGGTCCTTCCTTGGTGACCTTCATGGACCCTACTCTGTCTCGTGCAGCCTGGCTTCTCACGTGGCTTGTACAGGGCTCTCCATGGATTTGGGCAAACCCTGGTGGCCTCAAGTGACAGTCACATGACTCCAATCCCAACCCCACTCTGCCCACATCCTCCCTCCACACCGAAAAGGAAGGTGTGTTTGACGGTCATGATCCTTGTAGGAGATGTGGCTGTTCCAGCTCCTTCGAAGTAAGAGAGCAAGCCCAAGTGGGAGGGGAGATAGCAGTGAGTTTACCAACTACTTACTGCAGGCTGCCCACACCGGGAGAACTAAAGTGGCGTCTTCAGGAGGTGCAAGCCACGAGGCCCCCCTCAATGTGCACCATCAACTCAGAGAGATGAGATGCAAGGGGAAGGACGGCAACCACTGGTGTGAGGCATCTACGTCCCAGAGGAAGAGGAGAGCTTACTTGAAGCCACTTAGAGCAGTGACAGAGCAGGGGATAGGTCATGCACTTCACCCACGTTCTAGTTTAGATTACTGCCGTCACTTATCTTTGAAGTCAGTTTACCATGACAATTCCTGACCAACTTCTTCCCTACATTTGTTTTTGTTAGATCGCTTGACTCCAGAATGACCCTTACCCTTGTGAATCTAAAGCAAAACAAGAAAATGTCTGTTACCACGTGTGCATCTGTCTCAATAAAAACCTCAAAAAACAAAACAAAACAAAACAAAAAAACCCGCCCACCCAAAACAACACCACATCATATGAAAATCAAATATTATTGTAAATGGGCAAATAGCATTTGGTAGTTGAAGGGATTCTTATGCCATATGAATAATCTTCCTTGGTTTGTATGTGTGTGTTGTTTTCAGATCTGGACTTTTGTGCCCTCTGTCAGATTTTCTTAAGGCAGGATCTTCCTGTGTTAAGACTTTGGAGTTTGTATCAATGAGCTATTACTACAATAATACCCTCTTATGCATTCTCTTATGCTGTATAACATACCACCCCAGCACTCAGTTGATGGCAATAAGCGTTTATTGTCATACGCACAAAGGTGTAAGTTGACTGAGGGTCAGTTGGTCTAGCTCAAGCTCAGTTGGACAATTACTGCTTCAGACTGCACATCCAGCTGGGCTTGGGTCATTGATATAGTTTGGTTCTAATATTGATCTACATGTTTCTCATCCTCTTTGGACCAGTGGGGTACTTGGGGCATGCTTTTCCATTTTTGATGAAAGAGTAAGGGAGTAAGCAGAAACATGTGATGTTCCTTAAGGCTTAGGCTCAGAACTGGCACACTGGTTCTTTTGCCCACATTCTATTGGCAAAGAAAATCACATGCCCAAGCCCAACATCAGTGGAGTGGGAACAAGTACTTTACCTCTAGTGGAGCCACAAAGTCACATGGATGGCAAAGAGCATGAGTACACGGAGGAGTGAAGAACTGAAAGCATGAAAGCCATCTGCTGGAAGCAGAAAGGGGATGGAGTACTTTCATGGAGAGAATGACTCAAAGGAATTGCATTAGTTGGCTTGGGCTGCTATAACAAAGTGCCACAGACTGGGTGGCTTAAACAACAGACATTCATTTCCTTACTGTTCTGGAGGCTCGAAGTCCAAGATCAAGGTGTTGGTAGGTTTGGTCTCCCCTGAGGCCTCTCTCCTTGGCTTGCAGATGGCTGCCATCTTGCTGTGTCCTTACATGGTTGTCCCTGGTCTGTGTGGGTCTGTGTCCTAATGGCGTCTTCTTACGACACTGGTCATATTAGTTTGGGGCCCACCTATTGATCTCATTTCAACTTAATCACCTTTTTAAAGGCCCTATCTCCAAATGCAGTCACACTTTGAGGTACAAGGGGTAGGGACTTCAATGTACAAATTTGGAAGGTGAGGACACAATTTAGTTCATAACAGGAATTATCTTCTAAGTAGGCCAAAGTACATTATAAAGGAATTTTTTGAGTTGGTCATTACAAGATGAGGAACTTAAGGGCAAGGGAAATGGGAGGGATTCAGACATGGTGTTAGGTAAATTAGACCAACTTGAGAGAGCAGCTTAGTAACTTCCTCTACAAAGACTAGAATACAGCTGTCTTGTGATGGATGTTCCCATGACCTGAGCCCACCTAAGATGTTTATCACTGAAATAGGTCAAATGCAATATAATAGCAAAATCAATCTGTTTTTGACAACAGGCGTCTTCTGCAAGTTTTAATCCCACTGACATTGAAATCAGTCCAATTCAGGCCAAGTGTTGTCATCATTTTGTCTTTGTCTGTAATTAAACTCATGGGAACAAAAATTGCCTGCCAACAGGAAGGTTTGTCATTTTGAGAGAGGAAAATCCATTGTACCACATACCTATAGGAAAGGTATATGAAGAAAGGTATAGGAAGCCCCCAACCTGAGTAGACTGCTCTGCCTACAAGTCAAGAAACCCTGGTGGCCTCATCCTTTATAAAACAACAAAATCTAAAAACATCAAGGACAAAAAACTCTATAATTTAAAGTAGTAGGATCAATAACTTAAACCTTACCACAAATCAAAAAAGGGAAATGGATGGGCATATTAACATAACTAGGAATAGCCTTTATCATTCACTTAGAGGAAATTTAATCTGTGTGGTTTAAAGATGACAGTTCTTTTCTTAATTTTAAAGAGAAATACTCCTTTCAGTGGATTAAAGGTTAATAATGGATTTTCTAGTAATAAAATTAGTGTTAATAGGTCTGATATTGAAAGGCAATAGAAACTATTTAAAAGTAAAGGAAGGGGAATTCTATAATCATAGGCCTCTAAACCTTTTTATGGCTATGTTTTCTCTCTTGTTCTTAAACCCACTTTGCTTTTTAATTCTTGAAACTTGTGGGTAAATGAAGTGGGGAGTGTGGAGAGAATGGCAAAATCCCAGCTTGCAAAGTAAACATGTCTCTTTAAAATTTATGTAATTCAAGAATGTCAAGCAACAGGATTCAAGTGGGCACTGAGAAACTTTTATTTCCTTTATATTCTTTAGGAGGCAATAAAGAAAGGGGGTCAATGTACGGGAACACTCTTCTGATTTTAAGTGAATTTTACAAACTTTTCAATGAAATGGATCCAGATTGTATTAGAAAATAGACTGCAATAATAATTACAGCTTAGAGGATGCTGCGAATTTGCAATTACTGTGCATGGCAGACAAGGATGTCTTTTGTTTGTTTATACATTTATTTATTCTTTATTTTTATTTTGTTTGTTTTTTATTATACTTTAAGTTCTAGGGTACATGTACACAATGTGCAGGTTTGTTACATATGTATACATGTGCCATGTTGGTGTGCTGCACCCATTAACTCGTCATTTACATTAGGTATATCTCCTAATGCTATCCCTCCTCCCTCCCCCCACAACAGGCCCTGGAGTGTGGTGTTCCCCACCCTGTGTCCAGGTGTTCTCATTGTTCAGTTCCCACCTACGAGTGAGAACATCTGGTGTTTGGTTTTCTGTTCTTGTGATAGTTTGCTGAGAATGATGGTTTCCAGCTGCATCTATGTCCCTACAAAGGACATGAACTCATCCTTTTTTATGGCTGCATAGTATTCCATGGTGTATATGTGCCACATTTTCTTAATCCAGTCTGTCACTGATGGACATTTGGGTTGGTTCCAAGTCTTTGTTATTGTAAATAGTGCTGCAATAAACATACGTGTGCATGTGTCTTTATAGCAGCATGATTTATAATCCTTTGGGTATACACCCACTAATGTGATGGCTGGGTCATATGGTACTTCTAGTTCTATATCCTTGAGGAATCACCACACTGTTTTCCACAATGGTTGAACTAGTTCACAGTCCCAACAACAGTGTAAAAGTGTTCCTATTTCTCCACATCCTCTCCAGTACCTGTTGTTTCCTGACTTTTTAACGATTGCCATTCTAACTGGTGTGAGATGGTATCTCATTGTGGTTTTGATTTGCATTTCTCTGATGGCGAGTGATGATAAGCATTTTTTCATGTGTGATAAGCATTTTCTCAAAGTACTGAAATTACAGGTGTGAGCCACCACACCCGCCTGTATTGAAATTTTGTCAGACATTATCAACTTGCTTTCCATCAGAGTTGTACCATTGTGTACTCCCCTTACCACCTCCACCCCCCAGCAATGTATGACAGTGCCTGTGTCCCCACAGTACGGTGGGAAGTGAATATACTTTGAAGCCGAACATTAGTATTTAAAGTGCTCAACACTCAAAACTGTGTAACATATCTGCTTGCTTTGACCATCTTCTCTAATGGGACAATTCCAGGTAGCACTAGCTGAATTTTCTACTGAATACACCTTAATGTTTTTATTTTAAATTTTTTTTTTTTTTGAGTCAGAGTCTCAGGCTGTCATCCAAGCTGGACTGCAATGGCCCCATCTTGGCTCACTGCAGCCTCGGCCTCCAGGGTTCAAGCAATTCTCCTGTCTCAGCCTCCTGAGTAGCTGGGATTACAGGCACATGCCACCAGACCCGGCTAATTTTTTGTATTTTAGGAGAGACGGGGTTTCACCGTGTTGCCCAGGCAGGTCTCAAACTCCTGAGCTCAGGCAATCCACCCGTCTCAGCCTCCCAAAGTGCTAGGATTACAGGTGTGAGCCACCATGCCTGGCCTATTTTAAATCTTTTAAATTGTGAAACACAACACAAGAATGCACAGCTTAATAAATTATTATGAAATGAACACACATGAACCATAGCTCAGGTCAAGAAACAGAGCATTTCCAGTACTCCAGAGAGCCCTTGGTGTGCCCCTTCCCTCAGAGAAGTAACTCTCCTAATTTGGATAGTATACTGTTCCTTGTGTTCTTTGTACTTTGATTTTCCGTATATGTAACCTTAAACACTTTACCTTAGTTTTGCCTGGTTTTGAACTCCATATAAACATAATTATATTATTGTCTGTACTCTTTGTATTTGACTTGTTTTATTCAAATTTTATTGATGAGATGTATCCATGTTGATGCATGTAACTGTAGTTCATTCATTTTTATTTTGTCTATTGTATGAATATGCTACAATCTATCCCTTCTATTCTTGATGGATCAGTGAGTTGTTTACAATTTGGGGCAACTACAAACAGTGCTGTTTTGAATGCACTGTTTCATTCAGTGGACCCACCTAGATAATTCAGGATACAATCCCCCCTCAGGATCCTTAACTTAATCACATCCTTGCCATCCTTTTTGCCATGGAAGGCATCCTATTCACAGGTTCTGGGGATTAGGATATCAACATCTTTGGGGAGCGTTATTCTGCCTAGCACTCTAGACTTTACAGAAAAAGTTTGTTAATTCCTGATCAAAACCAAAAGACTGAATATATAAAAATCAATCCTAGATGGATTAAAAACTTAAATGTAAGACTTAAAACTATAAAAATCCTAGAAGAAAACCTAGGAAATGCCATTCTGGACATAAGCCTTGGCAAAGATTTCATGATGAAGTCTCCAAAAGCAATTGCAACAAAAGCAAAAATAGACAAGTGGGACCTAATTAAACCAAACATTCTGCACAGCAAAATAAACTATCAACACAGTAAACAGACAATCTACAAAATAGGAGAGAATATTTGCAAAGTATCCTTCTGACAAAGGTCTAATATCTAGAGTCTATAAGGAATTTAAACAAATCAACAAGCAATAAACAAACAATCCCATTAAAAATGGGCAAAGGACACGAACAGACACTTCACAAAAGAGGATAAACCTGTGGCCAACAAGTTTATGAAAAAATGCTTAACATCACTATTATTAGAGAAGTGCAAATCAAAACCATAATGAGACACCATCTCACACTAGTCAGAATGGCTATTATTAAAAAATCAGAAAATAGCAGACATTGGTGAGGTTGCGGAGTAAAGGGAATGTTTATACACTGCTGGTGGGAATGTAAATTAGTCCAGCCACTGTGGAAAGCAGTTTGGAGATTTCTCAAAATCTCCTAAAACAGTTCTAAAACAGAACTGCCATTTGATCCAGCAATCCCATTACTTATACAAAGAAATAGAAATCATTCTACCAAAAGACACATACATTTCTATGTTAATTGCAGCACTATTTACAATAACAAAGACATGGAATCAACCTAGATGCCCATCAACAGTGGACTGGATAAAGAAAATGTGGGTGCATATGCACCATAGAATACTACATAGCCATAAAAAAGAATCATGTCTTTTGCAGCAACATGGATGCAGCTGGAGGCTGTTATCCTAAGCAAATTAATGCACAAACAGAAAACCAAATACTGCATGTTCTCACTTATAAGTGGGAGTTAAACATTGAGTACACAAAGAAGGGAACAACGAATACTGAGGCCTACTTGAGGGTGGAGGATGGGAGGAGGATGAAGGTTGATAGTACTCTATCAGGTACTATTCTCACTACCTCGGTGATGAAATCATTTGTCCACCAAACCCCAGCAACATACAATTTACCCATGTAACAAACCTGCACATGTATCACTTGAACACTCCCCACCAAAAAAAAACAAAAAGGTTGAAAAGGAAAAAAAAATCCTACAAACAAAAGACTGAGAAACTTCTGGTTGGAATTTAATGTAATCTAACAGGAATACAGCTTCTTATTTAAGAATTTGGTATTTCCATAATCCCTAGATTTTCTCCCAATCCATCTAAAATCATCTCAGCAAATGAGACAAGTGACAGGGCCACATTATTGACACTTGAGTGCTGTGGAGGAATTAAAATACAGAACAATCTTTTGATGCATTTTGCTTGCAAAATTCTCTCTGTCTCATCTGACTTTCCCTGTGGAATTAAATATTCTTTGCAGCATCAGATTCAGTCGCAATCTCTCCCAACAGGCCAGCAAATCCTTACTCATCTTTCAGCATTCTGACAGGCATTAGCATTTTCCAACTCAGCCAAAAATGACCTTACTGAGATCACATTATAAAGCCCTGTTAAATATGATTGGCAATAGAAAGCAATCAGGAACTACCTTTCCAGTATTTACTGATTGTATTAATAGTCTGTCAGTCTGTTTTTATCTTCCTTGTGCATTTCCTTAGGAAATAAACATTTAGGAACCACTATTTACCTCTCCTCCTTTCATTCTTGCTTTTCAGCAATCCCATATGGTAACCATTTTACTTCTTCCCTACTGAATTCCACAATAATGTACCTGCCATTGTGTTTGGTTCTAACAGTAATCCCTCATTATCAGATCTCAAAATGATATTTTGTCCCATTTCTTTAAGCTGTTAGCACTTTAAACTGAGAATTCATTCAAATCTCACTTTAAATATTTTCTTGAAGGTCTCATTCCTTTACTCATTTGTTCAATCAGCGTGTTTGAATGCTTGTCAGCTCACCCTTAATGTCTCAATTTCTTTGATTATTTTTCCCTTGAGGAGGAATGTTATACTTACAAATCATAAAGGAAAATGAAATGATTCCAATATTTTAACCAGTTGGTATTTATTTATTCAATTGGGATAGACAATAAATTTTAGAGCAAGTTTTTGAAAGGCTGAAACATTAGGATTCCATGTTCTGTATTTTTAAAAAAAATCTCTAAGTGATTGTTTCAACCAAAATCTATAAAAATAGTCTAAAATTCTTCTTCTTATCATGTACAATTAAATGAACGTATCTTCAATTCAACTTATTTAAAGAAGCACAATATAAATATTTCCATCGAAAAATTCCATACTAGGACAAACCCTTGTTATCCTATGAGACAGCTCAAGAATGTTGCCTAATCAAGAAATATCAACCCCCCAGGAAGTCACTAGTGTGAAGCTAAAGTGCTCACCACTGGGGTCTCTTCTGCTTTAATATTTTGGCTGAAGATGTAGATGGCATGTATATCTTTTCTGCACCTGACTTGAGACAGGGAGGAATCTTAGAAATCCAAGGCATACAGGTTGAGACAACAGGTATCAGCTAGGAGGCTGTGACTATAAGCTGAAAGATGATGGTTGGGGGTAGCCAAAGACTGTCACTAATGAATTGCCTACAGAAAGTCCCCATGACAAGGGCTTTGTTAAAAGTGTCCTTCATCAAGGCAAAGGGGGTGGGTGGGGCGGGGGGGAGAGAGAGAAAGAGAGAGATACACAGATTCCAGGAGAAAATTTCAATCAAGGCAGGGAGTGTGGTGGAGCTGGGGCTTGGAGGCACTAGTCAGGAACTGGCAGGGAGAGAGAGGACTTGGCTGGAGAAGGCATTTGAGGATTAGCTGAATGAGAGCATGAAGAGAATGCCCGATCAAGTTAAGAAATCCCAAGGCAAGATCAGAGCATCACTGCTGCATAGAACAAAGGGTCAAGGGGTCTGATTATAGGAAGTCCCCTCTGGAAGTCCCTTTGGAGGCAGCCAGGCCTCTTCAGATTGGATACAAAGCTGCACTCAGACTCAATATCAGCTTTTCCTTGAGTGTCTGTATTAGTCCTTTCTCACACTGCTAATAAAGACATTCCTGAGACTGGGTAATTTATAAAGGAATGAGGTTTAATTGACTCACAGTTTCAGATGGCTGAGGAGGCCTCACAGTCAATCATAGCAGAAGGCAAAGGAAGAGCCAAGTCATGTCTTACATGGTGGCTGGCAAGAGAGGGCATGTACAGGGAAACTTCCCTTTATCAAACCATCAGATCACGTGAAATGTATTCACTATCACAAGAACAGTATGGGAAAAACCCACCCCCATGATTCCATTACCTCCTACTGGGTCCCTCCCAGAACACGTGGGAATTTTGGGAGCTACAATTCAAGATGAAATTTGGGTGGGGACACAGCCAAACCATATCAATGTCCCACAAAAGTCTCTTCCAAATAGTTTTTGTGGTCAAATTAGGTTGGAAAATATTGCATACCCTACCCTCTCTTGGAGTTTTTACAGTAATACATATTTATAGTGAGTTTTTAGTTAGTTAAAGGCTCAGAAGAGTGATTAGCTTTAATTACTCCAGTGTATTAATCAGGAGAGGACAGGTTATGCTGTAATAACAAACATCCCTCAAATGTCACTGCCTTCAAATAACAAGGCTTTATTTCTTATTTATGTTCCATGCCCACCAAGGATCAGATCAGCAGAGGTTCTGTTCCTTGTCATCACTGTACTCACACTGAAGGGGCAATCACCATGTAGAACACTGCAAGTTGCTGTAACAGAGGGAAAAGAGAATGTGGTAAAACATGCACTTGCTCTTAAAGCTTTTACCCAAAAATGATATGTACCCATTCTGCTCACGTTCTGTCAACCAAAGCAAATCACGTGGATACACATGGCAGGAATGCAGTTTTGAACTAAATATGACGAAAGACTTTGTGAAAATTTGAATAAAGCCCCTCTTCTGACTATGGCTCACAAGGCCCTACAGGGTCTGGCCCCAATTTGCCACTTCAGTCAAATTTCATGCCATTCTTTCCTACTTCTCTGAGTTCTAGGCATGCTTACTGTTCTAAGAGTGCTTAAAACACACCAGGCTCTTGTCAGCCACAAGGCCTTTGCACTTTATGTTTCCTCTGCCTGGAAGTTTCTTATTTAGCTTTTGTACTGTTAGCTCCATTTTGTTCTGGACTCAACTTCAACATCACCTCCACATAGAAGCCTTCTTTGCTGCTCACTCTAAATTAACATCCACAAGTCATCACTTATTTTCTCTCATGGTGTCCACCTATTTTAGTTGTATCATGAATCACCAGTTGTAATTACTTCGTTTATTTATTTATTTGTTATCTGACTTTTTCATCCAAATGTAAGTCCCATGTGGGCAGAAAATTTGTCTATCATGTTCACCCTAAATCTCTAGCACCTTGTACATATTAGGTGCTCAATATATGTCTGTTGAATGAATAATATGTTCTTTGACGGCTATTACAGACAATTTCAAGCAAGAGTAGAGAGAATAGTATAATTAACCCTGATGTTCCCATTGCTGAGTCTCAGCAATTTGCAACTCATGGCCAATCTCATTTCATCTCGGTTCCCACCCTCTTCTAGCCTCCTGAACTATTTTGAAGGAATCCAAGACATCATATCACTTCATCTACAAATACGTATCTCTAAAAGATAAGGGTTTTTGTAAAAAAATGATAATACAATGATTGCACCTTAAAATGTTAAGAATATGAACACTTACAGCTGTATGCAGATGGCACAAGCTGCCTCACTAAGAAGCGAGAGCTTATTTGACTGATGAATGTTTACTGAACCTTTACAATATGCCAGACACCATTTTCACAGTGATACATACAAGTAAGGTCCCTCCAGTTGATGTTCTGGGGAAGGGGCAACAATCAGAAATAGGAGGTAAGGCCTCTTTCCCCACAGGGCTCCCCCAACACTGTCCAAGGCAGTCTGAGGAAAGGATTCTGCAGAAAGGATTTCTGCTTTGCTGGGGGACTGGTCCTACTTAAGGATTCTTACTTTAATGATATTTTTACTTTCCTATGAACCAATTCCTCATTTACATCTCAAAATATTTATATGAAAAGCATTTCCTCTTATTTTTCTTTGCAGGAAGTAACCTGGATTTTTCTGACTTCTGCATGCCTTACTTCTTATATTTACCAAACAGACCACTAAATTGGTCAAGGTAAGTGGCTAGGGCTGCCCCTAGTCCATATGCTGTCTCTGTGTGAATTAGAAAAAGGCATGGCTTGTTCCAGACAGAGCAGCCCTGTATCAGAATGCATGGCTTGGTATGCAGACTACAGAACCAGATTTCAGACCCTCCTTCCCCATCAACCAGGCACCCACCCTTGTGTGGTAAACAACCTCTACAACAGTACATGGCTGACCTGCAGGGGGCTATCTGATCAAGGTGTTTTCCTGACTGCTTTAGTTCTGTGCAACTTATGTTGCCTGCCCCCAGACACAAGTGATTCAGTAAAGCCACTACAATGCAAAGGTGAGAAATGGCATGTGACTTGTGACAGATATCTGCTACTCATTTGTCAAAATCCACTGTGTGTGAGAAACAGTTAGTGGGACAGTAGTGTTATGAATATAAAGCACGGTGTTTTACAAAGATCCCGATTCTACTGACAGCCAACTATTTGAATTATTTCCTAAAAGTGTGGTGTGACTGTCTCATTCTGATGCATTTCTAAAAAATGATACATAGGCAATAAATCCAAGGCTTATGAATCTACTTCCTGTTGTCATTATAATGTCTGTTGTCATGGAAATAGTTGGGATTTTTCAGACATACGAAGGAACCTAAGTAGGTTGAAAATGTGTAGATATGTCACACTCATTCTGTCCCCTAAATTAAATTTTTTTTTCCAAATGGGGGAAAAATCCATCACAAGAATAAAAAATCCAGAAACATGTTGGAATACCACATTTTCAGTTTGAGAAAGCTAGGGTTTTTCCCCCCCTCTCTTTGAACAAGCAAACAAAACCCAAAAAGTGGTAGTTCTATGTATCCAAAAAACCAGCTGAAGTTCTGGACTCTTGCTTACCTTGGTATAAAATCTTTATGTCAGGAGGCTGGATGAATGCTACGTGTCACCTTGCTCTCTGCAGGGATGAACAATTTGGTGGTGTGCTGTCCAATGTGGCAGCCACTAGCCACATGTGGCTATTGAGCACGTGAAATGTGGCAGCTAATCCTAACTGAGATGTGTTGTGAGAGTAAAACAAATGCTGGATTTCAAAGGCTTAGTACGAAGAAAAGAATGTAAAATAGGTCATCAATAATTTACCAATACTGATTATATGTTGAAATGATACTATTTTAGATCTATTGGGTTAAAGAAAATATGTCACTAAGATTAATTTTATTTGTTCCTTTTTACCTTTTATAGCATGGTTATTTGAAAATTTTGAATTCTCCATGTGGCTCACATTATATATTTCTTTTTGGGCAGTGCTGATATAGATATAAGCAGCACTAGCATGACATCAAAGTGTCTGGCCAACTGTAACAACCAAAAACTCATCCATTCTTGTGCATGTTTTATCTGTTTGGCAGCCGGTTAGATTGCTGACCTGGTTTTTTTGTGGGTAGGCACAGGCAAAGAGAAATGCATTGTGGAGATGAGGTGGGTCGGGGGTACATGTGTTATAAGAACAGATTTTGTAGCAGCATACTCACTAGGTGACTTGAGGCAAACATCAATGAAACCCCCAACTGTTTCTGTCCAGACCTCCACTCATGGTGGTGCAGTTGTCCCTATGGGCTCTCTTATTCTCTACGGAGCATATCACATTATCTAAGACTGTCAAGTGATGGGGAGAATTGTAAGATTCTATCATTACATGGTAATGTCTGTAAAATGCATATATATACCTTGTTTTACATGAAATTTTTGGACAGAAAAAGAATGAACTGAAGTCAAATGAATTTGGGAAAGCTGGCAAACTTTTCACAGAGTCCTGATTAGTACATTTCATTGCAAATCCATTTTTTTTCCCCATACCATCTGAGACAGTCCAGATTTCTTTTTTCAGGGCCTATAAGGTGCAAATCTTTTAAAGAAGAAGAAAACAGGTCAAGCACAGTGGTTCACACCTGTAATCCCAGCACTTTGGGAGGCTGAAGTGAGAGGATCACTTGAGCCCAAGGGTTTGAGACCAGCCTAGGCAGCATGGCAAGACCTCACCTCTATAAAAAATTTTAAAAAATTAGCCAGGTGTGGTGGTTCATGTGTATAGTTCCAGCTACTCGGGAGGCTGAGGTGGGAGCATCACTTGAGTCTGGGAAGTCAAGGCTGCAGTGAGCTATGATTGTGCAACTGCACTCTAGCCTGAATGACAGAGAGAAAATTTGTCTCAAAAAACAAAACAAAACAAAACCCTGAAAAAAAACCCACCACTGAGATTCCTGGGTAATACCCATGTGTATATGGACTCTGTTACTGTGCCACATTACAATTGCTAAATGCCCCTTGCATGGTGGGTACTTTATTTATATAAACTCTTTTCTTATTATATTCTTGCAAGGTAGGTATTTTCATTCCGTTTTAAAAATAAAGAAATTGTGGTTCAAATGCTAATGCAATTTGCCCAAGGTCTCAAAGCTTCTAAGTAGCAAGTAGACTGGGAGGATTTGAAAACAGGTCTGTCTGGCTCCAAAGTCTAAGTTCTTTCCGTTGGAACTCATTGTCTCCTTTTCAAACATGCAGCAATAATTGCTTCAGAGCCACACAATTCTACATGTACACTGAAAGTGCAGGCTTGCTCTAAGGGTTGGGTTTTATTCTAGATTCTGAGAGGTCCTCAAAGTGGGAGAGTCAGCTGCCAAGGATTAAAGGGCAAGGAGGAACTCAATGAAGACTAGGAGTAAAGGAATAAGAATAGGACTATAAGCCAAAACAGCAAGCTCTTTATCACTGGCCTGGAGACCCTGGGGGGATCATTTAATTCCTCTGCACCTGGATCATTTAATTCCTCTTCACCTCACTGCCTCTACCTGAAAAACTGAGATGATATTTAGCCACTTGGCCTCCTTTATAGGGTTGCAATGAGAAACATATTAGGTACTATATGGAAAGTGCTTTGTAAACTCTAAGCTCTATAAATAAGGTATTATTAAACTAAAATTTCACATTGCCCTATTTTTAATATGGGGTGATAGTTGGTTCGTCTTAAGTAGATAGTGGTCAATTGAATAAAGAAAGCTTATTTGTTTGTGTACATCTCAAACAGAACAAACCTAAGTTTCATCATCTAGAATGGTTATGAGAGACAATGAGTTTTAAACACTTAGTAGTGGTAATACTAAAAATTCAATGGCCAGAAACTAATTTCTATGGCCAGAAAGGAGCATCAAGTCACTTGTTCCATACCTGGAAATATTCTTATTCATAAAATATAGGACCTATTTGAATTAAACTACACAATTTTTACTGTGGATATAAAATCACACTTGAAGGAATCATGGAGACATAGGATGTTCTTGGATAGAAAGACTTAGTATTACATACACTAATAATGATTCTACCCAGATTAATCGATATCTTCAACACAATCCCAATCAAAATTCCCATGAGACATTATTGATAATTTAATACAATAATTTAAAATTTTATTATTTTAAATTATTAAATTTAAAAGTAAATGGGTAAAATAATTCTGAAAAAAGGAGAGTAGTAAGTGGAAGACTGACCTTCAGGGAAGATTCCTATCTTCCTTTCTTGGCCCCAAGTCTTCATCTTCCCCTGTATCTGCATCTTTTATCATGTGACTTTGTAGTTCTTCTGAAGGCCCCTTAACCTTGGGCTTGGTCACAGGTGACTTCCCATGGCCAGTGGAATGCCAACAGGAGTGATGTGAGTCAGCTCTGAGTCTAAGCCTTATGAGGCCCTACAGGTTTCCACGCATTCTCTCGCCCCTCTGCCATTGATCTGTGAGGAATCCATCCTGGCTAGTCTATTGGTTAAAGGAAGTGACGGATGTGGAACAGAGCCACCTCAGATAACTCATAGATCTGCAGTGGCAAGCCCATTTCCCCAGTCATTGCAGCCTGAGGATGACCCACCTAGATGAGTTGCATCCCAGTCCCTCTGCAGATGTCTGAGCGCTGGTAAATGTTTGTTGTAAGCCACTGAGCTTTGGTACGGTTTGTAATGCAGCTATAGCTAACTGATTGACATAGCCCCACCACACTTGAAAACTATTGCTATAATATAATCAGTGTGAGGCGGAGACGGCATTCAAATCTGGGTCTGTTATTCTCCAAAGCCCACACCTTCCTTTCCTGAGGAAGTGAATTTTAGGTTTGTGTCAATGATCATTGTTCACTCTCCGCAGGTCATTCCTAACATTGTTTAGGAATGAAATCCAAAGATCTACTTTGTCATGTGACCTGTGATACAAATGCCCTTGTTGAGAAAGGGGAATAGATGCAAAATCGATTCACGTGCTCCATTCTTCCAAGACCGTAAGTGGTTGATTTCCCTTATTAGATATTCAGTCCACGGCATATGGGACAAAATGAATCTTCTTTGTCATGAAAATCCCACTCCCTTCTTTCCACAGTGGACAGAAAATATGCCCTGAAAACCCGCCTCCTTAGATGTCATCTTTTCCTGATGGTATTTTGGAAGCTGTGAACCTGCTAGGGGAGGATAATGTACAATATCTCAGGCAATAATTCATGACTTATATGGGCAGAGCTTTTTAGTTTGAAAAGAAAAAAAAAGGCTTCTATGTTAACGTTTGACACAGACTGCAAGAATCTTTCAGGAAGACTCCATTGTCAACTTCTCAACAACTGGTAATGACTCTTGGCTCCCGTTCTGTGGCTGCACAGCAGTATTTCAGCTTCTTTCAGTATCTCATAAAAATCACAGCTAATAAACTCCAATCAGCACCTGAAGGAAGGGGTGCTTGCTTCTGACTGTAATGTACTGGGCTCCGCAGCACTTCAAAGGCGAGGCAGATCCTTCTGTCTACCTTGCCCCAGTTTCCATCCCGGGGTGAAGATTAACCATGTGTGCTCTGGGAAAATCTGGTCTGAGTTTGCTTTAAAGCCTTTCGTATCCCTTTAAATCAGCTGTTCAATTTGACAGCCCACTAACATAGTCTCTCTTTTCAGTAGGGAGAGGGCGTATTCTTGGTTTCCATTGGATCCTTTCATTTCCTGCGTCCTCTCCTATGCACCCCGTGCTTCCAATTTGTTCTTTGCAGAAGATGAAGCATGTATGCTCATGAGAGAAGCCTGATCATTTTAAAGTTTAATGACAAGTCAAAACTCAATTTGAGATTTATTGGGTGCCTGGCTCCCGATACTTGAAAAACAGTTTGCTCTTAGCTAAGGTTTGGGGTCAGATGCACAGTCTCAAGGTCACATGACATAAATTTTTATGGAACTTCAACTGAAAAAATGTTTTTTTGTGTGCCCAGAGCCTTCCTCCCTGAACCTTTAATTGTTACTGTGCCTTTATATTGGGAATCACAAAGTCTGGGTTCTCAGAAAACACTTTGTGAGGATGCACAGTCTATCTTTTAAAAATAGGCTGTTTTAAAATACCAGTTTCTTCTTTCACCACATCTCAGAGATATTCAGTGTTGCTGAATCCAGGCAAAATGAGACAGAGCAATACTTACTGACAGTAAAATTAGATGAAAAAGGCTATGTCACAGTGTGGTGGTGGTGGCATTACTTAGTGATTTAGGGGTAAACTTTCCCCGAGTTTGAGTTGTGTTTCTCATTACTCTCAAGAGAAGACATAATTCTCAGGCTTGCTTCAATATGCTTTCAAAGAGATAAAAGAAACAAATGTAGACCTCATGAGAACATGTCCAGTCATGCCTAGTTATTTTTAAGGCAAAATATACCGCTTAGTCTTCTAATGAGATATTGACAACAAGCCTATAGGGATCTAAATATTCCAGACTTACTGAATCCATCAATCAACTATCCGGAATACAGTATTTCCACCCACATTTTAATATCTCTGAAATCAGGATGTATCTGGTGGATGATGCCTTAGTATTGTCATCAGCCAGGCAGTGGGCATTGTCTGCGCATGTGCAAACTTGAGCTGAAACCTTTCAGTGTCACCTTCAGGTAAAAATCTAGAAAACACAAGCATCAAAACTTGGAGAATGGGCATCAGTGGCTTGGAAGAAAATCTCAGAGATGACAGTGGAGCACATCTCTATGAAAGAGCTTTTTTTTTATCATCAGCTTTTTTTTTTTTTTTTCCGACATAGAAGATGATGCATTGTGGAAAGGCATGGGTATCTCTGATTTTGAGTTAGATTAATTCAGAAGCCTCAGGCTCAGACCTTTTAATGTATGTTCTAGAGTATTATACAGAAAAAAATCCCATATCACTAAAGTCAAAATGAACTCATTCAATAAAGATAAAATAAAAATTGTAAGTGGTCAGAAAGTATCAAATTATTGTTTAGTTGGCAGTATTTTTATTTCTTGGTGGTACTTAAAATAATGATGTGTCTTATAATCTATGGAATATTAGATTTGCTGAAATGCAGTATTCCAATGGGCTACCATCTTCCTTCTCTGATCAGTAGTGTCCAGCCAGGAAAAGTTTTGTGTTTACAGTCACGAGTTTGATGATGGCTCCAGCCTATGGGTACTACTGGCATAGTTCCACCTTGTGACTCAGTGGCCAAAAAGCAATAGGATTCTCCTTCTATGGCTTTGTCATTGCATGTGTGCCTGCCTGAGTCATTGGATGTGGGTGCTGAACCCGTTAGTCTGACACATTTATTTGCCAATTCGTCAGGTATTTTACCTTTTCTGGTCAAATTTCATTTCTTGAAACATTTCAGTTCAAATGAGTGTTCTATGAAGAGAGAGAGTTTAGGGCCACCAGTGAGTGAGAGAATTTTTCACAGCCTCAATGTCCAGAACAGTACTCCCAACCTACAAGTGTGTGAAAATGTCCTTCAAGTGTCAAAAAGCTGTCACAAGGTTCTGGAAGAGGAGGAGAAATCCTCAAGCTTGTTCTGAAGTAATTAGGTGCAAAATAAATCAGGAACTTAGGAGAAATATGTACACAAATTAGCAAAAAGCAGGAGCCGAAGTTATGAAAAGAAAAGAAAAAGAGCTAAAATAATTAATACAACCTTGTCCAGAACTATGTAGAAATGTGATAACTGGAGTCTTGATGGATAAGTCTTTTCACTTCTCAAATTCTCAATTTTCTTATCTGCAAAATGGGGTATGCCTAGCTCATTAGGTGACTGGAACAATCGTAATGCTTTCAAAATGCTTATGTACAATCAAACCTATCACAATGAAATAACTAAATGTACTCAGGATGCTATATGACTCAATAATCTCTGAACATACTTGTTTAAATGGATATGCACAATGTCTTTAAATATGGAGTAAGAATTAAATATGTTCTAAATAATATTTTTTTTTAAAAAAAAGGGAGATGCAGGCTGCATTTTAGAAAGATTTCCATTAAACGCCGGGCGCGGTGGCTCAAGCCTGTAATCCCAGCACTTTGGGAGGCCGAGACGGGCGGATCACGAGGTCAGGAGATCGAGACCATCCTGGCTAATACGGTGAAACCCCGTCTCTACTAAAAACTACAAAAACTAGCCGGGCGTGGCAGCGGGCGCCTGTAGTCCCAGCTACTTGGGAGGCTGAGGCAGGAGAATGGCGTAAACCTGGGGGGCGGAGCTTGCAGTGAGCCGAGATCCGGCCACTGCACTCCAGCCTGGGCGACAGAGCGAGACTCCGTCTCAAAAAAAAAAAAAAAAAAAAGAAAGATTTCCATTAAAATGTTTATATACATTTTGGAACTGATCGGTATATTTCAGTTACTTTGGATAATTCACATACATGGACAACCTCATCCTCAACCATGCTGGATAAATGGGGCATGGTGGTAAAGGCATAGTCTAAGAACTTCAAATCAGACATTGGGAGAATTCAGTGCTGTGACTCAGATAGAGACCTTGTGAGTCATGTGGCCCCAAAAGGGTCTTTGAAGCTGAACCTTTTATTTTCTTGATATCCATATAAACACAGTAAACCAAGACTATTTTAACTATAAATTATAGCAGATACTTAAAATGAAAATGTGAGAAGCAGAGCTCCATAATGGGTACTCCTCTTAAGGCTGCCTTATTGACTCCAAAAAACAAAGATTCCCACCTGCTGTTATTGGTATATAGGAAACTCATGTGTAATTATACATTTCCAAAAGTGGCTGGGAAAAAATGGTAGATAGAATGTGGGAATACACTAAATAAATAGTAAAAGCCCTGTATGGCTTTTAGCATATTTCTCTGCTTCTTTCTTATCTGTGCTATTCATTAAAATCACCTAAACTGATATTTATGTAAGTCATCCTGCCCTGCCAACATTCTCCAATGTGAATTCTGAAAGTTTTCTGGTTAGATAAGGAGACCACTCCATATCTAGGGGTCCCTAATGTTGAATACATTTCCAATCTTTGAAACTTAAGCAAGTTTTCTTGCTCTAAAACAAACCGCTCTGTCCTAGACAGTATTTCCAATTTAAAGGCATATGACTAGACTTTCAAAGAGCAAAGGGTAAAGAGTATGTTTTACAATTTTCCTTGGGAGCCTTCTTAGGGCTTCCCCCTAAGAAAATTTCAGGAAAGGAATTTGTTCTAGACCTGTGTCACTGCCACTGTGGCTCATTACTTGAAATGTGGCCAGTCCAAATTGAGATGTGCTATAAGTGTAAAATACACACCAGCTTTGAAAGCTTAGTTAAAAAAAAAAGTATCTCACTGAAATTTTTATATTAATTACAAGTTGAAATTAAAACATTTGAGGTTAAATGAAGTGTATTGTTAAAGTTAATTTCATTTGATACCTGCTTTTTAAAAATGAAGCTACCAGAAAATGTGCAATTACATATGTGGCTCACAGTTGGGGCTTGCATATTTCTACTGGACAGATAGAGTATAACAAGGTTGGTTCACCCTGGCCTGGTTCCCTGATTCAAGTCCTTTTAGGACTAAGAACCTAAGAGTGAGAACTGGTTCTAATTTAGGATCTGCCACTGACCGTGTGAATCTTCCCTGAGCCGCAGAACCTGTGTCCATGATTTAGGGGCAATGAGACACCCTTCACACACCTTACAGGTTGACTGTGAAGATCAGATGAAATTATGTTGTTATCATCTAAAATACTCTCAACAGAAAATATTTATTGGAAGTTTTTCTGAGGCTTCCTGTCCTATTCCCGACCTCAAGGGAACATATCTTACATTACATGTTACCTGGGAACATCATATTCCATCCACAGCCTGTATTTACTGTGCGATTCTATATGGCAGATATTGTGCTGAGGACTTGATAAATGTGAGCTCGTTTATTCCATACATCCAACCTGTGAGACTGATACTATTATTAATGAGCATCAGAGGAGTGTGGTGATTAAGATCAGGTGCTCTGGAGCCAGACTATTTGGATGCATAACTGAGAGCCACCACTTAACAGCTGTGTGACATTGAGCAAGCTATTTAACCTAAGCCACAGGTTCCTCATCAGTACAAAGCAGAGTAAATAATAAGACTGCATCAGTTAAGGTAACGGTAGCTGCTGCAACAAGAAAAAACCAGATAGGCATGATGACTCACACATAATGGAACACTTGCACTTGTAAAGTAAAAACTGGATATTCCAAGCAGGGCTTCAGGAATGCAAGCTTCTTTACGTTTCCTTAGAATGGCTTTCAAAGTCACTGAGCTTGTCTGCATTAAGCTGGAAGAGGAAAGAACATAGGTGATGATGTATAGAAGGAACTTGAGGCTCAGAGAGACAGAGTGACTTGTCCTAAGTCATACAACTAGGCAGTGGTAGCTCAGGTGCACACTCATTTCTGTCTGATTCTAGAGCTCATACTGTGTACACAGTTCAGAAGATGTGCAGAAAAAAAGCCTAATCACATAAGCGTATTTCACACTTCCGTTTGCAATATGCTTGCTAACAGTTTATTGGCCAAAGCAAGTCACATGGCCAAGTCCAACATCAACAGGGATGTATCCTCTGCTTCTAGTGGTAAGAACTACAAAGACACATGGAAAAGGGCATGAATGCACGGAGGGGTGAAGAATTGGAGCCATGAAGAAATCTACTATGGTTGGTGAGTGACCGAGTGAGAATCAGAACTCACAGCTCGTCACTCGCAGCTATTAGAGAGTCCAGCTCACTGCACACAGAGCTAAGTACTACCAGAAATGGACACAAAGTTGGCTGCTTGCCTTGGACTCTGCATCCAAGAAGATGGAAAAGGAATTGCCCAGTATCTCCGTTGGCTTTATCCTAGAGAGTGGAACCATCTTTACTTTTTCTCACTGCCGGCCCCCCACTTCTGTTTGGAACTTTACAAACCCTTCATTAGCTTGAAGAAACAGCTCCTAAGACAGAGAAACAAAAACTATTTACAAACAGAACTGTGGAACTCAGCTGGGAGTCAAGAGCTGTGGGTTCTGATTCTTAGTCACTCACCAACCATAGTAGATTTCTTCATAGCTCCAATTCTTCACCTCTCCATGCATTCATGCCCTTTTCCATGTGTCTTTGTAGTTCCTACCACTAGAAGCAGAGAATACATCCCTGTGGATGTTGGAGTTGGCCATGTGACTTGCTTTGGCCAATAAACTGTTACCAGACATACTGCTAATGCAGGTGTGAAATACGCTTATGTGATTAGGTTTGTTCTGCACGTCTTACATTCTCCATGAGGAAAGAAAACAACAACACTCTGACTAGCCTAGCCCGCTGGTCTAAGGGTTGAGAAACACATGGGGAAGACCAGAAATCAACCAGCGGCTTGGCATCGAGCTCACCTGAGTCTGGTCTAAATCAATCAATTTCTAGTCAGAGAAGAGTTAATGTTTTAAGACACCGAGGTTTGGAGTAGTTCATTACACACATCATTTCGGTTATAGCTAACTGATGTACCAAAGATGAGTACCTTCAGCAAATCATCTCTCCTCTCTGGAACTCAGTTTACTTCTCTATTCAAGGAAGGCATTTAACAACATACTGTAAAACCCCTTCCTTCTGTTCTAAAGACAAGGGCAACATACCTTGCCATGTTTTCTTTTTTTTCCCCCAAGACTGTGTATGGTAGGGGAGGAATCCATATGCAGGAACAGAAGTGAGGCTCTTAAGCGAATATCCTTTAAATGTGATAATTAAACAATTATCTTATTAGCATTTAGAACTACACAGTATTAATTCATTTTCTATTTTAATGGATAGAAACAGATTTTGTTAGCTTTCAAATATCAAAAACCTGCTGTTCTAGTCCCTTCCCTATAGCCAGAAGGGGCTGGTTCTCTGACCCTCTTGGCAGTTCAGAAGGTAGGGCCTAGAGGCTGCTGAGATGGCAGCAGGTGTCCACCATTCAATCTCTAGCCTGGAGAAGATAGAAATCTAACTTCAGAGGTGTTAGAGACAGCCAAGCAGTCGTGAAAAGAGGTTATGTCCATCTGCCTCCTTTCCAATGGTGTTTATATTAGAGTGGGTTCTGGGGAGATATACAGCCATGGAGTTTTACATATGTGCCTTATAAATATGGCCATGGATTCCTCAGAACTAGCAGTGATTGTGGTGGCAGATTTATTGTACATGTCACAGGTCAAGGTTCATAGGTTACTTTCCAAATATCCTTTTCAGGTGTCTGAGAATTCCTATAAAAATATACATTAAGGCATAGGGTAGTTTGAGGAAAGTTAGTTTATTACTTGCCCCACTTGGAGCCCAAACGAAAATAAGATACATGTTCTCTCTGGGGTCACCAGATCCTCATATGTCCTGATGAAGTTTTTGGCACTGAGTGCCAAAGGCCAAATGGGCTGGAACTCTATCTTGACTGGAGTTGGATGCACCTGACATTCTGTACCCGACATATATCTTCTGACACTTACTTGTGCAGCAGAATAAATTGAATCTATTCATACCTCCACTTTCTGGAAAAGAACGGCTTCTTCTTGCATATGCTCAGAAAAGTATGTACAAGGAGATACTGTAACCTTATTTTTACAGGTAAATGATTAGAAATGACTGGCATGTCCACCAACTAAGGACTAGTTAAATAAAGTAGCTTCTGAGGTGGTCTAAGGTAGTACTTTATATGAAAACATCTGGAGTCAAAGACCTGAACTTGAATCCCAGTCATGTTGATTACTCACTTGGATACTGGGTAAGTTATGTAACTTGCCTATAGTTCAGTTCCTCGTGTAAAATGGGGATGATATATCTCCATAAAAATGTTTAGAGTTAGTAGGAACTAAATGAGCCAACATATATAAGACGCTTAGAACAATGCCTGATACATAGTAAGCATATAGATATATGGTAGCCATTGTTTTAAATATTATTTAAAAGGATGAAGCAGACTTATATACTCTGTTGAAATGGAATAATTACCCCAAAACTTAGTGGCCTACAACAACAACCATCCTTTATTATTTCTGATGATTCTGAGGGTTGACTGAGCTCAACTGGGCTATTCTTCTGCCCCAGGTACTGTCAGCTGGAGCTGAAGTCATCTGAAGGCTCAACTGGGCTGGAACATACAAAATGACTCCCTAACATGACTGGCTGTTGGTGCTGGTTGGGGTTATTGTTTAGAGCACCTTGGATCCCCTCTCCCTACACCTTGGGATTCTCACAGCATAGCATCTGGGTTCCAAGAGGGAATATCCCAAGCATGTGTAGATGGAAGTTGCAAATCTCAGAAAGTTCCTCCTTGGAAGTTACACTGAATCACTTCTGTCACATATTATTGGTCAAAGCAAGTCACGTGCAGGCCTAGAGTCAAGAGGAGAGGAAATAGACTTCAACTGTTAATGGCAGTAATGGCAAATAATTTGCAGCCATCTTTATTAGGTATTATTAGACAGAGGGAAAAAAGTGCAGAAGGGGAGAATACATTACCATTTGTATAACAAGGAAGTTCTTATATGTATACACATACATGCATATATCTATAATAACATATATGAAACAGTATATATATAATAAAATATGTATGTAAATAAACAAGTATATGTATGTGCACTGCATAGAATCAATATCTTCAAAAACATGAGGATCTAGTAACAGGGAGAGGGACTGGGAGACTGAAATAGAAGATTGACTCAATTTTCACTGTATGCCACTTTGCGTTGTTTGAATTTTTTTCACTATGTCCACATTTTGTTTATTCAAAGTGAATAAATAAAAATGCAAGGAATTAGCAATACTAGTACAGTTTCAGCACTTCTAGTATGAGGAGAAATCACTTCTGGAAAAAACAAAAACAACTCCATGAAAGAAACTTTTCCATTCTCCTGCCAGTTATCAATATTAAATCGTTTTGGAGAACTTCGAGTTGTCCTCACTGACCGCAGAGGTCCCACTGTCCCCCCACCCCCCTGACACACATACACTACTGGCATGTTTTCTTTTTAAACTTCTAAAGTAGTTCACGTGTCTGTCATGTTCTCCTAAGAATCAGGTTGCTGGATAATTGGAAAACATTTTTACATTCCAATTAAAAAATCATCATTTATCTGTGACAAGCATAACATCTCATTTACGTTTAAAATAAAAGAGAGCAGAAGTACTCCCTGAATAGGGAATTTGTTAATACGGTATCATATTTGAATAGAAACATAGCTGTGGATTTTAGCATCATTGTTTGGTAGCTGTGGTTTTGTGCTATTTCCCTGTGGTATTAGATAGTTGCAGGGAAGCTTACATTTCTTCTTTTACAAAGAAGGAGCAAAAACAGAAAGTAAAGACACACATTCCCATTCATTTCTTGTGCAGTGGTAAGAGAAGACAGAAAGTTGTTTCAAGGCAGGGGATGAGAAGGTTCTGTCTCTTCTGCCTCTGCTTGTTGTGTGAGACCCTCTCATTCTGAGAGCTGGCTAGTGGGGCCCCTGAGGTTGGAGAGAGATGATTCCAGGCTCCGCAACTTATGTGCTTCTTGCTATTGCTATGTTTAGACTTTCATTCTGAGATTTTGCTGGTTCATAACAGAATCTATTGCATGTCATTTTTAAGAGTCTTAGTCTAACTTCATGGATTTGGCAAGTGTCCCAGATTTTTCACTTTCATTCTGAATTTTTAAAATATTCATTCTCACCTCCACTTGTGACCCCATTTAGCATGATCGTTTGAAGAAAGGCCAGCCAGATTGTGCATGAGTGAATTTCAAGCATGAATAAATCAAGCAAAAACCAAAGTGCTAGTCAAAGAGAATTTGAGAGATCACAGTCACTTCCCGGTTCTCCTTTGCCGCTAAAAGGGAATTTTAGGGGACATTATAAATAATCAGCTTGTTTATAATCATAATCATCATCATCCTGGGCCCACAGATAATGTGATATAGTTGTACTTATTTATTCATAACATTTTGAAGCTGAAAGGGATCTTAAAGATTATAATCAAGAAACACAAGTTCAGAGAGGTTAAGGAACATGCCCAGAGTCACACGGGCAGTTAGTAAAATGTTCCAGGTTTTGCAACTCCTAATCCGTTGCTCCTTTTCTGGTACCACAATATTACAGTTAATATGGTAGAGGGAGATGTCACCTTTGCCTCTCTCGTGGTTACGATACAGTGAAACACACCAGGAATTGCTGTGCTATTAGACCACTGGGCAGGGCTGAGATGCGTATTGGGAGGGGAAGATTCTCTATTCAAGTTTCAACCAAAACCACTCTGCTTATGTCCTTAGTATTTGTGCTTCTGGATACGATTTCATTGGAACAAAGAGTTCTATGACTAAAGCATTTGGAAACCACATCAATTTCAATCCCAATTTAACGCAGGGTGTAGGCTTAATAGAACATGTACAAAGCATACATAGAAAGCTCCCTAGTAGACCCTAAATAAATCAGATTTGTAACTGGGTGCATTGTGGACCTAGTTAGGATTCTGAGTGAAGTGAGCAAGCCCTTCTCAGCACTCTGTAAGTTCTGATGTCCTCTTTCTTCTTCCATCTACGAATGGTTTCCAGCTGGGGGCAACTTCTCCCCTGGCCCAGGGGACATTTGGCAATGTCTGGGGACATTCTTAGTCATGACAACTGGGGAGAGGGTGTTACTGACATCTAATGGGTAGAGACCAGGGATGCTGCTAAACACCCTACAATGCACAGGAACAGCCCTCTCGACAAAGAAGAATCTGCCCCAAATGTCACTGGTGTCTAGGGTGAGAGAGCCTACACTAGTTGAACCCTACATATCAGTCAGGGATAGCCCAAAGCCTGCTGCTTCTCTTTGGTGTTTTCCTGGACTCCATCAGCCCTTGGTGCTCTGAGATTTTATGGTTTCTAACTTCCCAACTTTGTGGTTAACTGAATAATTGTCTTACTTGCTCATAATTTTTTCAAGCCACAATTAGTCTTAGCTGTTCAAATGAGTTATTAGTGTATTGTAAGAAGAGTGGATGTTTTATGAATATACTTGTTCTGGGTGACTTATAAGCACCTAATCTTGGCTAAACATATAGGAAATGCTTTTCTGGGGAAGATGTGGAAAGGAAAAGTTCAGAATGCCCAGATGACCAGGGGAGCAGCTTAAGCAAAAAACAAACAAAACAAAACCCCAAAACCCAACCAACCAACAAGCAAACAAATAACAATCAGGGATCACTAGTAAAGAAAGTCAGTAATTTTTTTTAGCTGGTGTGAGGGTGATGACAAAGATAGTAGTAAAAGGCAAAAAGATATGGGGAAGAGGTAGGGGCAAAATGGAAGGGAACTTGGAAACCCACAGAGGAGTAAATTCTAGAACATGTGGGTAAAAGGGAGCCTCTGAAGATTTCATTCATTTATTCAGGGATACTTTCTTTGATGCCACAGTCAGGGAAAACCTCTCAGGGGATCTGGCATTTGAGTAGTGAGGTTTTTGTAGAAGAATGTGACTTTATCAGCGTGCGTAGTGACTTCATGACACCTCACCTATTCCCCTTCTCCCTGCAGAGCCATAAGTTTGGGAAAAATTGAGATTCTGTTAGAATCTCTTTTCTCTCCCTCGGAAGAGCAGCTGGTGAAAAGCCTGGGAGGAGAAAGGTGAAAAAAGAACAAACAAGTTTCTTTTCCCCATCACAGCCCTGGGGCCTAGCATGTGGTTCGAAGACTCTCTAAGAGTAAAGACTGTCACCATATCTGTGGTGGAACGAGCATCCTACCCAGAGTTGGCTGGAAATCCTGGCACTCTCCCAGAGATGTATTGTAGATTATTCTAGAAGTTGCTACACAACATTTGTCTGGGACGCTTAAGCAAAGCAGCTCCTACTTTAGGTCATAACATTCTTCACATGCTTTCTGGGTTGTTGTTTAAAAAAAAGCATCCAAATAGGATTTTCTGTTTTCAAATGAATGCCCACTGAACTCCGCTATTACAAACTGGTGTCGGCCTAAAAGTGTGGCAATTTGGTTGAGAAACGGTTATCAGTTTGTAACTTCCATGAGTAGATGATAAATTTCCAGTTGTAAAAATGCTGGAAACATTAGAGAAATGTTTTCAAACTCTGCTTCTCAATCAAGTCACTGATTTAAATGAAAAAAAAAAAAAATCCCCCTGTACGCCAAAAAAGCATACTTCAGATGTCCCCGTCAACTGTGAGACAGTTGCTTTCCCATGAAGACCCGCCATATGGACAGTATGAGACATCACAAATTAAAATAAATTGTTATTCAGAGAGAGGCTTTCATTTGAGCCAAGACTCCCAACTTTACAACTTGCAGCCTTTGCCACACAATTAGGAGGTCCAGTTGGGTTGTTTAAAATGTTTGTAATATTTAACTCCCCAAGTGCAGTACGCTTTGTTTTAATCTTTCTTCTACACCGTAGTAGCCCTGTAGCCAGAGTGAGAGAAAACAGGAACCCTGGGCCCCCTCTTCCTGCCTCCTGGTTCCCCTTCCTCCACTCTGGCTTCTGGGCCTCAGATGCTAGGCTGGGCTGCTAAGACCTGGAGGATTAAGCCCTCACTTTAAAATGCTGTGCTGGCTTAGGCTAAGGCCTGGTAGGGGACAGAGAGAGAGATCGCCTGGGTGGAACCCTTGGTTCAGATTTTGTAGTCACCGTGACCTGCATGGAAGTTGTTTCAGCCACTGTGGATTTTGACCAGGAAGACAGACTGGCCTTGGTTTGGCAGCATTTGGCATCAGGAAGGAGGACATTATATTCTCCCCTCTCTTGCTGCTCAATGCTAATAAGCCAAGCTTGCTTTTTTGGGGGTTTTCTGCTGGAGTTCTGCACCTCTGATGGTTTGCAGTCATTAGAGATGGAGACAGAAGGCATGTAAGCTGAGGAAAGGGTTAAAGCCAATTCTATTAGTCTCCTAGGCCTGCTGTAATAAAGCACCACAAACTGGGTGGCTTCAAACAACAGAAATGTATTCTCTCCCAGTTCTGGAGGCCAGAAGTCCGAAACCAAGATTTCCCATCAAGGTGTGTGCCCTTTCTGCTACAGCCATACTATGTGACCTGGAGTTCCCTAAAACACGAGGCTGTTTCATACCCCTATGACTTTGTACATGCCATCCTATCTGACTGTTATTTCTGCTTGACAAATCTTGACTAATTATTTCATGAAATGTTACCTCCTCTGGGAATCCACTCCTGATCATCCCAGGCATAGGACCTCCCATTCAAGGGCTGTGCTCCCTCAAAAGCCCTAGGGATGATACTGTCTTGTCTCTTTCAGCTTCTGGTAGCCCCAGGCATTCCTTGGCTTGTGGCAACATAACTCCAGCTTCTGCCTCTGTCTTTAGTTGTCTGTCTTTCCTTTGTCTGTGACCAAATTTTCCTCTTCATATAAGGACACCAGTTGTATTAGTCCATTCTCACACTGCTATAAAGAACTACCTGAGACTGGGTAATATATGAAGAAAAGAGGTTTAATTGACTCATAGTTCTGCAGGCTGTACAGGAAGCATGGCTAGGAGGCCTCAGAAAACTAATAATTATGGTGGAAAGCAAAGGGGAAGCTGGTACAATCTTCACATGGTGGAGCAGGAGAGAGAGAGAGAGTGAAAGAGGAAGTGCCAAACACTTCCAAACGGCCAGGGTCTCTTGAGAACTCACTCCCTATTGTGAGAACAGCAAGGGGAAATTTGTTCCCATGATCCAATCACCTCCCACCAAGTCCCTCCCCCAACATAGGGAATTACAATTTGACATGAGATTTGGGTGGAGACCCAGAGCCAAAGCATATCACCAGTCATCTTGAATGAAAATTCTTCCTACTTTTGGAGGAACACAATTCAACCCACAACACCACTAAGGGAAGGGAGATTTTTTTCCAGTGAAGATGCTCCATTCTTAACACATGCTCAGGGCCTTGGTGCATATGGTGCCTGGGACAGAGACTTATTTCCCAATCCAAGAGAGGACCTTACCAAGTCTTTCCTGTGAGATGTGAAGAAACAGCTGACCAGCACAGGCCCAGATTGCAATTCCCAAGATCAACCTTTGCTGAAATTCTTGCTGCAGTCACAAATTCAAGGGTGCTTGGGACAATAGTCTTTTGCTTTTGGAATCTTAACTCTTAAATCCTCCAGTTCCTGGAGGTTTAACCAGACCTGTAATGTTATTTTAACTGTGTCACTTGTGATTGAATGCAGTTTATGTGTGGCCTTGATGTCCGATCAGCAGCAGGATTAAGAGGACTTTGGGGCTTCCCTAATTTATATCTGGCTCAAAAGGCAGAAGAATTCTAGTTGTCTTTCTTCCATTTTTCTAGTGGTCATCCTCTCTTGTCTTTCCTTTCCTGGCTGGCTGGAGCAACCACATAAATATTCTGAGCTGCTCTCCCGTCTGTGGAGCTCACCCCACTATGAACAAAGGGGCATGTGGCCATTAGAGGGTGGGGAGTTCCCCAACGTTATAAACGTCCATAAAGAAGGATTCTTAGTCAAAATCTTCTCTTTATTTCAGCAGCCCTGGCAATCTTTCTCTGCTACTTTTTTTGATGTTGCACCCAATTTTTACCTTGGGGCATGGGAGAGAGGGAGGGACTGGGAATTGCGGCCTAGGATTTGGAGATAAAAATGGGCTGTTGTTCCACCTCTGGAAGATTTCCTTCCTCCAGTGGTCTCTTTCCTATTTTTTCACAACAAAGGAAAGAGAGGAAAATACCCCCAGGCTAAACAAACCCTTGTTCTATTGCAGTGCCTGTGGGAGGCAGCAATATTTTTCCTGTCGGTGTTTTGTTGTCTGCCTTTCAGAAATTCTATATACTTTAGTTCACCGTCTACCAGCATTTTTTTTCTTAGAACAGCTAACCCAGAACCAAAAGTACATCTGGATGGATGCTCCTTATCTAAGAAGGTCAGGGTCTTTCTTAGTCCCACAGTCTAGCTGAGAAAGAGATAGGAGCTTAAAGTCCAACAGTCTGGAATTTTATTGTGAGGTAGAGGTGGCTTCTGCATAGGCTCTGTCTCATTTGGCCATTTTCACAAGGAGCATCTGAAAGTTTTGCACGGACCTTGGGCACAGGGGCCACTGTAGCAAGTACACTGTTCTTGTTCATGTGGGGTTTAACTTGCAGCTGTGGTCTGAGATGGTACATCAAGTCTTTGGGGAGGCACATGTATTAGTCCATTTCTATACTGCTATGAAGAAATAGCCACTACTGGGTAATTTATAAAGAAAAAGAGGTTCAATAGACTTACAGTTCCACGTGACTGGAGGGCCTCACAATCATGGCAGAAGGTGAAGGAGGAGCAAAGGCACATCTTACATGGTGTTAGGCAAGAGAGTGTCTGCAGGGGAACTGCCCTTTATAAAACCATTAGATCTGATGAGACTTATTCACTCTCACGGGAACAGCATGGAAAAACCCACCCCGTTGATTCAATTACCTTCCACTAGGTCCCTCCCAGGACATGCGGGGATTATGGGAGCTACAATTTAAGATGAGATTTGGTTGGGGACACAGTCAAACCATATCAGGGCAGAAGATTATTTCCACTGTGAACACTTCAAGATTTAGAAATTCAAGCAGTTGTTGAAAAGGAGAATGAGAGACACTGTGCAGACTCTGATATTTATTGATTTGTTTCACAGGCTCTTATATGACACATGTGGCACCACTCTCTTATGCACTTTATACATATTAATTCAGTTACTCTTCATAACAATCCTATAGGCAGTTACTATGAATAGCCCCATTTACAAATGACAGTACCAAGGAGCAGAGAGGTTAGGCCACTTGCTCAAAGTCACACAGCTTCATAGTTGGCAGAGTTGGAACGTGAATCCAGAGGTCTGGCTCCATAAAGCCTGCATTTCAACACTAAAGTCAAGGGAAAATGGTAAGATTTCAAGATCAGATGTCTTGAGCATTTCCAGAACAGGCAGATCAAGACTATTTATTCTACGGTTTCAAGATCTGTCCAGACTGTTAACCACAATGGCATTAAAATGTTCTGGACAGACCTGGAACCCCTGTAGTATTCTTGATTGGTAACATGAAATTATTCTGCCTGTTCAGGAAATGCTCAAGACATCTGAGTTTGAAATCTCATCAACTCCTCTTTAGTGGCTTTTATTTTTTGTTTTTTGAGATGGTGTCTTGCACTGTTGCCCAGGCTGGAATGCAGTGGCGCTATCTCGGCTCACTGCAAGCTCTGCCTCCCGGGTTCATGCCATTCTCCTGCCTCAGTCTCCCGAATAGCTGGGACTACAGGCACCTGCCACCACCCCTGGCTATTTTTTGTATTTTTAGTAGAGACGGGGTTTCACCATGTTAGCCAGGATGGTCTCAAGCTCCTGACCTTGTGATCCGCCCGCCTCCACCTCCCAAAGTGCTGGGATTACAGGCGTGAGCCACCACGCCCAGCCTTTAGTGGCTTTAAAATGAAAATATTTAAGGAGAAAACTTTCATCTCTCCCAACAGCCTGAGTAGGCGCTGACATGTAAATAAATGGTCTTGTAAGAAGTGGTGTGGGTGCTTGGACCTGTGAGAGAAAGATAAGGAAGTTTTAATTTTTATCATCAGTACCCATAATGAAGGACATGAGACCTAGTGATTGCAATTTAGTAGGGCATGGAATGACATTTCTGACAAAAGATGTGGCAAATGAAGAGTTAATTCAGGTTTTTCTCAGTCATATCTCTTCTTTCACACTCCTTCTAAATACTGAAAAGTTAAGAAAAAGGTAGTAGTTTTCCCTTGCAAGTCACCATTATTTGCATTAGTCTCCCCTCCTCCCACTGTGCCAAACAGGGGAACAGCAATATCACACCACAAAGTAGCTTCCAGAAGATGTGCAGCATGGGACTGTGAGAATGCCAGTTTCAGGGGCTATTTTGCTGTGTTGCATTCTGTGACAGCATGATCCATTGGCTGCTCTTAGGAAGACAATATAGTAAAAAGAATTAGCCCCTGCTGGTGCTTGAAAGGTGCTGGAAGGGAAGTGTTAATTTATTGCTAATATACACTGTGTTAAAAATAGAAAGAAAAATGTCTTTTGTTCCCACTTTGCCTTTTGGTGTTCAAAAAGGGAAGGGGAGAACTAGTGGCCATAATTAGAGGTCACATTTTGGTCACAACTTCAACCTCATTGGCTGAGAGGTAGGGGAAAGACATCCTTTGTTTGCCTGTGGGGAAGGGAGCTCCCAGTAGGATCTGTTCCCTGCAGAGGCCAGGATGCTCTTGCCACACTATTGTTGGGGTCATTTATTTCCCAGCATCAGACCTCCTGAACTTGCATTTGCATTTTCTGCCTGTCCACCTGAAGCAGCACTAATGGGTCCCAGAAACCTTCTGGAGTGCATTGAGTCTGCTGGCGACAGGCAGAGAGGAAACAGGCTCAGGATCCTTGAGACCTCACTTCAGGGGTCTGGAAATAGAGGCTGCGAAAGAAAAATAGCCCTTCGGAAAGGTGCCTAATAAACAGTCTTTGGATTGAAGACTTGCGGACTCAGAGTGGCCAGATGGGAACAATATTTAAGGGAGATGCAAGGAGGCTTCTTCGACCTTCAGAGAGTTGATTTCCTCCTGCACTTGGATATTTTGAAAAGCTGCTTCTGGGTGCTATAACCCTGAGAAATGAGCAGACCCAAATGGGGGAATCAGCTGGCTGGGTCTCCCCTACTTTCTGCTGTTCAGTCTCAGGGGGCTGTACCTGGTAGTGCCAACTCCTCACTGCCCCTCATTTCGCGGAAGCCAGCAGACCCCCCCGGGGAATTAGGCTTGGCTGCAGTTGTAATAAGCTTCAGTGATTAATTAATTTAATTAACATAGCTGCAGTTTCAACTGCCTTTAAGATCATCTACCTTTATAAAAACTCACATGGATGAAGGCAAATATTGATGTGGAAATAGCCTAAAATTGCCTCCCTACCCAACTTGGAGGAGGGGCAATGACAGTCTGGCTCTAACTACCTATACTGCTCTTAGGGGGATTTCTACAATATGTGATTCTTTTTCCTAGAGCAAGATTTAAGTCCATTTTTCTTCCTCTGGTTCCCTCACTGTTGTCTTCCTTCCTCTCTCCCCCAGCCCCTTCTGATTTATCTCAATCCTTTGAAAGTGGGCTAGCTCAATCTGTACCTGAAAAAAACACAAAAAACGAAAAACAAAACAAAACAAAAAAACAGGCGGATGGATCAGGTAAGCAAGGTGCTGAAGGGAAGAAGCTATCTTCCTCACGGGGCCAGGAAGGTCTGAGAAGGCACAATTAATTCCTCAGTGCTAAGTGTCCTTTCCTCTGGCCTGCCTGCCTGAGAGTGACCCACTTTCGAGTTAGTCATGTAGTGTGTTGTCCGTGGCTCAGGCAGAAAGGTCACCGACTCAGCTTTATGTGCCATGAAGAGAAATTAGTCAGGACCTCTCCGAGAGGGTGCGGGCTCTTGGCTGTTCATCATTTGGGGTGGACTCCACGGCTCCTCTCTGAGCCCAGCATTTGATAAAATGAAGGTGTTGCTATTAGCTGGGGACTGGGGAAAAGGCTGTGTGTTGCATCCTTTCAGAAAGAGAAGGGGTAGGGGTGGGAGGAGGCTTTAGGGAGGAAAATTAGATAATAAAAAAGTAAAAATAAATATGGAACACAAACCACAATTAGACCTGTTATTTTGAAATTTATGTCATACAGTTTGGAACCACAGGTAAAACCTTCCTCCTCCAGCAGTAAAAGTGAAATTGTCTTTCAGTGCTAAGGGAAATTTTTTTTTTTGCAGCATTACATTTAACAAGAAGATCACAAGAAGAGAAAACCAAACACCGCATGTTCTCACTCATAGGTGGGAACTGAACAATGAGATCACTTGGACTCGGGAAGGGGAACATCACACACTGGGCTTATCATGGGGGAGGGGGGAGGGGGGAGGGATTGCATTGGGGAGTTATACCTGATATAAATGATGAATTGATGGGTGCTGACGAGTTGATGGGTGCAGCACACCAACATTGCACAAGTATACATATGTAACAAACCTGCACGTTATGCACATGTACCCTAGAACTTAAAGTATAATAAAAAAAAAAAAAAAGAAGTCTGAATAATCTTTGAATCTTAAATGGCAACCAGGCTAACAACTGTACATGCCTTTTCTCTCTTTTTTCTTGTCTCCTTTCCTTTCCACAGAAATAAAGTGGCCTGGATCTCCTGACAATTCCAGTGTGACTTTAGTCAAAAATCCAGTAGAAATGGCAAAGCCATCCTGGCAGCAGAAAAGTCCTAGAGCTGTTAGCCAGGCTATTCAAGTTTGTATCTAAACTTAAGTGAAGGTGCGCGCGCGCACACACACACACACACACACACACACACACACACACACACACACGGTCTCTCTCTCTCTCTCGTGCACACAAACCTTGTTTAATCAGAACCTGATACCAGACCCGATATAATCCTCATGGGTGAATCTATTAAATTGTGTTTAATATCAGTGTCACTCACCCCCACCCCAACCCTGGAAAGAGCAATCTGTATCTAGAAATTGGTTTGTTTGTGCAGATTTAATATATAACTACTCTTTCTGTGCCTCTTAGGCTCATAATTGTGGACACACACAGCACTGAGAGAGGCGTTCTTAAAGATTTCTCAAAGGAGAGGAAGAAGCAAAAAGTAGATGGTGAAATAGCTTCCCAATGATAAATCGGGTTAGTAGAAAAGTTGTCGCTTTATTTTCCCATTTCTTTCCCTATGTGTGACTAATTCTAATCACTCTGAAGCTTACAGCAATGAAAGGAATGTTTGAAGCCCCTTGGTCCTGGCTACCCTTAGCAACCACACTAAAAGGGCTCCAGTTTAGAACACTTAACAATTATGAGCAGGGCCAGCCCATGAAATTAGCTGGTGGGATGTTTTTGCCACCAAAGTATTACTTTGGGGGAAAATTAGATGCTGAGCCAGGACACCTGGTCCTTCATGGTTCTGTTTCTCTCTAGGATGCTGAGTAGGTCATATTAACGGCACTAGAACTTGGCTTCCTCATCTATAAATGTAGCAGGATTCTATTTGAAAAGCTACTAAGTCCTTTCAATTGGAAAATGCTAGAATTTGGGAGTAGAATATGTTTTCTATGACCTCATTTTCTTTTGGGGACATGTACCTAAAGCCAAATGTGACAATTCAGTTGAAATATTAGATTGCCTCTCTCTTGGCCATAACTATAATGTCAGGGAGATGAGCTAGTAGGGAGTTTTAGCCTTTTGGGGATCATGAGTGCCCCACGAGTCTGATGAAAAGTCTGGGTAGCAAAACACACATATATGCCTGTTGATGTACAGCATCACTCTTGTATGCTATAGGAGGGGTAGCGGGTTTCCAGGGGCACGTGGTCAGATCCCAGTTAAGAACTGCCATGCTGGAGATTTCAAAGCTGCATCCAAGTTCGAGAGGTCTGTAGCTCCATTATGCGACTCTAGGCTGTAAAATAGTTTTAGCGTTTCCTAGCTCATTAGGCTCTTTTAGCTTCCAAGATGGTCTCAGACCCTCAAATACCTATTAACTCTCCCAGATCCTTCCTGCTGTACCTCCCCACCCTGAGTTGTGCCCTGGTTAACATTATTGATATCTAACAAATATTTATCAGCACTTACTATGTGCCAGATGCATAAATTTTAAAAATTAACATATTTAATCCTTACAAAAATCCTGTGAAATAGGTAGTATTGTCATTCCCACATTACAAGTGATAATACTGAGACACAGAGAGATTCAATTATTTGCCAAGGTCATTGAGTTAGTGGGTAGTGGAGCTGAGTTTGGAACCCAGCAATCTGGCTCTAGAGTCTGTGCTCTTAACCACTATTCTCGTTTCCAAAATACTTGGGTAATGGCAATTTACAAAGAAAAAAACATTCCATGAAAATTCTTCAGGTTGCATACTTATAATTTGTGCATATTTCTGTATGTATATTTCAATAAAAATTTTACCTTAAAAATCTACTGTATCTGTTGGGAATGCTTTTGGCAGCTTAAACCAGAGGGGTATTTGTTATTTATTTAACAAGGAGGTGAGTGGTCTCAGAGTTGATTTGTCAGCTTGACGGCATCCCAATGACCCAAGATCTTTCCACTTTCTCTCTTGCCCACTCTCAGTTTCCTGGCAGAGTCTTCCCTCATGGTCACAAGATGGCAACTAAGCCTCCAACCATCATATCTATACAGAAATGGGTGGGCAGTGAAGGAGATCTCCTCAGATACTTCTCTCCTCTCAGTTTGCAAAGACTTCCAGCAAATTTTCCCAATACTCTCATTCATCAGAATTAGGTAAAATGGCTACCTTAGTATAAGAGAAACTGGAAAAGTGAGTCTTTGATTTTTTCCAACCTCTATGTGCTGTGACAGAGAAGGGAGAAGGGGTGTGGAATGAACATTGAATCTCTCTCAACAGTGTCTGCTACACATTCACGGTATTAAAAAAAAAGTCTTCCACACTGAGAAAGGAAAGAGAGGAACACAAGTGAAGGGATCGAAGGTATTCAATTACTATTTTTCTTTACATTGAAAAAAAAGGCCTCACACTGATCCCTTCAGAATAAGGTGTTGAATATAGCCGATAGTGAAAACTATTTGGAACAGGAGATTTGAAAGTCTCTCTCTCTACTACAAAGACACATGCACACGTATGTTTATTGCGGCACTATTCACAATAGCAAAGACTTGGAATCAACCCAAATGTCCATCTGTGACAGACTGGATTAAGAAAATGTGGCACATATACACCATGGAATACTATGCAGCCATAAAAAAGGATGAGTTTGCGTCCTTTGTAGGGACATGGATGCAGCTGGAAACCATCATTCTTAGCAAACTATCACAAGAAGAGAAAACCAAACACCGCATGTTCTCACTCATAGGTGGGAACTGAACAATGAGATCACTTGGACTCGGGAAGGGGAACATCACACACTGGGGCCTATCATGGGGAGGGGGGAGGGGGGAGGGATTGCATTGGGGAGTTATACCTGATATAAATGATGAATTGATGGGTGCTGACGAGTTGATGGGTGCAGCACACCAACATGGCACAAGTATACATATGTAACAAACCTGCACGCTATGCACATGTACCCTAGAACTTAAAGTATAAAAAAAAAAAAAAAAAAGAAAGTCTCTCTCATCAAATTGGAAGGATGAGCTCTTAACTAATGACTTAATTTGAATCTTTGAAAGATGAGTGTTTCATTATCTTCCTTAATGGAGTGTACATCAAATTTAGTGTGTCTCCAAGACACCAGACTAGATTTAGCCAAATGGTGCAAGTTTTCCAACCTTCTAATAATAGTTGTGCATTTTTAGCAGTTAAAATGCTTAAAGTGGGTATCATTCTGGTGGGAGGAAGAGAGCAGTTGGTTAAGTGGTCTTGCCATCAGCTTTGTGTCTGGATGGCAATGATTCTTCCTCTGTTCACACTATCTACTCCTTAAAATTCATATCTGGGGAGGGAACTATTTCTCAGTTGCTTTCACCTTTCATCACAGTGTCTGGTTTGTGCGGGTTTGTCTTAGTTTAAGTTCACCTGGAAAGAGATGCTTAGACAAGGATTTGAGTACAAATAGTTTCTTTAGATGATGAAGATGAAGGAAATACTGGTAGGGAAATAGGGAAGGGAAACAGGATAGGGAAGGCAGCAAATAAAATGTGCATTATCAAATTATCACTGTGATTGACTGGAACTTAATCTCACTGGGAAATTCTGGGAAACAGCATTAAACACACGCTTCAGGGTTCCTCTACCCATGAGCAAGAGAGCTGGGATATTTATACACCAATTCCCCAGTATTATTAGAGGAGGGCTTCTTCCAAATGGTGTTAATTTCCTAGCATTTCAAGCCTGCCACATGGGCAGGCAAATCTGGCTTCACTGGCCAGAGACAGCCCTCAAACAAAGAAATGCACGTACTGGTGTTTGGAAGTGGTGAGGGTCAGGGGATTTAGGTTTCCTAGAATTAAAGGTTAGACCTCAGGGGGTCCTTAAACATTCTAAAGACCAGAGCCCTCTGTTATTCCTCCTTCCCATTATATAATCAAGGTAACTGTTGTTACTTAGTTAGTTTACTTAGTTACTTAGTAAACTAAGGTAAAATCTCACACCTAGGCAGTGGCTGGGCTGCAACAAGCCAGTTTTCCCACCTTTTCATCTTAGATTCTTTCAACCTTGCCAATGTTATTCACAAACCAGGAGGATATTTAAAATATTAAAGGATTATTACTTGGTTGAATTGTCATGACATTTAGAAAATAATTTTTCTTTATGTTACCAGTAGTATGTGAATACTAAGAAAATATAATTGTTAAAATTAATAAACTGGTTATGGGACAAAGTACAAATAATCAAGATCACCCCTTGCTTGGCACATATGCCTCTTGAATGTTAGATGATCTTTCCGCAGTTATGGATAAGACTAGTGACAGTTCTGGATCCTTCTGCTATGCCCGTTGGTTATTCTCTGAAGTTTTCTGCTTAAAGTCTACCCATTTAGCTATTAAATGCTAGACACCATGTGATGTAGCCAGCCCCATCCTCTTGCAACACTCCTAATGCTTAAAAATGCAGTGAGGGGCCGGGCGAGGTGGCTTACACCTGTAATCCCAGTGCTTTGGGAGGCCGAGGAGGGCAGATCACAAGATCAAGAGATTGAGACCATCCTGGACATGGTAAAACCCTGTCTCTATTAAAAATACAAAAATTAGCTGGGCATGTGGTGGTGCATGCCTGTAGTCCCAGCTACTTGGGAGGCTGAGGCGGGGGAATGGCTTGAACGCAGGAGGCAGGGGTTGCAGTGAGCCAGTGAGCCGAGATCACGCCACTGCGCTCCAGCCTGTTGACAGAGCGGGACTCCGTCTCAAAAAAAAAAAAAAACAAAACAAAAAGAAACAATTCAGTGAGGAAAGAATTTGCAAAACCCTCTAGTCCCACAGGTAACTGAAGAAATCCCGTAGGTGGAGAGTGTTTAGGAAAATCTTAGGGAAGAAGAAAGCTCAGCTTCAGAAAGACCCTCATTTACTCGAATCTTCTCATTTCTCTCACCCATTCCTCCTATTCTAAGAAAGATTTAATTCTGAGTCAGAGATGACAAGAAGGGGAGCAGAAGCAAAGTGAATCTCATAATTTTATGAAAGTGTTCCGTTTGACCTCTCACTGTTGGGCTCAAGTGATTCTCCTGCTTCAGCCTCTTGAGGAGCTAGGAATATAGACATGCACCACCATGCCTGGCCTTAAGTAGGTTCTGACATCTTTATACCCAGGGGTTCATGGCTGGATTTTCCAACTGAAACTCACTAGAAAGAATTCTCTTCTGCACTTCCCGTTCCTTCTTTTGTCTAAATTGTGAAATAATAGACATACTGTAAAGTGTACAGCTCAATGAATTTTAACAAAATGAACACACCCACTGAACTACCATCTAGGTTAGGGCATGCATTACTGGCACCAAGATGCCTGCTTTATATCCATCCTGTCATTACCACCACCCCAAAAGTAAAGAGAATCTTTTGCCATAAATTAGTTTTGCATATTTTTCAACTTTCTATAAATGCAATCACAGAGCATGTACATTTTTGTGGTTGGTTTCTTTTGCTCAACATTAGGTATGTGAGGTGCATCCATGGTGTTGTGATTAGCAGTCATTTATTTCTTTTTCATCATCGTATAGCATTCAGTTGTATGAATCAACTACAGTTTATCCATCCTTTGAGTTATTTGCAGTGTCTTCTGTGTGCTGAATTTCAGAAGCTCATTGGGATGGAATGGAATCATAATAATATTCAGACATTTATACCTAAAACATTAATCAACAGATTGCCAATGGTCAAGCCTAGCCAGCATGTATATGGAGCTTACTATGTGTTAAGCATTGACTTAAGTACTTCATAAGTGTGAACTCATTTAACTTTCATACAACACTGTTAGGAAGGGTACTATTATTATTTCCATTTAGATGCAGAAACTTAGGCATGGATTGGTAAAGTCGCTTGCTTAAGGTCACATAGCTAATTTGCAGAAGGGGAAGTTCTGGCCAATGAAACTGGCTTAGACCATGTTCTCTACTATGTCCCTTGCATACACTTCTATTACAGCACACAGTACACTGTCTTATATGTCTTTATTTGCCTATCTTTCTGCCCTTCTATATACACGTCTTTACATACCTATTTTTCTGCCCTTCTTGACGATGATCTTGAACATGCCATCTATGTCTTATTTTTGCCAGCATTGGTTTAATGAGCAAACCAGGGGCTGTGCTAAAGTAAGTGCTTGTGTGAGAAATGAGTTAGTGTGGGCAATAAACTCATGGGTACCTTTTCTTTTTTTCTTTATTTAAAATTTTTATTTTAGGTTCAGGGGTACATGTGCAAGTTTGTTATATAAGTAAACTGCATGTCACAGGGCTTTGGTGTACGGATAATTTCACCATCCAGGCAATAAGCATAGGATCTGATAGGTAGTTTTTTGATCCTCTCCCTCCTCCCACCCTCCACCTTCCGATAGACCCCAGTGTCTGTTGTTCCTCTCTTTGTGTCCATGTGTTCTTGTTGTTGTTTAGCTCCCACTTATAAATGAGAACATGCAGTATTTGCTTTTCTGTCCCTACATTACTTTGCTTAAGATAATGGCCTCCAGCTCCATCCATGTTGTTGCAAAGGACATAATCTCATTCTTTCTTATTGCTGCATAGTAATCCATGGTGTATATGTACCACATTTTCTTTATCCCATCTACCATTGATGGGCATTTATGCTGATTCCATGTCTTTGCTACTGTGAATAGTGCTGCAATGAACATATATGTATATGTGTCTTTATGGTGTAACTATTTATATTCCTTTGGGTAATGGGATTGCTGGGTCAAATGGTAGTTCTGTTTTAAGTTCTTTGAGGAATCGTCACACTGCTTTTCACAGTGGCTGAACTAATTTACTTTCCTTCCAGCAGTTTATAAGTGTTCCCTTTTCTCTGCAACCTCACCAGCATCAGGTTTTTCTTTCCTTTTCTTTTTCTTTTTTTGCTTTTTAATAATAGGAAGGAGGAAGAGAAACTGCATTGCCCATAGCTCGCGGGTTAACGATACAAACTGCTTGGAACAGTTTTTATAACTTAAACCAGAGGAGACAGCAAGGAGGAAGAGCCTAGAGTTGTGCTAGCCGATAGAAATACAACACAAAGGGAGATAGAGAGTAAAAGGATGGTTACCAGAGGTTGGGAAGGGTAGTAGGGGGTGGTAGGAATGGTGAGGATGGTTAATGGGTACAAAAAAATAAAAAGAATAAGACCTATTTGATAGCACAACAGGGTGACTATAATCAATAATAACTTAATTGTACATTTAAAAATAACTAAGAGTGTAACCAGGTTGTTTGTAACTGAAAGGATAAATGCTTGAGGGGATGGATATCTCATTATCCATGATGTGCTTATTTCATATTGCATGCCTACTATGTACCCATAAAAACTAAAAATTAAAAAATTAAAAACATTTAAAAATGCAGGTGAATCCAAGGGAAGTGAGAAACATACCAATTCTTCTTCTATTTTTTTTTTTATTTTTTAAATTATACGTTAAGTTCTGGGGTACATGTGCACAACATGCAGGTTTGTTACATAGGTATACATGTGCTATGTTGGTGTGCTGCACCCGTCAACTCGTCATTTA
>NW_012115021.1:3115755-3151190 GCF_000951035.1 Colobus angolensis palliatus
TACCCCCCAACCAGCCCCGGTGTGTGATGTTCCCTGCCCCGTGTCCATGTGTTCTCATTGTTCAACTCCCACTTATGAGTGAGAACATGCGGTGTTTGATTTTCTGTCCTTGTGATAGTTTGCTTAGAATGATGGTTTCCAGCTTCATCCACGTCCCTGCAAAGGGCATGAACTCATCCTTTTTTATGGCTGCATAGTATTCCATGGTGTATACGTGCCATATTTTCTTAATCCAGTCTATCATTGATTGACATTTGGTTGGTTCCAAGTCTTTGCTATTGTGAATAGTGCCACAATAAACATACGTGTGCATGTGTCTTTATTGTAAAATGATTTATAATCCTTTGGGTATGCCCAGTAATGGGATTGCTGGGTCAGATGGTATTTCTAGTTCTAGATCCTTGAGGAATTGCCACACCGTCTTCCAAAATGGTTGAATTAATTTATACTCCCACCAACAGTGTAAAAGCATTCCTATTTCTCCACATCCTCTCCAGCATCTGTTGTTTCCTGACTTTTTAATGATTGCCATTCTAACTGGTGGAAACACCAATTCTTGTTGCAATCTTAAATAAAATTGCCCATGTACCTAGAAAAAAAAAGAAATACAACACCAGCCACATGTGCTACATTTACATTTTCTAGAAGCCACATTTTAAAAAGTGAAAAAGAAAAACAAGTAAAATTAATTGTAATAATATATTATATTTAACCCAGTATATCCAAAATCTTATGTCAACGTGTGATCAATATAGGCATTATTAATGGAGTGTTTCAGATTCCTTTTTACTACATCTTAGAAACCTACAGCACATCTTATCTTAGACTGGCTACATTTCAAGTGCTCAGTAGCCACATGTGAGTGGCTACTGTATTGGAGCAGCATAGGTCTTAAAGCCTTTCTCCTCAAAGTGTGGTCTGTGGACCAGCAACAGCACATCAACTGGAAGTTTGCTAGAAATGCAGAATCTCAGGCCCTACTCCAGGCTTACTGAATCAAAACCTGTCTTTTAATGAGCTCCCTGGGAAATTTGTTTGCACATCAAAGTTTGAGAAAGTGGTCTATTGATCAACTGCATTAACAGGGCATTTTCTAATGAATGGAAGATAATAGCTCTCTACCCCTGAAATCACAGCCACAGGGTCTCTCATTAAGTTCATTTGTTAACTTCCTTCCTTCTCTCCTTTCCTCTCTCTCTCCTTCCCTCATTTCCTTCCTTCCTTTCTTGCTTCCTTCCCTCCATTGGTTCCCACATTAAAAAGAAGACTTTATTTCAATCAATACTGCTGTTCCTCTTAAATGACAGTGTCAAGCTATTACATTCTGCAAGCTCATCCTTTGTGAATGAAAGGAAGTGAATTCAGCCGCAGCCCTATCTTTCTGCCATTATCCTGTATTAAATGTCCTTCAATTAGTATGTGCAGTGAGTCCCCTGTAAGACCCCCTGCTGGTTTATGTCACTCGTGCATTAACCTCATTGGTTACCAAACATTCCCATTATTAAGCCATTAAAAGCCAGTCTTGTTCACCTGCCAGCTCTTTCGTTTCCTTGCTTCCTTTTCTATCTCTTGGATGATTTTCCCAGATGGAATTTTGGTGAGTCTCTCCGTAGCCATCTTTCTTTTTTATATCTTGCCAGAATCGATTTCCTCTTGCACCCTTCTCTTTCTCTTCCTTTCTTTTTCTCTGCCTCATTCTTTCTCTCCCCTGAGAGTGTGTTGTCTTTCTGCAATTTTTTAAAATACCACTCTGTCTCCCCAGGAGAAGGTAATTACTTGGTTGAGAACAGGTTGGTTATAGCTGTGTGTGCACTCACCGAGCTGGAGTCTCGTCAGTGAGGCTGCTTCCAGCCCCTGCTGGTTCAAGTGACATTTGGCAAGTCGTCACTTTCCAACGCTGTCCAATTGTTTCTGCCAGTTTGATGAAATTGTGAAGCAGGTTGCAATACTGGCAGTTTGAAAGTGGATATTGAATAGGATGTTAGAACAGTATTTGGAAACCGGTTTTTGAATATCTTGCTCACCTTACTTGTTTGTTTTTAAAGAGCAATGAGATATAATTTTAGCAATGTGTGTGTGCATAATATTAAGCTTGCATTTTTAGAGATAATATTCAGGTTGAAGGAAGACATGCTCTGCCCTCAAAAATGTACTTTATCTGCAAGTTGACATTTCACCAAGAAGTACTGGAAGCTTTCCATTTTGCTCTCCTTGGTCTGGTATCTCATGGTGCCTATAGCAGGAGGAATCAATCAACTATGGCCAGTGGGCCAAATCCACCTGCCTCCTACTTTTGTATGGCCAGAAAGTCAAGAATGGCCTTTACGTTTTTAAATGGTTGAGAGAAAATGAAAGGCACATATTTTGTGACACCTAAAAACTACATGAAATTGACATTTCAGTGTTCATAGTGTTCATAAATAAAGTTTTATTGGAACACAGCCATACCATTTGTTTATGTATTGCCTGTGGCTGCTTTTGTGCCACAATTGCAGAGTTGAGAGATTACAACAGACTGTATGGCTTGCAAAACCCACAGTGTTTATTCTCTGCCTTTTTGCAGTCAAAGCTTGTTGACCCCTGGTCTAGAGGGCACTAGTTCCCAACTCTGGAGCGCCTTGAGGACCTTTAAAAAATACAGATGCATGAATTCTTCCCCTAAAGATACTGATTTAATTGTTTGGGGTATATCCTAGGCACTGGTCATTTTTAAAGCTCTTCAGGAGATTCTCTTTTGCAGCCAAGGTTGAGAACTACATAACCCAAATAAGAAGATGTAAAACTATATTCACTCATGGTGATTTTGAGGACCCAAAAATATTTGCTCCCTTACAGAACATGCAAATACTAACTTCATTTTATTTCCTTGCTCTTATCAAGCTGTTTCTGGTTCTTGCCCACTGGCCTAGTCCTCATTTCATTTCTCTTCCCTATCTGAGTTTTTTTTTTTTTTTTTTGTTACATGTTTTTAAGCAGCATTGAAGAAAAGCAAGATTGAATGATGGTCACTCCTAATTTTAGGACCTCCTCTTTGGGGCTTCGATGAAGGATTCACAGCTCTTCTGGGTGGAGGAAGGCTGTGGTAGCTGGTGAAAGCATAGCTGAGAAAATCCCTTTATCCTTTGACCATCCAGAAACATTCCACTCGCCCCTCTTCCATGATGACACCCAATAATTGACTTCTTATGAAATCTTTTCTGCCTGCTCCACCATCCAGCCTGTTAGAATTGTCCCCTTCAGCCTTTGTATTCCCATTGGAAACCACACAGACTTTCCCCTGGTAGCTGGGGCACTTAATGGCATTTACTGGCTTACATGCCTTTCTGTCTCCACTAGAGTGCTATTTGCTTGAGGGTAGGGCCATGTGTTATTAATGTCTGTTTCCCTTGCTCCCAGCATCATGCTCATTATTTAGCAGGTGCTTAGTACATATTTTATAATGAAAGAAGGAAGGAGGAAATGAAGCCTTATTTTGTTGGGACATCAAGGTGCTTACTAAAATGCTTTTATTGATATTGGAAGTTGCAAGTCAGAGACATAATGTATTGTTGGAGACAGCAACTTAACATAAATCACTGAAAGACCAAACTCCTGGCTTTGGCTGAAAGCTTTGGTAGAAAACATCGACATAGCAAGGAGAGTCATAGGAGTCTTCATTGTACCATGTCATAGTCCATTCATGCTGTTATAGACTGGGTGGATTATAAACAGCAGAAATTTATTGCTCACAGTTCTGGGGGCTGGGAAGTCCAAGATCAAGACACTGGGAGATACAGTGTCTAGTGAGGGCCTGCTTCCTGATTCACATATGGCACCTCTTGCTGTATTCTCAAATGAGGGAAGAGGTGACAGAGCTTTCTGGGTCTTTGAGGTCCCTTTTATAAGGGCTCCCCTCTCCTGAATGTATTACCTTTCCAAAGCCTCACCTTTTAATGCCATCACATTGTGGATTAGGTTTCAACATATCAATTTTGGAAGAACACAGACATTCAGACCACAGCAGGCAGTATCAAAGTAAATGGAACCAGTCACCACACTGAAGATCAGGGTTTTAGACAGGGCTACTCCAGGGAGGGGATCACCAGGGGTCCAGAGTGGCCCCACTGGAAAATCTTTCCTCAGGAGAAATTCTTGGCAATTACCTCTAGCAAACTTAGCTAGCAATCCATCCTTTGGTTTGAACCGCCTTCTGGACTCCAGCTTCAATGCCCAATTTAACGTCTGAGTCTTCAGTTCACCTTTTTTTACTTTTTCATTTTCTCTCCTCTCCACTGGTCTATAAACTACCTGAGGGGAGAGGTCATGTCTACCTAATTCACCACTGTGTGTCCACACATAGGATGGTGCCTAACACATAGTTGATGTGTAATAAATAACTATTGAATAAATGAATGAATGAATGAATGAATCTGCAGGACCCAAATCTCCAATTTCCTTGATCTACTGTGGAGGGTCATGGTATTTAACATCCAGACCATTCCAATTGATGAGTCCAAGTTCCAGGTATTCTTGACCTCAAGTCTATGGATAGGATTCAAGGGATATATGACTGTGAATGGAAAAAAAATACCTCTTTGCCTTCACTAACCTTTAACTGAAATGTAGCTTTTCTTTTAATCATAAATGTAGGCAATAAACCACAATACTATTAGCAAGACCTGTGACTTTGTCACCAGCAGAATATTTTATGTCCATGAGCAATTCAAAATTATGGTAGTAGTTATATCTGCCACTAGATTTTGTTATTTAATGTGTCAATAAAGCAGAACACATACTACTATATCACAAATTTGTTGAATGACCAAATTAATCTTAATTAACCTGAATGAACATATTAAAATTTGAAGAACATCCTTTCCAAGTAACTGGATTCCTTTGTAATCTTATGTATTTTAAAAACAGTCTTAGAAGGGGCTTCTAGGCTTTACCACACTGCCAAAGGAATCCCTGGTACAAACAAGGTTAACCTTTATTTAGATAAATAGAAGAAAGCTGTCTAGTGGTGGTTATTTAGTGCTGGTTATATGGGTGGGCTCAGTTTGTATAAATGCATCAAGCTATACACATATTTTGAGGTGTATTATACTTCCATAAAATGTGTTTTTTTAATTGACCTGAACCAATCATGGTAATCCTATATCAGAAATTAATTTAAGAAAGAGTATATGTCCCAAGCTAGGCCAATGAAACAGAAGGAAGTTTCGCTAGGGGGACAGGAAAGGAGACATGGAGAGAGAAGCCCCCTCTTGGTCTGGACTTTGTCATGTCCGCATGTCACATTTGGAGCTGCTCCGGCCATCTCACAGAGGGGCCAGAGCCAACTGGAGCAGGAGGTGCAACATCATGTGCCTGGAGCCTGCCCTTCTCTTTGATTTAGACCATGACCTCCAGAAGTATTTTGTTTCATCTTATATTCACTTGAAACAGCAGTGATTAAATAGTCCAAGCCTGCACATCTCATGATTGTTCCTTGTTAAATGTCTGGACAGCCACTGGCTGGGAGGTGCACGTGTTGAATGTAAGGCTGTGGATTTTTTCCTCCGCTCTTTCTCTAGTTCCTAGGAGGCAACTAGAGGCAGTTGCCTGGACCAGGGAGAATTACCTTAGCATTGAAATCTAGAAAAGGAGCAATACCATGAGAAACTGCTTCACTTCCACAGAGAGTAATCCAAAGAAATATCTCCCTCCCCAGTAAAAACAGACTTGCACACATACACACAATTTCTGACTGGGGGCAGGTGGCAAGTGTCACAAATGGTCATGGAGAGGGTGAACTTGGGAAAGCTGGGCTCCAGGCCCATGCATCACTGCCACATATGCAAGACGAACTCCACCTGGCAGCAGCTACGTGGTTATTGCAAGTGCCTCTGGATGACTGTTACACTGAGATCTAAAGACAAGCTGGAGTAAAGTGGGATCCCAGCTGTGGTATTGCGGATCTGTGAGTAGTGTGAGAAGGGTCATGTATGTTTAGGATTTTAAAATATGCAATCAAGAGAGTGCATAACACTCTGCCATCCTTTGCCATTCTGTATGAAACTGTCTCAATAGAAATGCTTGTCAAATAGTCAGCACTCTTGAATCAGAGTGCTATATAGGCAGTGTTACCCCCACACATGATTTCCACAATCACAATAACTTAGGATAAAACAGTCACACATTGCGAGTCAATGCTGAGGAGAATAATTAGAAGAGAAAGATGAGGGAGTTGAAGCAGATGTCAAAAGGGCAATGCTCTGCCTAGCGGGATATTAAGGAGATGGAGGCAAAGCAGATCAGGGGCTCAGAACTTTATTTCCACAGGGACAGGAGAGGGAATGTATGGAAGACAGGTTCTTGATGTGCTCCAGCATGGAGATCTCAAGTAAGAACGTATCTCTGTGACCTTGATTGAGAGGCTTGAGGGGACTGTGATGGAGAAATGGTTCTGAGTAGTCAAATTCTTTCTCTCCATGGTAGACACACAAATCCACTTATCCACACAGGTTTAGGAAATAGTCCAGGGAGCTAGGGTCTTTCTTTCTGAGGGGAAACTTAGAAGAGAGCGATTAGTGAGACTTGGACTTGGTAAATGGTACTTGTTATCTTCCTTTCACCATCATTTCTAATTCCCTTCCCCCTCAACTACCACCTCTACTGATCTTGGTGGCTTGCTAGTGATGAAGCCCAAATCCTCATTTCCGAGGATTCTGAGCCCAAGTAACTGTTCCTTTCCCAGGCTGAGGTTGATGTACATGTCTATTCACAGTCACATTTGGGCAAGGAAGTACCACAGGGAACCCAAGTGAAACATCCGAGTTCCAATGAGTCCCTCCCTGCCCCATTGTGTAAAAGTGGCCCTACCTCCTCCTGCTGATCAGGATCAACCATTCCTGAAAGATGGTGACCCCTCTATTGGCCTGCTGGACCCAGAACACAAAAAGCACAAAATGTCCAGGGAGCAGCTGTAGCTGTTGTGTCCTCTGAAAGGAGATGGGTGGCAGGAGTACACCCACTTTGGGGCATCCTAATTCTACAGAGCCCAAAGTTGAAAGGACTAAAAGCATAAATTTCCCCCAGTGGATCATTGAGAATAATGGCAAGTGGGACCACCCCTGCTTCCCCACCCTGGTTCATAGATCCATGTATTCTTCCTGTGGAGGATGCAGTGCCATATAGAGGTCTCTGATGCAGCATATGTATTGAATTCTGGATGATGACACTCCATCTTGGCAGAGTCTTTTCTCTAAGGTGGCACTTCTGTTGTGCCCTCAACAGGCAATTCCACAACCAGTGGATTCCATGATCCCCGCCTACTCCCCCACTTCCTATGCTACAAAATGAAGCATCCTGGCCAGATGCTATGTTAAGTTGGGATTATATCCTTGTAAATCAGGCGCTTTGTAAGTCCTTGGGTAGTAAACCTGGCTGAGGCTCTGCAGGCAGAAAAGGCAAACTCACATTTGGAATTAGTATCTACTCCTGAGGGAATGAATTGCTGAATTTTCCACGATGGAAGAGATTCAACAAAATCAACTACTACCAAGTGGCCAGTCAGTCCCCTAAAGGAAAAGTACCATATTGGAGGCTCGGCATTGATCTATATTGCTAACAGGTGGTGGCAGCAAAAGGGTCTTCCTGGGCCATGTGTGACCTCCATCTCTACCACCATGGCTACTCCATTGCTTCCATTGTACTAAATCTGGTGGCCAGCGACAAAGGCTGACTGATGCCAACTGGCTGGTTTATTTTCTCTACTTGATTGTTCAGTGCCTCATTCATGGAGGATGGATGCTTTCTGGTGGGGATTTACATGAGATTCCTAGATCTTTAAACTTCTTACTCTTCCATATGTCTGCTACATGCCAGAAGTAGTCACCAGGCTCACCCAAACACAATGGCGCCAAGAAGAGCAATCCAATTTTTATGCCCATAAGATGAGAGCAGGAAATATTTGGAGAATAGCAATAATGGCTACCATAGTTCTTGTTTGTTATATTCTGTTAGAAAAGTCTCAAAGCATGCTCTTTCTCTGATGTTCTACAGAATTTTAGTGAAAGTAAAAGTTTACTTACAGCTTGCTTGCTTTCTAGAATCTAAGCAATGTTTTCTTAGGGCTGGGTTAGAGACAGTATAGCTATTGGGTTTCACTCAGAAAATTATTTCCTTATGCTTTATTACTGGTAAGAGCATGTTATTCCTGGCCTTTTTGAGTTCTGTTAGGTGGGGACTTTTTTTTTTTTTAAGCAGCTGTTCAATACTCGTGTAAATAGGCTTCCTATAGGCCCACCCAACCCATTGCTGGTCAAGCCCATACACATTTGAGTCCCACTGAGATGCAAGTCTGTTCCCACTCTATACTTATATTATTATTTATATTGTTTGGGCCTTGACTGATCCTCTCCCCAGCTGCAGTATATGCTGCTTGAATGCTGAGCCTATGTCTCCTTTCTCTTTATAGCCCCAGTTCCTAGGATGATATCCTATCCACATAAAATGCTTTGTAATGTTTGTCACTGGTGATGAAGTGATTCCAGAAAGCAAACAAAAAGGGTTTTATGACAAAGATAGTCACCCATGCAAATAATGTAAGGCAAACGGTTCTCAAAGGATAAACAGGACCTAGAATGTATTTTACCCGAGGCATTTGCTGAGCTGATATGTGTGCTCTGACCTCTAGCAAATGGCCCTCTGCACGTGAGCCCAGCGAGTTGGAGGGCCTGGTTGACATTTTATGTGGCTAATGTTCAGAGCATTGCAGCTCCTCAGGAAGGCTTTATTGAACTGGAATCCCAGAAAACAGGACAAGCTTAGCCAAGCCTATGTCAATTAAAACAGTGTAACCATTTTATTTTATGTGCAAGACCTCGAGTAGCTCAAGGCAACATTTTTGAGTCAAAAAAGTCAGTCTTCAGGACCCTAGCTTTCTATTTCTATTCCCTTCTCCATTTTAACTTTCACCCCCAACCCAAAAGCAAAAACAGAATGCCTTCTATTTGGGGAAACCAAGAAACTGTTTTGATTTTTTGTTTTATGACCCAAACCTATATATTACTGGCTGCTGTGACATTATTTCTCCCTGCACACTCATCATTCATAGCTACAGGGGTGAAAATATTCCAAAATAGTATGTAATGTCTGTTATACATTTGGATGCATAAATTTTGGTTGTCAGGATGGTGATTTAATAGAAACTTATAGGTTCATTGTAGAATATTCTTAATGTCTAGTGTTTTAAAGGACAGTTTTTGTGTTTGTGTTTTTCATTTCTCTCTTCTTGGAAATATTACTTCTTTGTAATATAGCCCTACTTTACTATGTTCTGAGTCCAGCAAATTTTGGTAACAGGCTTAAAGTAAATTAAGGAAAAAGCATTTATTAAGAGTCAGGATGTAAAGTATCTTGATTTCACATTCACAATGTCAACAATAAACCCAAAGTCTCAGGTCTTGTGACCTCAGGCATGTAAGTTGAATATGGAAGTTCACATTTAAACAAATTATTTCATTGGGATTATAAATCAAAGACATTGGATTAGCTCCCTGAGAATTCAGGTTTATACCTATTTGTATTATTTTGAGTATGTTTCTAGTATGTTTTGATATTTTAGTGCTCTTTAAAGTGTAGTTTATCTCTCTCTCTCCCTCTCTGTCTCACACACACACACACACACACACACACACGCACACACATAAACACACACACACACAGTCTTGTCCTCATCCTCACTTTCATTCTCATTCTCAGTGTTGTTTAACTTGTTTGATGTTACTGATCTTCTCCACTAACTTCCTCACTGGTTTTGGCAGGAATTTCTTTGCAAAGAAAGCTAAACATTCCTCTTCACTATAAGTTGACTTTGGCCATGTAAGATTACCTGGAAGGGAAATGAACGTGTTCTATAGGTGTCACTAAAAATAAGTGGTTTCTATCTGTTTTTAGGACCATTGTAATGCTTTCAAGCTACCAACATGAAAGTGCAAATTTTTCTTCCTCTTGTAAGTGATCCAGAATGAGAGTCAGGATATAAACTGTAAGATATTTTTCAAGTAATTTGAACAATTCCTCACTGAGAATTTAAATTGTAAATGCCTTTACTACATTCTCTTGAAAGTTGGGATAGGAATGAGTTACAGTAAGGAACAGTTGACATTTCTGTGCAATGGACAACACAACAGCGATTTTACTACATTGTTTTAGTAATTCACCTTCAGGAACTAGGTCAGTCTTACCTGCCCAGGCTGCAGTAAAGGAGGGAAATCATTCAAGAACGTCACTAGAAATTTTGCTGTCTGTGTCTACCTCGCAGATAGACATCTCAGACTTTCGAAAATACCACCAATGCAATACAATCAGAATATTACAGAATAATATGGTTGGGACAGAAAGAGACCATTGAACAGTACCGGCCAATGGAAACACAATGCAAGCCACATGTGCAATTTATGATTTTCCAGTAGCCACTTTCTAAAAAGTGGAAAAAAACAAAGAAAGCTAATTTTAATAACTTACTATTTAATGCAATATATCCAAGACATTCTCATTTCATATGTAATCAACATAAACAATATTACTGAGATAGTTTATATTCTTTTTGGTATTAAGTCTTCAAGATACGATATGTATTGTGCACTTACTGCTATCTCAATTCATACTAGCCACATTTCAAGCATTCAATAGCACATGTGGCTAGTTACTAGCATATTGGACAGAGCAAGCATGGACAATATCTTACTAGATACCTCTCTCTGACAAATAAGGACCCAACAACCAGAAAAGTTAAGTCATTTGCTACAATCAAACTGCTGTGTCAGAAAGCAAGACTAGAAGCCAGATCTTTAAATTACTTCTTAAGGCTAATTTCACTACTTTGAGAATTTTTTTTATTTCTTTTTTTTCTCTGAAATCTTATTGACAGCTTACCCCAAATCTCAATTTTATTTTGTTTCTGCAGTTTTCATTAAGAAAAGCCATCTTAAAACAGGAGCAAGAAGAGCAAAGACAAAGTCTTACGTGAGGCTTCAGCAGTATTCTGATACAAGGCCCTCACCTACTTAAGAATAAAGTGTAGAAATACTAAGCGATATTTTTAAAGCCCCTAATTGTTTTGAATGGGTTAAAATGTCAAAGTCTGGGCACGTTACATCTGGGGTTACTGAAAGAACATGCAGATGAGATAATAGAACCACAATTGGTTACCAGGAAAATAATGGAGAAGGGAAGAGATGCTGGAGAATTGGCACGTCTGGATTTTCCAACTTGAAAAGGCAATGGTACTAGTAGCAAACACGTACATAGAACTTACTAGGTGCTAGACTCTGGTCCTGCGTGTTTTACATATGTTGACTGGTTGATTCTTCATAACAACTTTACAAGATATGAACTAAAACTCTCTTCACTTTTCAGGTGAGGGAACAGAGGCACAGAGAAGTTAAGAACTTGCCTAAAGAGATATAGTTAGTAGGTGGTGAAGCCAGGATTTGAGCTAGGTAGTCTGACTCTGGAATCTGACTCTGAATTGGCATGGCATTCTGTTGCTCACAGGTTGAAGATTTCAGTATCTGCCTAGTTCCCTGCTCTTCCATCCTCTCTTCCTATGACTGGGAATAATCTTATGTTCATTTTCACAACAGTGAAACCTTCCAGTAATGAGTAAAAACACCATAGTATCGGGTCATTGAGCTGGGCATTGGTACTTGGAAAAATTATAAGTGTATTACTAACTAGTTGATTTGGAAGCACTTGAAATGGAAAGTAATGATTATTAAGAAATCCTTCTAAAACTAACGTCAATCCCCCTTTCCCTTTTATTGTATACCGTTAATGAAATTGCCAATAAGAAGAATGCCTTAGATATTGTGTATCTGGATCTCAACAAGGTGTTTCATAGGGCTAGCATGACATTTTTGTGGATTAGAAGCCAAGAATGTGGTCTGAGTGATAGAATAGGTGTATGAATTCTGGCTGATCTTGAAAGTCATCTTTGAGGGAGAGCTTCAAGACTATTGTGAGGACCTTCTCCTTAACCCTTTCCTATTCTACTTTTTCTCAAAGGCCATAATAAGCACTTATGATGAAATCTCAGCAAGTTTATAGGAGATGCAGGATAGAGATGAGTAGATTCAGTGGCCAGTGGCAGACTCAGAATTCAGAGGGCTCCCAGCAAGCTACAATGAACAGCTAAAATGAACAAGCTTAAATGCAATAAGGATGCATGTAAATGCATGTACTTTTGTTTAAAAATTAAATTCTGCAAGAACAGTATGAAAGAGGCATAGATTAACATTAGTATAGTGGTGGTTGGGGGGAGTCTTAGGACCTGTAATTTATTATAAACTCATCATGAGCCAAAAGTGTGTGTGGCTGCCAAGTATTGAATGTGATCTTGGACCACATTAATTACAGTATAATGAGAAGGCTAATTCCATTGTACTTGGTACCTACCAGACTCTGTCTGCATTATTGTACTTAGACCATGGCAGGCTGACAAGCTGCAATGGATCTGAGACAGGCAGCTAGAGTGGAAAAAGAATCTGGAACCAATGATGTGTTGGAGCTGGCTGGTAACTGCTTACTAGAGATTGCTAAATATTGAGGAATTTTGTGAGTTGGTTGTTAAACCTTTGGTAGCTTGAAATGGGCCATGGTAAGAGTATTTATACCATTGTAATTGGCAAATGCTGCAAATCAAGATTTTTTGTTTCTAGAGAGTGGGTTTGTCAGGAAACCACCATCAGTCACCTAATATGGAACATTATTCAGGCCAGAGAGTGTGTTATTGCATTACATTCAATAAAACAACAACAACAAATATAAAACAAAAACTTGAGGTAGTGGGTGGGAGGGAGGAAGATGGGGACTTCAGCGTTATCTTTAAGTACTTGAAAAGTTTACATTTTTGCCATCAACAAATGAGAGTAATGCTTCTCAAACACTCCCATCTTTACACTAAGGACAACAGAGCCTGAGCTCTCACATCTTTCCAGCCATCCAGAGGTGTGGCCCCAAACCACCAATTAATAGTGAGAAATTTCTCTCAAGTTTCTCATATTATCTTTAAAAGTTATGTAAACTGTACATTTTATTCCACAATGGATTCATGTCTCTTTGAATTTACAAATAATGGTTTAAATAGGTTTTTCTCAAACTTCGATGCATATGAATCTCCTGGGTATCTTGTTAAAATGCTGGTGTCAGTTCAGTAGGTCTTGGGGAGAGATTGAGATTCTGAATTTCTAAGAAGCCTCCAGGCACCTGGATAAAGGTCTATGCACAGTTTGAATAGCAAGGGTTGAAATTACTTGCTTTCCCTCTCTCCTCCCATCTTCCAGTAAATTTTACACCCTAGGATGATGTGCCATGCTTAATCTGTGGCTGTACACCCCATAAGATCTTCTCTTTGCTCATCTCCTGCAGAGACACAACCCTCTGGGGATGTATACATGTACCTCAAAAAGCTTGGAGTTACAACCTTAATGACTTGTATTTCATTCTTTGTCATCTTGCAGAATTCCTTTCCGCTGAACAGCACTTCAGCCTTATACCTTCTGCCGATGCCAAGTACCATTACAAAAAAATAGTGGAGAAAATTCATTCTTTTACCGATTGTGGGGAAATTGTCAAGGATGTCATTCACTGCGTGACTTTCTGTTCTCTACTTGAGGACTCAGAGGAATTGGTTCTCAAGTTTGCTTTCCAGAAATTACTTCAGAACATATTACTCTTTTTGATCTTACCAAATATTTGAAATCTTATAGTTGATTGCATTTTCTTTTTTCGTTCAACATTCATTCAATGCATATTAATTGAGCACCTGCTAAGTGCCAGTCACTAGTCTAGGTCCTGGGGAACACAGCAGGGAACAAAACAGACACATATCTTTGCTCTCATGGAGCCTATACTTCAGTGTAGTAAACACACTCTGATTGTTAGGAAATACAGAGCCATATTTCAGGTCACCTTCAACAACAGTAAATGACCATATAAAGTACATTTCTGGTTTGAATTTGACTCCTGGCTGTATGATTCTCTAACCCTCATCATCTCTTTACCTGATTCTCTCAACTCTTTCTTTTTCTCTTTTTGGCTACTGTGTACATTTTATTTTTTGCAAAATGCCCCAAACCCTTCATAGAATGAGGCAGAATATGAGTAAACCACTAATTATGTGCAGCAAAGCCAATGCAATAAAGTTATAGAGAATCACACTTTATTCTAATATACAAATAGTCTAATATCCTGACATGAAATGGCTCACCTTATAATCTAGTGACTTTTCTGACCTTAGTTACAATTGGCTGTTCACCTTGTTTGTGGAATTCTGACATGGTGCTTCTGTCATGAAGGAGTTTCTACTGGATAATATCTCAAGTGGCTTTTAGTAGTCTGATCATACAGAAATTCCATGATTTCAATTATTCTACACATCACAATGGCTCCCATTCTTCCCACAGGCCCCAAGCCACAATATCTATTGGAGAAGATTAATTCTTTGGGAAGATGGTAGCACTGGCGAGTCCCAAGAGGCAGGGGAAGGGAGACGGGAGACGGGTGGAGAGGGAGAGGGTTTTCTGCCAGAAAAGCAGCTCAGGGCTCAAATCCTCCACCTGGTCCACATTTTGTGACACTCACTAAAATCTAAACTTCTGCCTTTTTTTCTAACTTGTCTTGATCCAATTCATGGTTTTCTTCAGATGAATAAAATACTTCTGTATTTATAGTAGATGCTGTAAACCAGCCAGCCGTGATATTTTTTATATCATAAGCAGCTGCTCTCTGAGCCGACACTGAGTAAAAAAGGCCGATTTGTATTTTTACAGCCAGACATGAAACCGGCTTTCAATAATTTGGGAAGCACGTGCCACCACTTTGATCCTCAGGATGGTAGTTTTTAAATGAGCCTCTAAAGATTGCAGATACTACAATTAATATAACCCTGAAAGGTAGCCCCGTTGTAGCCACTTACTCAAAAACAGGAAATTTTAAAGAATTAATTGATTTTAACTTCAATATGAAATATTGGCACTTGTGATGATACTACTCTGTGAATAGATAGAGGCAGCATTTATGACCTTTTTAACTACATTCCATTCACTGAAAAATGACAACTATACTAAAGAAATACTTTCCTCCTTGCTGCTGGCTTCTCCCAATGAGAGCTTTTAGCAAGGGGCATAGAAAGTCCTGCCAATAAATAACAGAAATTTACTATCCCCACCATCATTTTACAGTCTTGCCCTCCCCACAAGAGGAACACAGAGAGCAGAATAGATGAAATCAACCTGCTTTGCTCAGCACCAAGGACATACTATTACTCAAACTGGGTGACTAAGGGAGAGATTAGTCTAGGAGGAATATACAGACGGAAAATGGTGTTGCCCCAGACACATTTCTTGTTTTTTTTTTGCTGTTGTTGTTGTTTTTCCAATTTCCCACCACTGATAGCTGTCTGCTCCAATTTATCTCCAATGTTACAGAAATCAGAATTTTCCTCACCTTTCAAGGACACTGAAAGATAGAAATCCCCTGCACAAAAGCCATCTAGAAGGAACGATGGACAAAAATCCCCTGCACAAAAGCCATCTAGAAGGAACCATTCCTTTTGTGGGACTTAACACTCCCCTCTGTATAAGAGAGACTAGGATGCTTTAGAAAATGCATCTTCAGACTCCTTGAATTGAGGAAGGAAGAGAGAGCCAGAAAGAGCTTAACTGGAATGAAAAGCATTTTCCTGGACTCTGCTCTCCTGAATTAATCAGCTCCAGCATAGGCAGCTTAAAGAGCTTGTTGGGGAAAAATTTCTCTCATATGTCTATTTCTAGCAAGGCTGTATACAGATGAGTGCTTTCTAGCCTTTGGTCTGGGCCATTGCAATCCAAATCAAAACAACTGTTTGCCATTTCTATAGAGAACTTTAATGATCTGAAAGGAAATCACAGGATGTACAAAAAGACCCAGATTTCTCTCCATTAGTGGTTTCAAGGGCTCTTGGTATAGTGATTCTTGAAATTACAATTACAGTTCATGAAGTTTCTCGGACAAAGCCCAGCTATTAGATTTGGTTTAAGGAAAGAACAAGGAGAGCTCTGGCCTTTATCTCATAGAACCCCAGCTTTACAGTCCTCGTCTAAGTCCTTAAGGAAAATAACTTACACCAAAGAGTAAAAAAGTATATTTCCTTCTTAGTAAGCATGCCTTTAGAACCTAGCCCAAGTTCTTCCCCTCCCCGTATTATTTAGGGCTTAATACTTATATTCAGGCTATTATTTTCACAGTTAATCCCTTGCTGCCCTAAATACATTTTTTATTATACCATTGATTTCAGTAACTTATTACTCTGCTTCCACTTGCAGTGATGGCACACCCAAACTCTCCCCAAACAAGAAATTGATAGGAGCAAACGAAAAGCATTGATGACAATTGAGTTTCTGCAATGGATTGCCATCGGGCTAGCCATTTTCACCAGTGCAATTAAAGTCTCTACACATGTGCTATAAGGTTAGTATAATTCTCTCCATTTTTGAGATGAAGAAACTGAGGCTCTAGGAGATTCACCCAAGCCCCCAAGTTTCTACAGTTTGAACCCAGGTAGCCTTACTTCAGAACCCATGCTCTTTTCTGATAGGCAAAATTTCCTTTTCTTCAGGATTGAAGATACAAGCTACATTTTGTAGATGGCAATGTGAAGGATAAGATTTCAAACTTTCTCAGACTCCCACAGTGATCTTTGCCAGGTTGGTATTCCTGGAAATCTGTTTACAATACTGTAGCACTCAGCACAGCCACTCAAGACAGATCATCTGGCTGAATCAGAGTGGTGCCTGCACAGCACATGGGACTCTGTAAGAGAAGATCGTACAAGATACCTTATGCTTAATATAAAGAGTAGCTCCGTGTCGGAGCTTTCCTTGGGAATGGTAGAAGCCTGCCCACAATAATATTAACCCACTTGGTTATGTTATATTGTCTTATTGGTAGTCTGCACCCATTCATCTTTACTATTTTTACTATTTTGTTGCACCAAGTGATTACTGAGTTTTCCTATATTCATGACAGCAACGTGGAATTCTGATTTTCCCTCTTATGCTACACAGGCATACCACCCAACAAGGACAACTGAACTTGCTTCAAGAACTGTGTATTTCTACACCTTCCTGGGACCACAGCATGGAGAATGAATATACACCCAGAAAGCCTCAAAAGAGATGTTCCTGGATACTTCCAACCACTCAGAGTTAGGAGAATGGGATCAAAGATCCCTTTTCCTTTCCTTGTGCAAATGCACCCTGCGCATCTGCATCTGGAGAGGAGCCCCAGATTTCTACATAAGTCATGGGAAGTCAGGTCAGGGCAGAAGGGCATTGTGGCGAAGGCTAATAGCTGGCCACCAACATCAATTGTCCGCTTCTTCCACAGTAATAAAGTTCTTGCCAGACACATTGAAGGCCTCTGTCATGTTCTTACATTTGAGCCCCACTGTACAGCTACAGTGTATTTAAACATAATTGCCTGGCAACACATTTGCTAGCATTATTTGCAGTTATTTGTGACCATGTGACTATGCTCTAGACCAGTGGTTCTCAAAACATCAACATCACCTGAGAGCTTGTTAGATATACGAATTCCCATACTCAGTGAATCAGAAACTCTGGGGGCAGGGCTCACAGTATGCATTTTAACAAGACCTCCAGGGGATTCTGATGCATGTTGAGGTTCCTGAAAATAAAATGTGAATAGAAATAATGTGTGGTCCTTCATGTCTAGGCCTAAAGACATTGAGTAGGCCTCCTCCATACTCTTGTCCTGCTTCCTTCTGGCCAGAGCCAGATAAGGCTTCGACCTCGGATTAACCATGCTGATGGGGACAATGCTTTAGGGCAGGGGTTTTATGCCAGTTTGAAATAAAACTCAAGTTAAGTTTTGAATGCATAAAGTCTCAGAGTTAAGTTTTGAATGCATAAAGTAAAATATATAAGATTATTTTTTAAAAACATTTGTATTGGCTGGGCGCAGTGGCTGACACCTGTAATCCTAGCAGTTTGGGAGGCCAAGACTGGCAGATCACTTGAGATCAGGAGTTTGAGACCAGCCTGGCCAACATGGTGAAATCCCGTCTCTACTAAAAATACAAAAAAAATAGCTAGCCATGGTGACATGCACCTGTAATCCCAGCTACTTGGGAGACTGAGGTGGGAGAATCACTTAAACCCAGGAGGCGGAGGTTGACGTGAGCTGAGATCGTGCTACCGCACTCCTGCCTGGGCGACAGAGTGAGACGGTGTCTCAAAAACAAAAACAAAAACAAAAACAAAAAAACCCGCAAATCTTCGAGACAGTACTATATGTACAGTTTTAGTAATGCATTAACAAGATTTGGTGGTAGGTATAATGACTTACATAAATTTGAGATATCTGCAAAAACTGTAATATAATATGGAAAATATTCGTGATTTCTCTCTTTTTTTTTTCAATTCAAATGAAGATTTATTGTCTGTGATTTCTATTGGTGATGAAGTTCCAGGTATTCCTAGTAGTACTATAGGTTGTCTACATTTCTAATGTAAGGAAATGCTAAATTTCAATTAGATATTTGTGGTAGGCTGAATAATAGCCCTCAAAGACATCCATGTGTGAATCCCAGAACCTGTGACTGTTACCTTACATGGCAAAAGGGACTTTATAGCAGAGGTGATTAAGTTAAAGATTTTGAGATGGGAAAATTCTCCTGGATTATTCAGGTGGGGCCTAAATGTTATCACAAGTGTCCTTGTAAGAGGAAAACAGAGGGAGATTGGACAATAGAGGAGGATAAGGCAATGTGATGATGGATGCTATGTTGCCGGTTTTGAAGATGGAAGAAGAGTCACAAGCCAAGGAATGCAAGGAAGACTACAGAAGGAGGAAAAGACAGGGAAATTGATTAACTGCCAGAGCTTCCAGAAGGAACGCAGCCTTGCCAATGCCTTGACTTTATCCCAGTGAAGCTGATTTAAGATTTCCGACCTCCAGAACTGTAAGGGAATAAATCTGTGTTATTTAAAGCCACTAAGTTTGCAGCCATTTGTCACAGCAGCAATGGGAAATGCATGCAAGGTTAGCTAAAATGATGGTGATTTTTTTTCCCATCAAAGTTCATGAACCTCTTGAGTTCTATCCATGAACCCCAGGTTAAGAATTCTTACCCTAGGGGTTTGGGGAGCTACAAAGTGGAAGGAACCTGGGTCCTTGAATGACTCCATGAGGCAGTGCTGCCTATGAATATAGAACCCTTACTTTAGACAAATACTAAGAGAAAAAGAAACTTCTTTGATTCTTTAAGCCACTGAATTTTTGGAGGCTCTTTGTAATTGCACCATAGCTTCCCTTAACTATTATGGTTAGTAGGTGACGCTTCAGGAGGGGACAGGGAATAGATATAAGGGAATCGTATATGGACAGGAAGAAGAACACAAAGCACCTTAGCCCATCCAACTAAGGAGCAAACAGTACTAGTGGGTGGTAAGGGCTGGAAACAGACCCAGCAAGGTCAGGAAGTCGGGGCTGCACACCAGAGGGCAGGGCCAGAAAGGGGTGGAGTCATGGAAGGAGGAGCAGCCAGGGCTCCAGCAGCATGAGTGACTGAGGCCCTCTTTGTGTTTCAGATTCCATCTCTCAGAGTCATTCTCAGCTCACGGAATGCCCTGGAGTATACAGCCAATAAGACCTGGACTTCTCTAGCAGCCACACCAAAGAGCTTGGTTTGGGGTTTAAAGTGCATGTTTCTACTGTACCTTGCAGACACTTGGGCTCTTGTTCCCCCAGCCATGAAGCTCTAACCTTGTTCTCCAACTCTGAGACCCAAATGGGCTCCTCTAGCTTTAGTAATCTTCTGGTCTCCCTTCCCTGCTTCTTGAACTTCACATTTCAACTTTCCTCACCTTGCTGTCTTTAGTTTCTGTAAGGTGAAAATTTCCAACTTCAACTTAGCCTCTCACCACCAGTTTCTTTAGAAATCTACCCCCAAGCTGGACATGCCTCAGCCTCGTCTGGAATGGATAAGGCCTCCAAGAGACATCTTTTCATCATGGTTCCGCCTTGAAATAAAGAAATGAACATTTCTCAAGAGTATTACTTGAAGATAAATTTATCTTCATTTATTATATATAGACATCAGCAGTTGAAGTCAATCACTAAGTGATGAAGAAGTATGCGTGTACATGTGCACAGAGTACTCATATTTCTTAAATCTTTCTGCACATGTTAAGAGGTGTTAAGGAGTGGAGAAGTTAGGTGGGTAGTTTAAACCCTACCTTTACATTGTTTTAAAGTATATATAATGATTTTCCTTGTACAGTTTCTTATATTTATCAATAAAACCCAGTAATCCCTTAATAAAACAGAGTTGCCAAAGAATGTCTGTGATGAAATTTTGGAAATGTTAACAGCTGATGAAAATTGAAAAAAATGAAATAATAAGAAAAAAATTTTCTTCTGAAAATGCCATCTGGAGTAGCCATTAAATAATCATAACTCCTCACATTGGTGGGAAATTTGGTCAGACCAAAGTAAATGTAAGGGCAGCAACAAGAAAGTTCCAATAATTAGACAGATAAAAAGAACTAATGAAAAAAAGTCTAGTCCTAATTATACATTTTGATATAAAAATGGCTAAATTAACTCTGGGGATAGAAATATATAAATTATTATTAAAAGATGACTATAACTTAATTAGAGTTTTGTTTCATTTAGTTCCTCAAATGCATTACTGGAAACTTAGGCAAAAATCTATCAGATTTTTTCTTGATTATAATTATAATTTTGGAGCTTTCATGAATACATGAAAGTCAATTGCAAGAAATTTTTAAAAGATGCCAATTGTAATGGTAACAAAATTACATAAGGTATCTAGGAATAAGTCTAACATGTACGATAATTCTATGAAAAAATTGTAAAACTATTGAAAGATGGTGAAGAAAAACTAAATCAGTCAAGTCTATGAGCATACTATATTCATAGGTGGGAGGATTCAATAGGATAAATAGTCCGCTCTTCCCCAGATTGAACTATAAACTGAATACAATTGAATACAATTTCAACAAGCTGGATCTTGGCATGCTGTTTCCAAAATATACATGAAGAATAATGCTGAAGCCTATCTAAGATGCTCCTAAAGAGGAGAAACCAAGTGGAGGAATTGGATCCCCCAAATATTATGACTTATTACATAACTGTGTATAATAATGTAGAGGTTCATTTTGGATAGTGTATGGTGAGGTGAGGATTCGTTTCCATTCTTTCCCCTAGGGATAGACTATTACCTCAGTATCGTATATTGAATAGTTCATTTTATCTTCTTAATTTGCAATATGTATGTATCTGTGTCTGTGGTCTCCTTTCTGTTCCCTTGTTTAGTCCCTATGCTAATCTCAGAAGTGATCCCATTAGTTTTGCCATACTCTATTGGTTAGAAGCACATCACTAGGTCCAGTCCACATTAAGGGGAAGGGTGTAACACAAGAGCATGAATATTAGGAAGTGGGAATCACTGGAGGTCATCTTAGAAGTCAGCCTACTACAATATATGTCAGTCCAATAGAAAATTATACAAAAGGCATTAACAAATATTTCACAAGGGAAACACAAAAGACTTATAAACAATTGAAATGCTGCTCAACTCCATTAATTAATTAATTTCTAATACCACAAAGACATATCATTTCATGCCCACCTAAACAGAAAAATTAAAAAATGACTGTATTACTTGTTGACCATTTCCATATGTTGGAGCAATTCTAACTAGTACATATTTTTCATAAGTGTGCAAATTGGTACAACAAAACTTTGGAAAAGAATTTGGCATTACCTCGTAAAGTTAAAATGCAGAAACTTTTGGCCTGATAATTTAACTCCAAGCATACACTCAAAATAAGTCGTTGTGCATGTACCCTAGGAGAAATGTACAACAACATGCATAGCAACCTAATTTGTGATAGACCAATACCACAAAACCAAATGTGCAGCATCAGTAAAATGGATAAATAAATTGTGACATAGTCATACAATAGAATACCATCTAGTAGCTAAAGTGAATAAATTACAGCTATACACATAAACATGAGGAACATAAAAAAAAACCATACTATTGGCTGGGTGTGGTGACTCACACTTGTAATCCCAGCACTTTGGGAGGCTGAAGTGGGCAGATGGCTTGAGGTCAGGAGTTAGAGATCAGCTTGGCCAACATGACAAAACTCTGTCTCTACTTAAAAAATACAAAATTTAGCTGGGTGTGGTGATGGTGTGCCTGTGGTCTCAGCTACTTGGTAGGCTGAGGCATGAGAATGACTTGAACCCAGGAGGCGGAAGTTGCAGTGAGCAGAGATCAAGCCACTATACTCCAGCCTGGATGACAGAGTGCGGCATCATCTCAAAAAACAAACAAACAAACAAACAAACAAAACAAAAAACAAAAAGACCCCCAAAACCCACCATACTATTGAATGATATAAACAATTCATAGAAACAAGCGTATAGTATGTTTTTATTTATATGAAGTTCAAGAACAAGGAAAGTCAAATAATATTACGTATCTATATATCTACATCAATATTAAAGTTATTAACAAAAGCAGGATAATGAAGTTTCAAAGCTGTTGGGCAATGAGTACTTAAATGTTTATTATTATTATTTCAGCAGTGAACACACAATACATTATCTTATATATATGGTGTTTTCGTGCTAAAATGTGTAGGGAAAAATAACGATAGCTACTGTTTTCTGAGCATCCCTCTGTGCTAGCCACCTTGCAGATGCCCTCTTTGAAGGAATGCATCCTGAGCTTTTTTTTTTTTCAATACTCATTTTCTGTTTATTGTTTTTTACTTTCAGGAGTCCCAACCTAAAATAAAATAGAACATACTGTGTTTAAAGCAACGGGGGAATCACGTAACAATAAAACCAATGAAGAAAATTCTAATGCTGAGGTAAGGTAAGTAGAATTTTACCTTTATACACAACCTGGAAATTATAACCATTTAATCTACCCATAGAACCCTCTGGACCAAATGTAGTCAAATGGACAATCAGACTGGAGCAGGGTTTCTTAACCTCAGCACTATTGACATTTGGGGTCAGATCATTATTTGCTATGCAGTTGTCCTGTGCATCCTAGGAGGAGATGCATGGCTCTCCTCCCTAAAGTTGTGACAACCAAAAATACTTCATACATTGTCAATTTTCCCTGGGGAGGCAAAATTGCCCCTGTTTGAGACCCACTGAACCAGATGGTCTTGGCATACTCAATGGAAGTACACACATAGGGAAACTATCAAATGTCTATCTTATATTTCCTTGGTATTTCTCAGTCATTCATCTATTCCCTTGACACTTATTGACACACATTTTTAAGAACTAAGTGTTAACTTTAACAGTTAAATTATCACTTCAGGTTTCTTGAACACTAATCACCCAGCATTAGCTCAGAAAGAATCCAACAGTTTATAATCACAAGTCTGCTTCCGCATTTCTTTATTTTCAAGATCCTTTCAAAATAAATAGAAGACTAGATAGACCTCACCAGGATTCGAGTATGCATTAGTGTCCACTTGTAGGTTTGGGCTGACCTTAAAGGGGGCCAATTACAAAGCCTCCACACTCAAGGCTAATGCAGTTTCTTTGAAGTTTTGTTGGGTTTAGCATATGAGGAGCTTCCAGCTATGTAAACTGGATGGCTGCTTAAATTGATTAAATCATAACCTGAGCTAAGTGGATATGCTGATAGCAAGATTGACCTGTATTAAAAATTTAGGGAAAGGACACTTAAAAATGTTAATGTACGCACTTATATGTATGTATAGATTTTTTTTCTACTTACATAGGAGAAGGGTTTTCAGCCTCTCTGTACATGGTGATTGTAGGCTGCAGACTTCATGAAACCCTTTGGATGTTCATTTTCTTCGCTTAGTCGTTTAAAAGACTCTCCTCTAGCTGTGCATGGTTTGCTCTTTCTCTGTCCTTGCTCATATTTTTAAATTGTGCATTTACAAGGAATAAAAAGAAACTCCTAAGTTGCAGTGTAATTGTGTGCAAGGAATGTATTTTGGTCCCTGCTGCTGTGTCAGAGGCTCAAAGAAGGGATGCTGTTGCCATGGAGACAGAAATGTTGAGCTGGCTTTATCACCTTTGCCCTGCTATTTAAAATCATATGCACAGCAAAGCTCTGGCAGACACAGGGCTTTCTCTGGTAGGTCAACCACCTCCTCCCTTTTTCTCTTTTAAAAACATCAACTTGGCAGATTAATGCCATTTTCATTTATGACTGTTATAAAACATAATGTAAATATCCTCTTGCACAGAATGAATGGGCAGCTCTTTGTGTTGTCTCATTCCAGCATGAAACTGAAATTCCTTGAGAGTTTGCCGAAACCAGTTCCCCTAATGGGTTCTATCCTCTTTCTTGGCTTTCTGAGAGTACCAGAGCAGTGGGTAGAGAACAGAGAGAAACCATGGACATTATAAGATGAGGCAAAAGTGATAGAAAGGAAGTTAATTGCAGGCTTTGAAAATGTTTAAACAAACCCCTCTGTGCTTAGGGTACTGGCTCTTCTCATATACTCCTGGTGAATGAGTGGGCCCATGTTGGCTTTCTGAAGGCAATTTGGCAATACATATCAAAAGCCTTGAAAATGCCTCTTGGCCCATCAATTACAATTCTAGTAATTAATTACAAGAGCACATAAGTGATTGTAAATAAATATTTTACCACAGTTTTATTCATGACAGTGGAAAACTGGAAACATCCAGTTTTAAAAACATGCTCACAAAAGGGGATTGGTTAAATAAATTCTAGTACATTACACAATGGAATACTAGGTAACTGTATTAAATAACAGTGTAGAAGGTTATTTATTAACATGAAAAGGTATTCAAGTGATACTATTTAATTAAAAAACAGGTTACAAATCACTAAGTGCATTACTATTCCATTTAAGAAAAATAATTATTGAAACACAGATATATACACATGGAAAACTGGAAGGTTATATATCAAATTTTGGTTCTTTGAGTGTTATTTTAATTTATCCTTTTTACTTCTCAATTTTATAAGTTTTACAGTGACCTCTATTACTTGTATAATTTAAAAAGGTCAATTACTAAAAAAATTAATTCATATGCATATGAAAAGCGTTTTTTAACTTAAAAAGTCTTAGAAGTGTTTCTTAGAAAAGGGAATTTCTACTCAATGTCCTCAGAATTCCAAGACCAAGTCATTACCTTCTGTCCTCAAATGGATTCTTTTCAGAATTTTGGGGGCAGTTTTACTCTTTTAGGTCCCACAAAACACAGTCAGTTAAATCCAGCTAAAAGCATTGAACTTACTGAATTTTTGAGCTACTCTAAACCGGTGTCCAGAATAGCCTCCAAGAAAGCAGGGCTCACTCTATCCATCACCTCTGCCAGAACTCTCGACTACCCAGGTAACAACATCCGCAGAGGGGAGGCACCAGCTGCTGCTGAGAGCCGAGATGAGGTGCACATGAGGGGATTTAATAGTCCCATCTCTGTCCTCTCAGAATCCTTCCACTGGGGATGCAGGGATGGGGGTGGGGGAATAAACCTTGAGAAAACCATAAATAAACTTGCTGCTAGGATGTGATCGCAACTCTCCATGCTCTCTCGTTTTCTATCTTTTTTTTTCTCTCTCTCTCTCTCCAATTCTCTCTCTCTCTCTTTCACACACACACACACATACACAAATTTGTCATTACCAATGAACCTTTTGTTCAATATGACATGGAGGTGAGTATTCCTACATCACCTGTATTTATTTCCTTTCCTAATGGAGAAATTTTTGTGAGTTCAAAATAATGTGCAGAAGCATTGGATGCAAACAATTGAGACACGACCACAGTTGCTCGTCACTCTAATGACACCTTCCCCTCCAACTATCAATTTCCTCAGCACCATCACAGCAAACAAGATGAACACCTGGGTCACTACAAAGCATAAGACCGCCTTAACAATATTTCCATGGACCCACTGTAAAGTATGAACACCATATTAACTGTGGAGTTCTTGAAACTGCCAGATGGGAGGACTAGCCTTTTCCATCACCCCCTATCTCCTGCCCTGGCAGCTCTGGAGGGGTGTGGCCTATATTATTTAACAAGCAGTGAAGCTAAGGTCTCCAAGCTCCCCTGGCTTGCCCTAAAACTTCACTCTCAAATTTTCATTCACTAACTGCTCCCCTGTAGCCGGACAGGCAAAGCAAATCAAAGACAAAATGCTTCCCCAAGTTTCCATTAGCTGGAGCCTTCTGAATAGCAACCCTTAATCACAAGAGCAACATCTGCACAGGCTTTGGTGAAAAACAATATTGGCTAAAAGAATAAGATGGAATGGCCTGGAATAAAGCACCAAAACATAGGGCAGAAACGACATGTCCAGACTAAATACAAGGCAGACCATTGCTTTTAATTTTCTCACTATTGCTTTTGATATGGTATGCAATAGACTAAATTTGCCCCTCCACGAAATTCGTATGTGAAACTCTAACCTCTAATGTGACGGTATTAAGAGGTGGGGCCTTTGGGAGGTGATTTGGTCATGAGGGTGGAGTTCCTGGTCTGCAACCCTGAAGAAAGTCCTCACCAGAACCTGATCATGCTGGCACCATGATCTCAGATTTCTAGCCTCCAGAACTGGGAGACATAAATTTCTGCTGTTTGGAAGCCTCCATTGTATTGCACCTTGTTATAACAGCCTGAACCAAGACATGGTACTTAAAAAAATGTCAGAATGTATTTTTATTTCAGTTTAGTTCAACAAAAATTTACTGATCCTCTCTGTACCTCCCTATTTTCTTCTGTAAAATGAGAACAGGAATAGAAAGTATCCCTGGTGTTGTTCTTAGGATTAGATGAATCAGTATGTGTAAAGCCTCTAAAAGTGCCTGGCACAAGGTGAATGCTCAATAGTTATTATCTTTTTTTTTTTTTTTTTTTTACCATTACTGAGCATCCCTTACTACCAGACACGTATTGAGCATTTTATGTGAAATAGTTGGATCTTTTTTATTGCACTACATCATTCTATTGTATGAACACTCTTTATCCATTCTCCTGTCAATAGACAGGTGAGTTTATCCATTCTCCTGTCAATAGACAGGTGAGTTTCTTTGTAGTTTTTGGCTATTGTTAATTAAGCTACTATGAACCTTTTTGTAGTCATCCTTTGCAGGATATATGCACCCATTTCTCTTGAGTACATACTTGGAAGTGGAATTGCTAGATCACTGTTCAGCTTTCTAGAGACTGTCAAATAGTTTCCAATGTATTGACAATGCTTATCTGTTAATGATCCACTTTGTGCCAAGCACAGAACCACCAGCTGGATTCTGAAGCTATAGGGTAAACAAGACATAGTCCCTTCCCCTGTGGAGTTAGAAATGCTACCCCACTAAGTAGCACTTTAAATATCTTGGCTCTTACTGTCCCCTTTTTATCTTCCAGCAGAAGGACAGGATTGCGTCGTACATACAGAAAGGCTGAAATGCAAAAAAATGTAAGTGACAGATCTCATGATCTCTAGAATTACAAGGCAAATTAGCAGTGAAGCTAGAACTAGCAGAGCAGCAACAACACAAAGAAGCAAACACACACAAATTCCACTCTTTTTTCTAAACAACTAGGTCATAAAGCTTCAAAGGGAGACCATCCTCAGATATATGCAGTAGCAGGCAGTTCAGGCCCCTGCCTGCTTTTATTAGGCCAATGCGCAGTACATTAGATGAGTGTAACTGAGACCCTGGAGAGTCCCTGAAACCCTTCTCTATGCTCTGGAAAAATCCAGCATTGAGCTACCTGAGCTAGTCTTTAGTTTGGCTCTGCGCAAAAGCAAACAAGATGAATATCAGTAGCTTCCTTTCCCTCTACATAAGGAACCTGGACATCTTAGTGAAAATAAAAGAGAGAGAGACATTTGGGCAACCACAGTTAAATGTCTTATTTGGCACAGAGAGACACATTCTAATTCAACATAGGGCTGAACTGATATGAACAGTTTTGGGTGGAGGGGATATAGCAGCATTACTCAATCTTGGCACTATTGACCTTTGGGGCTGGATGACTCTTTGTTGTGGAATTGTTCTGAACACTGCTGAGTGCTCAGCAGCATCCCTGGTTTCCACCCATAGATGCCAGCAGCACCCAACTGTGACAACCAAAATGTCTTAAGACATTGCCAAATGTGTATGGGGGAGCAAAACTGACCCTGGTTGAATCACTGGGATACACTTATGTTAAGAATGCGGGACAGTTGAGCTTTCCTATTTCCTAACATTCTAAATCTTGAAGATGGGTCCTATTGTAAGGAAGAAGGGCTGACATTTAATATCAAGGAACTTTGATACTCCATAGACAAGTGTCAAGAACACTTAGTGTTTAATTCCTTAAGGGAGATAACTAGAATACTAATACAGAATAATAAACAGAAAACCCCATTTCAACTATTGGAAAATCTGAGTTATGTCATTTTTCAATATGATTTTACTTTGAATGCAGCAGGGTGAGATTTTCAGCATCCTCTTTGCTGAATAATGATTTGCAATTGTGTATCAGTTGCATATTAATAGATACTATGAGAGTGCTTTAAGAAGAGAAACTATTTCTTCTCTAAATGCTTTGTTTTTGTTGATGTTATTGACACTTGTGATTTTTCCTATCTCTAAATAAGGGTTTAGGTAAGCAGATGTTAAAATTTTTTTGAATCTTGTCTAATTATGGTCCAGCAAGGCCAGAGGAATTATTGTTTTTCAAAGAAGGAACTTCTTTTCTATAACGATAAAGGTTTAACAATGTGTATCTCTCTCATTCATTCATTCATTCATTCACTAAAAAAAGGCAATTATTCAGCCTGAGTAACAAGGCAAAACCCCGCCTCTACTACAGGCATGTGTCACCATAAGCCAGGCATGGTGGCACATGCCTATAGTCCTAGCTGCTCTGGAGGCTAAGGTGGGAGGATGGCTTGAGCCTTGGAGGTCAAGACTGCAGTGAGCTGTGATTGCGCCACTGCACTCCAGCCTGGGCAACAGAGTGAGACTGTCTCAAAAAAAGGTAATTATTGAGCATCTACTAGTTGCTCTGTTACGGGGATATAAGTGTGCACAAGACAGGCACAGAGTGCATACTGGTGGTAGTGGGTGGAAAGCACACTATGGAGCACCAGTGGTGGTATATTGTTAGTTCTAGCTCTGCCAGTGGCCAGCTCTCAGACTTTTGGAGGGCCACCTCATCTTTCTGGAACCATGTATTAAGTGAGAGGTGCATTAACTAAAATGGCAAATAGGTTTCACCTCTAGTGCCAACACATCAATTGCTATTGGCTACCCAGAGCACTTGATTAGGAGGTTCTATCTTCATTTAATGGCCACGAGAGCTATCACTGATTACCAAAGTCTGGCATAGGCACACTGTAGAAACTGAAGGCAATCCACATGAATTTGCCATTCCTGGGCTTCTAAGGCTTCAGATTCTATGATTTGCAAAAACTCTGCCCTTTCTATTTCAGTATAGTTTTGTGTAGGTGAGCAAGGTTATTTAAGTTCTTACTTTGGAAACAGACCATATTCTCCCTTTGCCCTATCCTCCACTTCTAATTTTCTTGTTCTGGTCCTAGAGAAGAACTGCAAATTAATTCCACAATACCATTCCCCCAAAGGTTGGTTTGCAATATTTGCTGACATCCTTCTTCATCTTTGAAAAGATCAAATAAGGCAAAACTTGACCTCCCTTCATTCAGGTAAATGATTTCCCTGTGTAGTGAGAGATGACTGCTTTCTTAATTTTGAATAGATGAAAATAGGTACCAATCGACAAACCTTTGGCTAGGAGGAAAAAATCCCTTTAACTCACATTTTGCTTCAATTACATTGAGGACAAAGGAGCACATCACACCCTGTGCATGAATAGATGCTTCATTATTCAAAACAAGCATCAAAGAGCATTTCGTCCCCTATAGAAAATACGCAATCACTGTTTAATTCAATGGTAGGATGCAAATTTAAATTCCCATAAGGGGAAGGCTGTTAATGCCATTTAAATTGGTTGTAAATTACAGATAATACGCTCGAGACCCCCGAGTACAGATTAGTGGAGTATTGCTTTAGGAATTCAATTCTACTTTGAACTTATTGTGTATTTATCTATGAAAAATAAAGCCACGAAGGCTTGTTTACAGCTACATTTTATTGCCTATCTTTTTTTTTCAATTTCTGAAGCAAATATTTCACTTTTAAATGCCATGGAGATGGTTCGGTGTAGTACAAGGAAATGCCATGATGTTAAACAGATTAGTCTTAGAGAACACTCTTCATTAAAAACAAACAAACAAACGAACAAACCAAAGAGAGAGACAATACAATGGCATTTAATAAAAATGTCATACTAGCTGACTTTTCTGTCTTTTTACCTCATTTCTTTTAGTGTTCCTACCATTTAAAAAGCCCATGGTCGCAAGACAATTATGCTTTTCAGAAATTAGAGGTTGTGATTATCTCTTGCTGCTAAAGTATGTCAACCACTTAGAGGTTGTTTCTCATTTTCACAGATTAACTAATCACGAGTGGGATGCTTGATGGGTGAGTCTTTGTTGGAAGAGTTATTCCTTAAAAACAAGGGCCTTTCAGAAGAAGAACGTGTTAGATAAAAATGGACACTTTTCAACAAAGGTTTCTGAGTTCCCAGCTTGAAGAGTAGCAATTTCCCTCCCAGTTCAGAGAAGTAAAAACTATTCCTTCTTTGATGTGGTTTCATGTCTCACGTAGGAAATAGGGTTACCTGGGTGATAAAAATAAATCAGCTTTGAGGCTCATGTTTTCTTCTCTGGCAGCCTAGGGGGTGTGTTTTTATTTTGTGTGTGTGAAACTGAAAGGTATATAAAAAAAGTTGCCGTTGATGTGACACACACAATGAAGCCAAGTTAAGGAACAATGGAGGAATGCCTAATTCATTATGCCAGAAAAATGAATCATTACCATCAATACCACATGGAGTTAATCATTTCCAAAGAGCTATAGTACCAGGATATCCATAACACTGCACCTAAATGGAATAATGTTTTATTTTTTCTTTGATCTGTCACAGGTACTTCAATCTTTGCCAGGACTTTAGTGACACTATAAACATTTCATTATATTGTTCCTATGAATTACACAGACCTTGTGATAGCTCTTGAGGTTAACTGAATTTTTAAAAAATTGCCAGTATTATCTTGTTTATTTGTCATTTTGTAATGCTTTATAAAATAACATGGAACCTGACCTTTCTTTTCTTTTTCTGGCTATTTGCATTTAGGTTAAACAGGAGTTTTTTCTTTACAACTAAGGGTAAGGATGAAAACAGCTAGTTGAAACCCAAGAGTAAGGTAATCTGCTCATGTTAAGAAACTAACAAAATGGGGGTGGCAAGGGTGGGAGGGGAGAATTCATGGTTTAGGATCTTTCTGCTTTCTTTGATAGGATTTGGGTCAGAATAATCTTGATGCAAATAAAAAGTGGATGAGGAGTCTTTGAATTTTGTTCTTAAGCCCTCAATGCTCTAGACATCTGTTTATCTTCAGCCTCATCAGGTGAGGCTGGAACCTAACCTGCTTCCCAAGCTGTACCCACCTGTGCCAGAAGAGAGTGCATGACCAGCACAGTGGTGCTTTTCTCAGTCTCTCCTGGGGGTGGGTTTGGACATGCATGTTCTTTCTGGGAGAAACCATGGACCAGTGTTCCAGTATGGTGGATGGGCAATGCCAACCTGCTCTAGGTCCCCATGACCTGGCCCACAACTCCCAAGCTAGCAAGAAGAGCAGTGAGGCAGAGCAGGACAAGTACCAGACTTCAAGCCATGCCACCTCGGCTCTTGGCTGTCCTCTGTCAGCTCTCTGGGCCTCAGTTTCCTCATCTTGAAAGTGAGAAGGATTACGCATTTTAACCAATACTTAACACTTAGCACTTGCCAGACTCGACCTTGGACTCTGGGCACAAATAAAACTAAGACATAATTCTCATCCTCCAAGGACTCAGGGGAGGAGCTGGGAGGAATGTAGACAAACTTGTAAACAGATAATGATATTGCAACTTGGTAAGTTCTTAACCCAGGTATAAACAGAAAGCTGTTGAAACCCAGAGGGGGAACCAGTTAGATTTCAGATCACTTTGGCAAAGCCATGAAGAGCACAGGCTTTGAAACCAGAGCACTTGGGCAGGATCTGGCCTCCCCCTTACTAGCTGTGTGACTTGGGACAAATTACTTAAGCTCTCTGTGCCTCAGTTCCTCATTTTTCAAATGGAGGTGATAGTAGTGCCTACCCCCTTGGATTGTTCAAGCAATTAGGACAGTGCTTGGCGTGTAATGAATCCTACATATATTATGCTAATGTTACAGAATTTCCAGAAGTCCATGAGGCTGAAAATGAGCTAGTGAATGAAAGGGAATCTTTAACTGAAAACAAAACAAACAAACAAAACAAAACAAAACAAAAAAACCAACAAAACCAAATCTAGCTGTGTTTTAGAGAGAATGAAGACAAGCATATCTTTTGTGCTTATTAGGTGTCAGATGGTTCACTAAAATCCCTGCCTGCCACCCGCCCTTGGATGCCCATAAATCAGTTACAGATGGCCTCAAGTGCCTTGATAATAGTAAAATGTAGGAAAAGAATTAGGAAGTGATGAGTTCTGGGTATTTATCACCTTTGTTTTGAATAGAGTTTTTAAGTTATAAATTTATATAATTTAATTTTAAATAATAACCGTGGTTTACAATTGGCTTAGAAAATTCCTCATGATTTAACCATCAGCCTGAGAAAGTTGGACTAAGATGGTTCAAGTGCTACTACTTGGGAATCTTACTGAATTCCTTGGAGCCTCAATTTTCTCAGTGGTAAAATGGAACCTTTTTTCTCACAAAATAATCATAACTGGGTCACAGGGTTCTTGTGAAGGTCAGAAAAGTATGTAAAAGCATTTCAAAAACTGTAAGCAATATATAAATATTATACACAAATAAAATTTATTCTCATGGGCAGAGCAACTTAGTGGTCAAAACGGTAGTGTCTGGAGCCAGGATTTGCCAGTCCTGGCTCTGGTTTTGTTTAGTTGTGTGACATGGGCAGATCTTTACTGGTTTTGGGTCTTAATTTCCTCATCTGTAGAGTTTCTATGAGGCTTAAGTGAATTAATATTATAAAGCACTCCTACCAGTGTGTGGCACATGGTGATCACCATTTAAGTATGGACTAAAATTGTTTATCAACTTGAAAAGCAGTCAGCTTGCAATTCTTCCAGAACCAGAAGGTCTTTTAACTGAGAAATCCAAGATCCTGGTCTCCTTCCGGCTTGGATTAAAGGGCCAGCTCCCCTCTAAGGTAACCAACTTGCTCTGTGCTACTGGCCAATGCTTTTTAGATAATGAACCCTGAAGCCTAATTGCGGAGATAAAGATGCTGCTAGAATCAGATTCCATAGCCACTCACCATAGTAGCAGGGGGTGAAAGAGCTATCTTATTACATGCCCGGCTGGCTCAATTACTTCAGTCCTGACATAGACAGACGCTGGAGCCAGCCCAGGGCAGAGCCCTGGAGTTGGAGGGGTGGCTAGCTGCCCCACAGACCCTGGTCTCATTTACTGTCTCTGTCACTATAGTCCCCTGGCCTGGGCAAGGGTAAGAGAGTAGCCAGATAGGATGAGTGAGATGGAGAAGTACAGTTTGAGGCAGGAGACAGGAGTCATGGCTTATGGCTGCCATAGCAGCCACAGACTGGCTCAAAGAATTCAGGGTTCTCAGGCAGAGTCAGAGACAGGTTTGAGGAAGGTGTGTGGGAAGGTGGTCAGGGTCTCCTCACCAGGGATGATGAACTTAGGTGCCATGACAGACAGATGAGAATAGAAAGACAGGAGCAAAAAAAAGCCTTGGTCTGCAAGGTGGGAAAACCAAGGCAGGTTGGTAGGGCAAGGTTTTTCAAACTAAGGAATTGCATCCACTAGAGAGTCCTGAATTCCACGTAGTGGAACCATCATGTTCTTTTTCTCAACAAACTTGAATAAAATCCTGTGACATAGACTGTGAATATAGATTGATGTCCATCGATCCCATTTCCTCTTCTTGGGTGCTCAGATCATGTTTCCCTGTGGCCCTTGCAGTTGGAGACACGTGACTAGTTTCTGGCCAGTGGAGTACAGGCAAAAGTGGTAGAAGCCACTTACAAGCCTAACTATAAATCCTCCCAAGTGATTGTCTCCTCTCCCTTCCCCTCTGCTCCCCTCTCCTCTCCTCCCCTTCCCTCTCTCCTCCCTGTCCCCCTTATGCCATGATCCTGTGTTGAAGATGGTGGCACCATGATATAGAAAGAGCCTGGAGCCCTAGAGGAGGAAGAAGGCCACTGAGCAGAGCTTCCTGATAAGGATCAGGCCACAACATGAACAAGAAATACACTTTTGTTAAACCACTGAGATTTAGGGGCTGTTTGTTTCAGCAGCTAGCAAACATTGCCCTGACTAATAACTACAACAATAAAGTGGAATGGGGTGGAAGGGAAGGAACATAATAGAATACATTAAATTAATCTAGAATAGAATAAAACAGAACAAAAACTATCAAAGTGAAAAATAAATATTGTTTGATGAAGCATTTGTTTCAGTTCAGTTAATATGGATACTAGTTTTTAATGTGAATTTTATTTTTTTGCTGAAGATGGAGGTGGAAACTTTTGAAAATCACTGCCTTATAACTGGAGGGAGGGTTGGGGGTGTGAATCACGAGAAAGCTTTAGGTAAAATGGGGGTGCATATCTACAACCCTTTAAGAAGGGAGTGATGCACTTGCTAGCCATCCCTACCTTGTAGCTGTTAGTCATGGAAGTTCATCGACTGTGGCTGTTCAGTCCACTTTCGCTTCCTTTAGTAACACCATCCCAGTCTTAGTCTATATAGTTTGTCTAGAGCTAACTCAGTCCCTTGGAATTGAGGAGGAGGACACACATATGAAGCCTAGACAATCAAAGTGTTCCATTCCTGGAGCCACAGTGATTCAGTGATTGGTTTAGGAATGAACACCTGACCCAAGTTGGCCCAGTCAAACTGGGACTTTGGCTGGCGTTGTCATAAAAATAAGTGTTTTAGTTCCCCTGGTTTTGGAGTTGTGAAGATATAAATCTGAAGCTGCTGGCAGTCATCTTGCTATTAGAGGAGAGAATGTGCTTGAGAATAGCACCATCATTGAAGAAGGCAGAGCAAGGAGATGGAACAAAACCAAGTCCTGCTGACATCATTTGAACTCCTGGGTTTAGCCATGCCTGAAGTCATCCCTATAGTTTTTAGTTGATTCTATACATTCACCTCTTTGCTTCTTCCCATTTGAGTTGGGTTTTTGATAGTTGCAACTGAAGGGATCCTGAGGTTGTGTCTTCTACATCTTTAAGGTGTCATTTT
>NW_012115021.1:3151240-3232970 GCF_000951035.1 Colobus angolensis palliatus
TTTTTTTTTTTTTTTTTTTTTTTTTTTTTTTTTTTTACTTTTGGTAAAGTTGGTCTCAGAAAAAGTGGAAAACAGCTGGTCCTCAGGCTCCTCCAGCCTTTGCCAAGGAAAAGTGATTTCAATCACTGAAGAATCAGGCTTCAACATATGGAAAGACTATAAGTAAAGTAAAGGAGAAACTCATTTTTTCATGTTTTCCGTTTTGAGAGGATGAAGAGCAGATGAATATTATTAGAGCTACTAATACATTTCTCTTTATTTATTTAACAAAAATTTATTGAAACCTTCCATGTGTTAGGAACCATGTTAGTTCCTGGAGATTATTAGGACATGGAGATATTATTGAGTAATAACAGAACAAATTCTTATAAAGAATTTGTTATGTGTCAGACACTTCTGAGAACCTCATGTTTGTGAATCTTACTGGTCTTTCACATCTATCCTATCAGGCAGATACTATTACCATCTCTTATTGTACAGATGAAGGAAACTAGGTGCAGAGGTTAAGCTAGGAAGAATCAGAGCCAGTGTTGAATGAAAGACTGGCTTCCAGTTTACATCTTAAAGTCATTGAACCGTGTGGTCTTTGCTGACTCTAGGCTCGTAGTTGTCCCTGTAAACAATCATCCTCTAAGCCTCTTAAGATCTCTGCTCTGAGTCCTTGCTACTTGAATTCAGTTTAATGAAGTTGACTTTGACTTTGACTTGAACTGTAGCATCACTTGTTCAATTTCAGGCACTGCTCAACTTACTTTTCTGAAATTAATCTAACCATTAGCAATATGTGTGATCTGGACAAGGGGAGGGTAATAAAAAATCACTTAGAGACACACAGTTCAGCCTAATGGTTAAGAATATAGTTTGGGGACTCATCCTAGATACTGGGTTTAAATCCCTACTCTCCTATTTTCTGGCTGTGTACCCTTGCAGAACTTACTGACCCTCTCTGAGCTTTTGTCTCTTTATCTTAGAAATGGGGTTAATGATTTCAACTCATCTGATTGTTGCACAGCTGTCAAAATAAGAAAGTTGCTGGGGCAGAATCAGTGCCTAGTAAATATTAGTTGTTGTTATAACTCTTCCTCTTTGGCTCTTAACTCCCTGATTTTTAAATGAGGAACTTAGCAAGATGCTCTCTGAGGTCTCTGCTGGCATAAGTGTGTGTGACTAGTATTTTCCAAATGCTAATTTGGGAACGGCAAATTCCCATTGTCACAGTTTTTCTTCTTAAAGACTTATTTCCTGTCGTGTTTCTGTAATTTTGAGCTTTGCATGCTAGTTTGAAACAATTAAAGGAGCTTTAAGCCTTTTGTGTGACATCATAACTTGCTGCCCATAAAAGTGATGAAAAGCCATATACCAAACCAATGAGGAGAAGTCTGGGGGCTGATGGTCCTGGACATTCTCCTGATTTGGCGCGGGGGGCAGAGGTGGCTTGGTTTCCCTTTGACTCTTCTGACAATCCTGAAGACATTCTTAACCCCAAGCTAGAGGTGATAACATTGGGGGAGGAACAGGGAGTGAGGGAGAGCAGGGGAAGGGAAAGGAGAGACAGGTGGAAGAGGAGAGGGAGGGGAAGGAGCAGGGGAGGGAGCATGAGAGTAAAAACGGAAGAAGGTGTTAGGAAGAAGGGCAGAAGGAGTCAGGGGTGGGGTAGGGGCAAAGGTACACTCCTCCCACAAGAGGAGGGGAGAGGCAGGAGAAGGGGCAGGGGAGGAGAGGGGAAGGCTAGAACTCAACTAGGAGAACACAGACATAGAGCTGAGTGGGCAGGTTGGGCAAGTCAACTCAGACCTCACTACAAAATGTTCAGTCTGCTCTGGTAGAACCTGATTTCTAAACCATTTTGTTGGAAAACGTGGAAGACACCCCAACACAGAAGACAATATGGGACTGAGGAAGAATTAATGAGCATAGAATCCTCTTTAAGGCGAAGCTACCATAATGCCATTGACCTTTTTTTTTTCCACTCCGCAGGTCATTCACAAATCATGGTTTATTTTACTGTTGAAATACCAAAGCAAAGGCAATGCAAACAAACAAACAAACAAACAAACAAAAAAACAGGCAGAAGAGATGCCTGCACTTCTCAACAAGACACTCTTCAATGGGATGCATTTTCCTTCAATCACTCACTTATCCACTGCTTTATCACCAGTCGCTCATCGAGCATCTATTGTTGGTCATTCCCCATGTTAGATTGTAGGGATTCGGAGATAACTAAGACACAGTCCCTGCCATATAGAACAATGAAAATGCTATGCCAGTTTTGATGCTCCTACCTTCTTGTAGAGGTAAGGGTTCATGTTCTCTTCCCTTGGATCTTATCTGGCTGTAATGACTCACCTGTATTCAATAGAATGAAGTGCAAATGACTTATGAGATTAAGTCACAAAAGGCAATACAGCTTGTTCTTCACTTTCTGGGACACTCACACTTAGATCTTGAACTACTATGAAGGAATTCCATTCTATCATTGATGAGCATTCGGGTTGGTTCCAAGTCTTTGCTATTGTGAACAGTGCTGCAATAAATATACATGTGCATGTGTCTTTATAGTAGAATGATTTATAATCCTTTAGGTACACCATGCAATACTATGCAGCAATAAAAAAGGATGAGTTCATATCCTTTGTAGGGACATGGATGAAGCTGGAAACCATTATCCTCAGCAAACTAACACAGGAACAGAAACACAACCACCGCATGTTCTCACTCATAAGTGGAAGTTGAACAATGAGAACATATGGATGCAGGGAAGGGAGCATCACACACTGGGGCCTGTCTGTGGGTGGGTGAAGGTAGGGGAGGGATAGCATTAGGAGAAATAACTAATGTAGATGACGCAGCAAACCACCATGGCACATGGCACCTATATAACAAACCTGCACGTTCTGCACATGTATCCCACAACTTAAAGTATAATAAAAAAGAAAACATTATCCCAAAGCATGGTACATATGAATTAAATGCCATTAGTCTTTACACACTATTTAAAAAAAGAAGAAGTATTCTGACTACCCTCAGGCCACCATGGTGTGAGGAAGCCCAAGTAGCTACATGAAGAAGTAATGTATTCTGATCAACAGACCCAGTGGATGTCCCAGCCAACAGCCAGATCAACTGCTAGACCTGTGAGTGAAGACTCCTCTGGGAGATTCCAGCCCCCAGCCATTCAGTTACCTCCAATCACTGAGTCTTCCTAACTTAGATCCCAAACAACAAGGAGCAGATGCAAACCATCCCCACTGTGTCCTGTTTGAATTACTGACTCACAGAATCCATCCATAGGCATAATAAAAGTGTTGCTTTATGTCACCAAGTTTGGGGACATTTTAAAGTACAGTAGTCGTAATTGAAACACTGCCCATTTGTGATGCTTGCTGGGATTTATATACAGCAATTTAAATAAAATTATCATCCTCAGAAGTTCACAGCCTGAGATGGGCAGACCCAACCCGAGGGGCTTAATACTTGACCACTAGAATGTGTCAAGGGGACTAAAAATCTGGCCCTCTAGGCGGCTTTATTCAATAGCCTCCAAATGACAACTAAAGCCCCCCTTCATATCATGACTCAGGGATATGCCACCTGCTTAAGCTCAGTTTCATTTCCCACCAGTTAGTCTCTTCTAAGAGCATGGATACCCACCCATGATGGCCACGCATCTAAGAAAATGTGATTCCACTATGGAGTACTAGAATGCTAGATCTAAAGGAGATTTGCAGATCATTCGGTCCAACTCTCACACCTGCCTATCAAGGAAATTACTGAGGTCCAGAAAGATTGGATGCTTTATCCACAGCCACACAGCTAGTTGGTGGCTAAGTACCAGGAATCAGGGTCCCTGGCTCATTTCTATACTCTGCTGCCTCTTCACTTGAACATCAGGGAAGCCACTGTACTTTCAGTGGCATCGTGTGGAAGTTCCAAACACAGATCATGGAATCCCATAAACCTGGTAAGAATCCCAGTCGTGCTCTTCGCCAACTATAGGAAGATGGCTGAATTCACCTCATTGAGTCTCCCATTTCTCATCTGTAAAATGGGAGATAATTATAATACTTATCAAGCGGAATTTGTTATGAAGATTAATTGAGATGATGCACAGAAAGCACATAGCATTGTGCCTGGTCCATAGTAAATATTTATAAAGCCCAGGTCTCTCTAGAATGAAATATTCTGGCCTATACCTTGCAGAAGTACAGAAAGATGTGGGATGGATTTGGGGTTGAGTGAGGGTTTTTTGTTTTATTTATTTACTTATTTATTTTTATAGAGATGGGTCTTGCTATGTTGCCCATGCAGGTCTTCAACTCCTGGTCTCAAGCAATTCTCCTGCCTTGGCCTCCCAAAGTGCTGCATTGTTTGTTTGTTTGTTTTAGTTTGAGAGCGATCAAAGATGGTTCATGCCAGCACTGCCATCAGTTCTCTGGTAGAATTAAGTGGCTGCTGGCTTCAGCTGAGCAGCCATAATATTGACTCATCCTCCCCTCTCTTCCCTGGACGCCTGCCATTAGAGAACTCCTTGATTTGTCCCTTCTGAGACATCTCTCCCTGTGGATGCCATCTCAGCTTCTCTGGATATAATATCTGATTCTTTCCCTGTCTTGAATCTCCTTGTTGACCATCAGCATTGAAGACTCCCTGTAAATACCTATGAAGGCTTGCAATGCGGTCAGCTTCCTGCCACCTTGTGCCAGTGGAGTCCCATAGGAGCAGCATGAATGCACCCCAGGGAAATGAACATCCATCTGCTCAGCTCTGGCTCCTGACAGATCGCAGTACCCTGCCAACCTCCTATCCCAGGGCAACCTCCAGATCTTGGCTCTAAAGTTGGGGAGAGAACTGCTGGGGGCCCTGAAACAGAAGGAAGCTGCAGAGGACAGCCCAAGCTGACATTTTCATGCAGGAGTGTGGAGCCAATCTTATGTCAGCAGTGGAGCCAATTACTAGAGAGAAAGGGCTGAATTTCCTTTTGGCTTTCATGGACCCATGCAGTCATTCTCAAACATTTCTTACAAATGTACAGTGTCCCAGGCATTATCTTAGGCCCACAGCAGGGTATGAAGGTGAACAAAACGGCAATGCCCCTGCTTTCTACAGGTTCATAGTCTTTTGAGAGAAGCAATGACAACATAGTGTGATCAGTATTGAATTTGTCGTATGTGATGTTAGTAAGGGATTTAGAGCACATGGTTGTTGGTACTGTTGAAGGTAGAGAAGTGGGGTGAGGAAAACTTCATGGAAGAGGTGACATTCTGACTAAGTGTGCTCAACAATGAATAGAGTTTGGCTAAAGTCATAAGTGAGATTTAGGCCTAGAGAACAGCAGGTGCAAAAAAAGGGCAGGAGGACTGAAAGAACATGGAGTGTTTGAGGGAGTACAAACCACCTAATGGGAAGGGGAAGAAAGGGATGGGAAAAGAGTCAAACTTGAGAGCCCTTGGGAGCATATAAAATCTGAAATGTGTACTCTACTCCATAGGCAAAGTGGAGCTACAGAAGGTTATTGAGCAGGGGAGGGCCACATAGTTTTATATTTCAGAAGGATAACACTGTTCCCGGGGTGGAGGGTGAAGCAGATGAGGCTGAACTGAAGGAGGGGAGCCTGTTTAGCAGGCTTTGGCTTCATCCAGGCAGGAGGAGATGCAAGCTTCCATGTAAAATGGAAGAAGTTGGTAGGGTTCCATCTAGCAACAGCCTGACCAGGCTGAACTCCTTCTGTATCTCCCAGACCCCGACCGGCAGCAATTGCTGCATAAATATTTGTTAAAGGGATGAACAAATGTGGAATGTCCTGTCTTCTAACGACTTCTGATGAATGTGAATTGGTGACTTTGCAAGACCCCAGATTGTGCTTAGATCTTGACCTTCTGATGTAGAACACGGAGCTTTCAATTTGCGACAGGGCAAAAGAGGACTGCTATTGCTCTGTCCCCGTCGTTCTAGGTAGTATAAGGCTCATTGTTTAGGAGGAGCTATGAAACAGGCCATCAAGTTTCCCTGGCATCCACTAATTTTGTCTGCAGTCCAGAGACAAGGGAGCACTCCCGTCTCTTACAGTTTCTGTGTCCATTTGGAACTGTTAGCTCATCTTTGTGTTTTTTAAGTCTTGGAGATGGGAGGGGTGCCAGGGTTTGGGTGCCCTCAGAAGCAGATCCAGAGACAACGATTCAAATGCAAGTATAGTAGCACCTCCTTATCTGAGGGGGATACGTTCCAAGATTCCCCCACTGGATGCCTGAAACTGCAGATAGTACCAAACCCTATATAAATTATGTTACTTTTGGATCTGATCCCTGAGCCAGCTACTAAGAGACTCACAGGTGGGGAGCATCTACAGTGTGGAGACTCTGGACAAAGAGAAGATTCATGTCCTCAACAGGACAGAGAAGACAACACAAGATTTTATCACACTCAGAACGGCGCGCAATGTAAAACTCATGAATTGTTTATTTCTGGAACTTTTCATTTAAAGTTTTTGGACTGTAGTTGACCTCAGGTAACTGAAACCAAGCTCAAAAGCAAAACTGTGGATAAGGGGGAGCTACTGTTGTTTATTTGGAAGGTGGTCTTGGGAGACACTGGTTGGAAAGTGGAGAAGGAAAGAGAAGGAAGCTTCTACTTCATGTGTAATAAGCAAGTTTCCACTGTGGACTCCTGGGGAGCAATCCCTTTGGGGACTCTGGAGGATGGCTGAATTCACTCCAGAGTTATCCTCCTGGAGGGATGAGGAAGCTGGGTTATTTCTCCATCAAATCTCACATCTGTCATTGTTTGAGGGCTGCTTCCAGGGACATTAACTCTACAGCATTTCTATCTTGCCCTGAGCACCAGCCAAGTGCATCCTCAAAGAGAGTTATAGATGTTTTTCTGTTGGCAGCCTGAGTGTAGAGGGAGGAGGATATGCAAGGGTGCCAACAGGATTTGCTACAGGAGCTTACAAGCACAGGGAGGGCATTCTGTTCGACCCTAGGAAGATTCTTCAGTCCCTAAATCCAGTGTGGGGAGAGTGGGCGTGAAAAACACTGAAGTTCAATCAAAATGCATTGCTGCTCTCATGCAGGGTATTGAGGTGCAAGTGTCAAGGGCCTGGATTAATTAATTAATTAATTAATTAATTAATTAATTTATTTATTTTTGAGACAGAGTCTCTCTCTTTGGCCCAGACTGGAGTGCTGTGGTGTGATCTTGGCTCACTGCAACCTCTGCCTCCTGGGTTCAAGTGATTCTCCTGACTCAGCCTCCTGAATAGCGGGATTACAGACGGCTGCCACCATGCCCAGCAAATTTTTGTATTTTTACTAGAGACAGGGTTTCGCTATGCTGACCAGGCTGGTCTTGAACTCCTGACCTCAGGTGATCCACCCGCCTCGGCCTCCCGAAGTGCTGGGATTACAGGCGTGAGCCACCGCGCCCAGCGAAGAGGCTGGATTTAAAAAAATATCTTTGTGCCTGTCTCATTCAAAGTTCAAATAAGATGAACTTTGGGTTTCAGCATCCTTTTGAGAGTGGTGGGCAGGAGAGTGATACTATTATATGGCATGGCTGCAGGATTGAGGGGTGTGGAGGGAGACTTTAGTACCTCCGTAATTTCCATCAGCCTTCCTCCAAAGCCACTTTGAATAAACATAGAGACCACAATGAAGCCGGGTGACTGCAAGCAAATGCAGCCAGACAAGTCACTCAGCCCACTTCAGATTCTGTAGAACGGAAGGCTATCCCAAGTCCTAAGACATTCCAGAACTGGCAATCTTCAGAGACCTTGGAACAGTGATCCAGTAAGTCTTAGAATCACAGTGGTGGGGGTGGGGGGCACGTGTTGAAAAGACAGATTCCTGGGCTGCACTCCCTGATGCTGATTCAGTGTCTAGAGAGAGTGGGACGTAGCAATTTGCATTTTAAACAAGAATTCCAGATGATTCAAAATAAAGGTTGAAAAGTACAGTCTTAGAATGTTTTGAGCGTAGAGGCAAAGGAAGAAAATGGAGGGGAAAAAAAGAGGCAGAAACTGAACTGGTCATGAGATGAGGAAAAGAGGAGGAAGAGCGAGGAGAACACCTCAAATAGGGCAGGCGGCTGTGAGTGGCATAGGTTGCCAGGCAATGACTTCTGTATCAAATAATTGCTTTAGAGCTCTGAGCATTAAGAAGCAGCCTTCCTGCTAATAAACTCTGAAGGCAAACATGAGTATTTGAAGCTACATAATGTAAAGGAGTAGATTAAAGTAAGAGAGATTATCAGGCTGTCTTCCAGCTGGAGATAAATCTCTTTTCTGTAGTGCTAGATCAAAATGAGACAGGTTGTGTGTACGTGGCAGGTCTTCCCACACATTACAACTTAGAGGGAACCAACACCTCAGGAATACCTGAGGAAAAAGGAGACCCAAGAATGCCTGCATCTTATAGTACACAAAAACATTAATTTTCCAGAAGCTACTTTTGTCTGCTGTGTTGTTCTTATGTGAGCTAAACACGGCATCATTATCTCAGCAATAGCCAAAACAAAAACAAAACCCAAACACTCAAAAATCCAAAATGCCTCTGAAGTTGCTTACACCATTTCAGTCTTGAAGGGAACTTGATATGGATCTACTAAGAGACTGCATGGGTCAAGTTCAGGCAGTGAAGGACAAACTCTTGGTAGAGGTTTGTCTGATGGTTCTCACACTTCAGCGTGTGTCAGAATGACCAGGGGGGCTTGTTAAAATGTATTGTTTGGCGCCATCCTCAGAGGGTCTGATTCAGCAGATGTGGCCCAAGAATTTGTTGATGCTGCTAGTCTGGGGATTATATATTGAGAACCACTGGGTTGGACCAAAGTCCAAGGTTTAGACCAAGGTCTAGAATTTCCAAGGAACAAAGTATATGAAAACTCGTCTAAAAATGGGGCTACAAGAGAAAATATCCACAGACCCTAGTCAAAAGCATCAGCAAGGGGAATCCTGAAAGATGAATACTCCCGTACCCTGCTTGGATGAACATTTCTACCTCCTACCTGCATGCCTGCTTCTTGGGGAAAGGACCTTGATGTGGTGGCGCCATAATTCTCCACACTTCTTCAAGATGAAAGTGATGTATTTATATCTGCTCTATTAAAAGACACCAAGTAAAATGGGAAGCTCTATGTCAACCCTTGTCTTAGAATTCAGGTCATTCCCAGCCTTGGGAAAGATTAGACACCTTCCTATGAATAATGGACTCCCTGGAGACCCTTAATTTCAACCCAGTAATTTTCAACACTTGGAACAGGCATGATACAGGGTCTCATATTTCCAGTTTCTTTCAGAATCCTGCAAGCCATTTTATTTATTTATTTATTTATTTATTTTTTACTGCCCTAGAAGTAAGGCAGTTTTACTGGACGTAAACTCCTCAGGACATGTGGCTTGTGCTATGACTTCTCACAATATACAAAAACAGGATCTCCTCAGTTGAGGCTGTAAATTAGGCTAATGGAAATGAATATGGTAGCTCTCTGAGGTCACTAGGAGACACTTTGGGGCTATACTTACTGCAACGGGAGAAGGGCAGCTACTTTAAAAATCCCAGAGGGGACTTTCATTCAGCTTCCTCAGGCCACCATTCTATCCCAACCACAACGTACCTCTGCGTTTGCATGCACAACCCAACTAGAGTCCTTTCCTTTGGCTTTCACTTTCATCTGCATCTGCTGATTACCCACAGATATTCAGATCTCTAAATCATAGGGTGAATTAAGGTCATAGATTAAATTAGGAATAAGACATTGAAGGATAATCTCTTTTTCTTTTCTTTTTCTTTTTCTTTTTTTTTTTTTTTTTGAGATGGTGTCTCACTCTGTCGCCCAGGCTGGAGTGCAGTGGTGCGATCTCAGCTCACTGCAACCTCCGCCTCCTGGGTTCAAGCGATTCTCCCTCAGCCTCCCAAGTAGCTGGGACTACAGGCGCATGCCACCATGCCTGGGTAATTTTTTTTTTTTTGTATTTTTAGTAGAGACGGGGTTTCACTATGTTAGCCAGGATGCTCTCGATCTCCTGGCCTTGTGATCTGCCTGCCTTGGCCTCCCAGAGTGCTAGGATTACAGAGGGTGAGCCACCGTGCCCAGCCAAAGGAGAATCTCTCAGAGGAACACTTCATAACACTTTGGGGGGGCTCCCAGGCTTCTGTGAGAAGCTCACAAAAGCACTGGACCTTCTTCCCAGAAAAATGCACCTGTAGACAACATTTTGCATGCTATTAATTGTACAGACACCTCAGGTTAATAATCCATAGATCATACTACAGAAGTATATACTATACATACTATATAGCTCATACCTCATTGAAGTACATACTATAGTTTATATCCCATTGAAACAGAAGATGCTGGTGTAGGAGGAGGAAGGGGGACAGAAGAAGGAGGAAGAAAGAAGGGCAAGCCTCAGGGTAAGCAGTCCCTGTATTGGTCAAGGGGATATAACACTAGCTACTATAACAATGCTCCGAATTTCAGTGCCTTGACACTGAAATTGTGTCTTGTAGACAGCAAGTGGGTGACTTGCCCACAGATGGCAATTCAGGGACCCAGGTTTCTTCTACCTGGTAGCTCTACTGTCCTCCAGAACCTCAGAGTCCTGTGCATTCAGCCAGCAGGAGAAAGACCACTAGTAATGTACAACAGCTTCTTTAAAATCTTAGCCTGGAAGTGCTGGCTGTCACTTCCAGTCATATTTCATCAATGAGAACTGATTGCATGACCACATCTGGATGAAAGTGGGGCTGGAGAATGTAGCTCCTGTCTGTAAAACCATTTCCTAGCAACAACTCCACACCATGGAAAGCAGAGCATAAAGTTTTGGTGGCCAGCAAGCCATATTGCTTCCTAACCATTGCATGCAAGTGAAATCAGATTAAAATAAATGGAAAGCTGCCTTGAAAGGGAAAAGAAGCTACCAAAAGACATTATGAAGCCCAAGGCATGGGTAGAATAGGGCAGCTGTCGCCCCACCCTGTTGGTAGCAAGTAGATGAGGTTGCAGACAAACTGTCTTTCAGCCTCAGAACTTTCTAAAACCAGGCGATTGAATCCCTCCTTATCCCTAGCTCTATCCTTCTTTCTTCCTACTTCTTACAAAAGTGCCAGGCCCTGGAACAATTTCCCAATTGCAATGCATGCTTTCATACCCATTCATCTGAACCTGAATTTCCTAAAACTAAGTAATTTATACAACATGTGAACCGATGAAATATGAATGCAAAAGTTGTTTCTATGGAAATTAAGTTGAAAATTTTGAGAGATTCAACAGTAGCAGGTAGCTGGAAATGCTGTGGAATTACGTATGTGCCAAACAATTGTAAAAAATGGAAGAAAACATTTAAAAATTTTGGAGAGCCTGGATTTGGTTGGTTAGTTAAAAAATAAGTAAAGCAGTGAATCATTTTTTAAAAAGTGGTACACACAAACGTTAAACATTCTAGTTAACTTAAAACATGTAAATATACATTCATTCACTAAGCTTTTGATGTGCATCCAAGTCATTTTCTTTGAATACAAATCTGCTGATAGGAGTTGTGGGTTTTCCTTTTTGCATGAGCCATACTTAAATTGCACTGTCTATAATTTCCAGTTGCAGTTTCTTGAAAGTGGAGCAAGACACTTGTGAAGCAAGCTCAGTGCATAATCCCCCCAAATTTTAGATGATTTTTTCAATCTTTTACAATTGTTTGGCACACATAATTTAACAGCATTTCTAGCTATCTGCTACTTTCAAATCTTTCCAAAATTTTCAACTTAATTTCCATAGATAAACTTTTTGCATTCATATTTCATCAATTCACATGTTGCACAAATTACTAAGTTGTAATAACAAGTGCAACCAGAATAATTGTCATAAAGAGGTTTGAGAGCAAACACAATTAACTTGTAGTAAGTAAGTAGAGCTTAGGCAGTGAGAACAGACACACAGGCTAGTAGAGTATGGCTCGGAGTGTTCAGTGGGCTATCGACCTCAGTTAGCTTGGTTTGCAGAGGGAATAGGGAGCCATGGTTAATTTGGTGTGGGTTGCCAGCCTCCAAGGTGGCCCACAGTGATCCTTGCCTTTTGGTATTCAGATCCTTTGTAGTCTCCTCCCACACTGAATTCATGGCTGGTCTGTATGACCAATAGAATATGGCAGAAGTGTCCATTGTGTGACTGCAGAGGATCAGTCAGAAAGAGTGCAACTAATGTCTTGGTCTCTTAGGTCATTCACTTTGGGAGAAGCCAGTCATCATGCCATGAGGATGTTCAGGCAGCCCAGTGGAGAGAACCGCATGGAAAGGATCTGAGGTCTCTCACCAGCACCAATTTGCCAGCTATGGGAATGGGCCACCTTGGAAGGAGACTGTCCAGCCCCAGTGAAGGCTGCAGATAACTGCAGCTTTGACCAATATTTGACTATATTGCTTTGGGAAATCTCAAGCCAGAATGATTTGGTCAAGCTGCTCTTAAATTCCCGATCCACAGAAGTTTTGGAAGGTAATAAACGTTTGCTGTTTTAAGACACCAAGTTTCAGGGTGATTTGTTACCAGTAATAGATAACTAATATGTTTGGCAAAATGGCTACATGTCTGTCATTCAGAGAAGCTTCTGCAATAATAGGCCTTCCATTGTGCAGGAAACGGACCTACCTACTTGGCTTTGCTTTTCTAGGGGTGGTGGCCATAGACCAAGTGTGAGATTGTTGATCAGTGTTAGAACTGTGATCATGAAGGAAAAAGAACCACATGAGGATAAATTCAGAATTCTTGGCCTTCTTAGCACCAGACTCACCCAAGCTAACAAATTTAGGCTTGATTTGGGATATGGGTAGATAACCATAGCTGTTTTTCAAAGTGTGGTTCATGGACCAGCAGCATTGGCACACCCCACCACAGACCTACTGAATAAGAATCTTTATTTTAACGAGATTATAGGATATTTGTATGCACTTCAAAGTAAGAGATGCACTTAACTAAAGGATCCTGTGTGGTGATTTGGGAATTGAAGGGAATACATTCTAGAAGGGTAGCTTCTGGAAAGGAGTTCCTTTTACTGGAACTAGTTTCCAAACCTGATTGGAACTCTGTAGAATCAATTCCTGAATGAGGGCAGATTGGAGTTCATGTTTTCCAAGATTAATTCCAGTTTCAGTACTCTGTCTATTTTGTGATCCTTGTCTCCAATTTTCTCTTTTTTTTCTTTTGATACAGGGTCTCGCTCTGTCACCCAGGCTGGAGTGCAGTGGTGCGATCACGGCTCATTGCAGCCTCAATCTCCTGGGTTCAGTTGATTCTACTACCTCAGCCTCCTAAGTAGCTGGGACTACAGGCACATGCCACCATGCCTGGCTAATTTTTTTGTCATTTCTGTAGAGCTGGGGTTTTGCCATGTTGCCCAGGCTGGTCTTGAACTCTTGGGCCCAAGCCATCCATCTGCCTCGGCCTTCTAAAGTGCTGGGATTACAGGTGTGAGCCACCGCCCCCGGCCTCTCCTGTCTTAAATGTCTATAGTACCTGTCCCAGGAGCCCTAAATCCTGAGTTTCATTGTGTTCTTTCTTCCTACCCCTTGTCACACTATTGTTTGCTTTAATAGGCAAATTCATTAAAACCCAATCGTGTTTTCTCTCTACTTCAGGGTGCATCCATCGCTCCAGTGAGAAAACCCACATTTTTGTGATTGTGATATACCTAGGACACATGGCTTCCTGAGACAGGAAGAAAGCAGACTGCTGCCTCCTATTACATCGTGAGATTCTCCATCAGGGTGTGAGACAAGCCACTGTGAGCTGAAAGGCAAGATTTTTAAGGACCAAGCAGGAGACTGAAGAAGTCATGAATTATGTTATCACAAAAAAAATTTGGGGCTTTTTCTTAACATTACAGCTACCATTGCTGCTGGTAATGCCCTTTTATTTGTCCAGGGGAGTTTGCTCCCATTAGATTAGATTAAGTGTCTCATCTAAGGCACAATAACAGATTTGGCTCTGTGGTTCAGCTGCTGGCTGTGGTTGACTGATACCCAAGCTTTTGACTCCCTGCTGCGTATCTAAGCGGTACAAGCTGCAGTCAATGTATTTAATCTACATAAAAAGAGCACAAATTGCACGTTAGCCTTTTTGAGTCCAGTAATCAGGTTTTTCTCCCCCTGCTCTACTTTACGCTCTTCTGGACAACTGAAGGCCCTCTTGTGTGAACTAGAGAGGTTGCAACATTTTTTTTTTCTGAGTCAGGTAAAAAGAAAAGTCTTTTGCATTTTAATTCCACTTGATCTGCTCATTGAATGACCCCTGTCATTTATATATTGTTCATAGTTTGTGCTTTCCGCAGTCCTGCTGTGCAGCTGATAACATAATTCACAGGCGCTGGCACCTTGGGCTCTGTGGGTAGTGGCTTGGGCTTTCTTTCCTTTCTGAGTTTGCAAAATTCTCTCGCTCATCCTTCAGAATCAAGCTGTTGTAACTGATGTCAGTCACTGTCTGTGTATGCAGGTGTAGTAGTGAAAAGGCCACTCAATGAGCCCCAGCCTATTCCTTTGTTTACATTTAAAGACTGCCCTTTCCTTTCCATCTGCCTATGCTATTTGCAGACCTGCTGGTTGTTGGTGACGCAGCTTCTTCCACACCCTCCCTGGATTGTGCAATTAATTGGCTTAAACTAGAGCTGCGAAAACAACAGCAAACACAGGTATTGCACTCTGGCAGGCTAACTACAGAGGCAGTGAGATTCAAGGCAATCAATAAATATAAAGGGGACAAGAAATAGGGAATGGAGAGACAACTCTTTAAAATTTTTGAGTACATTAGACGGTGAGCTCTTTGGAATGAGAGCCATGCTATTTTTGTGATTTGAAAAATCTTCTAAACATTTAAGGCAAGTCTATGGGAAGTCAAAGTCTGGTTTTTACAAAACGTTTAGGTGTTTAACCATCTTATTTGCTTCACAGTCACACTGAAGCTGTATTCCTCACATTCTCCAGAAGGATGCATTTTCAGTTAGATGATCTTGGCCCATCCCAGATTTTGCTTTAATGGTTTGACTCTCAAAATCCTTTGGGTAGAAATTAAACCCTTGCCACTCACAATGTGGTCTGTGGACCAGCAGCATAAGCATCACCTGTGAGTTTGTTAGAAATGCAGACTCTCAGGCTCCACTCCAGAGCTGCTGAATCAGAATCTGTAGTCTAAGAAGATCCTCAGGTGGCCTGCACATTATGGTTTGAGAGACATTGGATTAGACAATTGGGTCTCAACCCTGGCTGCAGATTCAAACCATCTGAGACCCTTGAAAGAAAATACTGATGCCTGACCCCCACCTCCAGGGATTGATTTAATCATTCTAGCTTAGTTCTATAAGCTCCTCAAGGGATCTAACAGGAAGCCAAGGGCAAGAATCACTGGATTACACACAATCTTAGAGAATAGAACCCCAAACAATTATAAACTTAAATCAGTGCCCCATGGATATTTCTGGAATCTCTACCTGCCCCGCCCCAGTCTCCCAGGGGAAGAGCAGGAATTTCAGCACAATTCAACTTGATACGTATTCAGTGCCTATTATGGGTCCATCTCACCACACCCCACAGGTCCATTCAAACAAGCGAAAAGGTAAAATCACCTTGTGGGCAAGATCAAGTTTTCTGTAGAGCCTCCTGCACGGTGATGCTGAAAGGTCACCCCGTGTGTGTCTGCTGATGGCTCTATGGAACTCTGTGAAGGTGGGTTCTCAGCTCTGAAACACACTCCTTTGTAGAAGTTGTAGGACACCCCAGTCTGGATTCCTAAGAATCAGTTTCAGAGAATCCCAATTTCATGGGCATGCATGATTTAGTATTTTGGCATCCTTTTTGGCATATGTTTAGCAGCTTTCTGTCTTTTTTAAAAAATTGCTGTAAGAGAGGCAGGTGGTTTTTGGAAAAGATTTTGGAATGGAAGTCAGAATACTTGGTTTCGAGTTTATATTTCACCAATAAGAAGTTTGTTATAATTTCTGAAATTTACTTGAAAGCTTCACCAATTACAGAGGGACATCTCATGTGTCAAATTTAGGTTAAGCACTAGCCCAGATGCCAGTCAAGCGTGCACATCCCAGGGCTGATCTATGGGTATTCTCAGCAGGAAAGCCGCCTTTTAAAGGCTGTTCTTATACCTATTACTGCTATCCAGATCACCTAGGTTTTGCTAATAAGGATAGCAAATATCAGAAAGGGGGTCTATTGGTAAAATTAAGGACTTGTCAATTGACAAGATGAATGTTGAAATGAGATCTCATTGATTAAATTGCATGAGCTCAAGATATGTGGATCAGCTCAAATATTTTAGCAATACTTCCTGCTCTTGCATCAAGCAGGGGTAAGAACCTAGTGACGTCCATAGCTTGTACTGTTAGGAATGGCACCCAAGAATTGAACCCTATATGGGTCCTTGCCCCACAATTGGTTTAGGAGGATTTCTCATTGTCTGATGCTGACTATAATGATAACATACTTTTATCTCTATGTTGTGTCTACTTTCGAGTGAACTTTTCACACAAGGTGATAGAATAGTTTGAGAATTATTTTCCTCAAAATCTTGTTCTGAAGCTGCTGCCAGCAGCTAACCCTCATTCACACAAATCTTTTCAGCAACTACCATTAGCTACCAAAAATATTTCTTGAGCATGAACAATAGGCATGGGTCAATCACAACTCAGCTGTATGACCTTGAGTCTCACATCTAGTTGCTGTACCTATTTGAGTCTCAGGTATTTTATTCAAATATCAAGGGCATTATTTTAAAGATTTTTTTCTGGCTTATGATTTGAAAAGTTCTAAAATTCTAACATATGAGCAAAAGCTGAACAGATCAAGATACTCTAGGCTACAGTGGATCTTGCTTTGGAGCTGCCTGCCTCCCCGTGCACAACTCCCTCAATCCTAGTCAACACTGTATGACCCTCTTTGCAATAATCCCAAGCCCCTGAGAAACGAAACCCACAATTGCCATTCTCTCTGTATGGTCCCAATTAAGTCTATGGACTGTAATATGGAATCCTGACAAGGTTGTGAATATTGCTTAGTTAACAGAATATTCTGGCAAAAAGCAGAGTGGAGGAGATGATACGTTATGATTGTCTCACTTAGCAGGTTCTTTTTATTTTGAGAAACATTGGCAATGGGGTTGGTTTTAATTTAACACTTTCCTTCAAGGGAACTTGGCAGTGGTACTCATATGAAGCATCAAGTCTGATGACGCTACAGCATAGTGCTCTGTGGTGTCAATGAAAGCTCTTGCAAGAAGCAGACCCAAATGGTGAGGTTCAGTTACTCACTTGATCTAGCAAAGGAGGAAAAGCATGTTTAATTGACCCTTTGGTGGATAGTTGTTCTCATTTCATCCTCCTAAACAGCCTTAATATCTTTCTATTGCGGCTTCCCAAGGACTTCTGGTATGAGCCTTTTATAGTCCCTAATGAAGCCATTGTACTATTTTCAGTCAAGATCTGTGGCATGAAACAAAGGAGGAACTTGACAGAGCTGTTTCCAAGATAGTTATTGAAAATAATCCCAATCCACTGGGGCCAAAAATAACTGAGATCAAGACAAGGATCAAACTATTGTTGCAATCGTGTGCAATAGCAACTCCAATGGGAAAAATGCTGGGCAGCAAACGAACAGAGGTAGTTTATCTCAAATATTTTTTTCTTAGAAAAATTCTTCAGGACATGTGGCTCCCAGCTCTGAAGTTTTCTCGTTTTGTGTTATCTAAATGCTTGTGGGGTTTCTGCTTTGCTATGTGTTCTTGGTTTTCTAAAAGAACTTACCTTTATCTTAAAAGATAGCATAAAATGAATGATTCACTAAAGGTTTCAAGCAGATTGTGGTCGTATTGTATCTGACAGTGTTTTAAATAATGAGAATATTAAAAATGTAAATATCAGAAGCCTTGGTTATAATGTCCATGAGAGATAAGGTGGAAGAGATTGGACAGATATTTCTGTGAGGTGATTGGGAGTTTTAAAGTCCCCATTATAGTCTAACTGTGGGTAGTAATTGGCTACTAAACAAGTCTGTCTGCAGTTGTGTAAAACTAAAAAGAACACTTAGCCCATTTCTTTGAAGGAATCTGAATATAAAATCTTGATGATTCTAATGTTTTCCCAGAACCAAATGCAATGATCCTTGAACACAGCTCAAGATGTTTTTCTTAAGAAATACAGTCAACAAGCATATGAAAAAATGCCCAATACCACTAATCATTAGAGAAATACGAATCAAAACCACAAAGAGAAACCATCTCACCCCAGTCAGAATGGCTATTACTAAAAACTCAAAAAATAACAGATGCTGGCGAGGTTGTGGAGAAAAGGGAATGCTTATACACTGCTGGTGGGAGTGTAAATTAGTTCAGTCACTGTGGAAAGCAGTTCGGAGATTTCTCAAAGAACTTAAAACAGAACTACCATTTGACCCAGAAATTCCATTACTGGGAATATACCCAAAGGAATATAAATTGCTCTACCATAAAGACATATGCATGTATATGTTCATTGCAGCACTATTCACAATAGCAAAGATGTGGAATCAGCCTAACTGCCCACAATGGTAGACTGAATAAAGAAAATGTGGTACGTATACACCATGGCATATACACAGCCATAAACAAAGAATTAAATTATGTCCTTTGCAGCAACATGAATGCAGATGGAAGTCATTATCCTAAGTGAATTAACTCAGGAACAGAAAACTAAATACTGCATGTTCTCACTTATAAGTGGGAGCTAAACATTGAGTATATATGAACACAAAGAAGGAAACAATAGTCACTGCGGCTTACTTGACGGCTGAGGGTGGGATAAAGGTGAGGATCAAAAAACTACTTATTGGCTACTATGCTCATTACCAAGGCGATAAAATAATCTGTACACCAAACCCCAACAACACGCAATTATATACCCATGTAACAAAGCTGCACAAGTACCCCCTGAACCTAAAATAAAAGTTGAAGAGAAGAAAACATATTTTTTCTTAGATAAATATTCAATGAGTATCCACTATGTGCCAATTACTGTGTGCTATGGTTTGAATGTGTCCCCCAAAGTTCATATGTTGGAAACTTAATCTGCAATGTGACAGTGGTGGGAGGTGGAGGTTAATGGGAGGTGTTTGGGTTATAGGACACCACTGTCATGGATGAATTAATGCCATTAACATTGGAGTGAGTTATAAAAGGGAAGTTCAGTCCCCCTCACTCTCTCTCATGTACTTTTTCACCATGTGATGCCTTCTGCCATATTATGACACAGTAAGGGGGCCCTCACTACATGCAGCCCCTTGATCCGGACTTCCCAGCCTCCAGAGCCATGAACCAAGTAAATTTCTCTTCTTTGTGAATTACCCAGTCTCTAGTGTTCTGTTATAGTGGCACAAAACTGAGTAAGACACTGTGCTAGAATATTGAATGTATCCTCAAAAAATATAAAGAGATATGGATGCAAATTTAAGAACCACCAGCTACTACTGTGATTTTGAAATCCGTGATCAAGCTTCAAGCCATGGTAGTGCTAATGACATCCTTTCAATGCCAAGAGGCCAGTAGAAATGAGACACAGATATAGTGTCCTAGAGCTTGGAAGGAGAAGGAGTTAGAACACCCAGGGGAGACAACTTTTTAAGTCACCCCATTCTCATGTCCTTACCCTTGTTCTTGTATCTTTGACAGCATTGGTCTCAAGTCAGGAGTGAGTGAGTTGGTCATTGTGTTCAGTGTCTCAGCCACAGCTGTCCTTCAGGATCATCTGTAGAACTTAAAAAAAATTACAGATTCCCTAACCTCAGCCCAGACTTCAGAATCAGAATTGCTAGGTTGGTGCTAGGGTTTCTGTGTCTTTAAAGCATTCTCATCATTCTGCTGTGCAGCTAGAGTTAAGACATACTGGATGCACAACCAGTGCACCTAGAACACTTTGTGTTAAGGAGCCAGAATGCTAGAAAGAAGCAGAAAGCCAAGTTCTTGCCTACAAGTGATTTATTGCAATCAGAGGAGAACATTAGGAAGAGAACAAGAAAATAACAAAGTGAGAGGAAACAACTCAGAAGTAAGGCCATGGGGACTGTATGCAACATTTGCTGTTTCAGAGGTAGGAAATAGTATTTAAGCTTATGCACAAGTAGGTTCACCACAAATATTTGTAACACCTGGCGCCAGAGTACAAATGAAAGCCCACATATGCATCAAAATACTTAAAAATTATATACAAGCTACTAATTTATAATCAAAACATGCCAGTCTTCCTACCTTTATACCTCTGTTAGACGTGGAATACCAGGTTTCAATGTAAAATTATGGGAGTCCTTGGAGTTCGAGACTGGACCACAATGGCATGGGGAGAGTAAGCCCACGTTGCCAATCTGTAGCCCAATCTCCATCTCTTTGCTCATAGACTCCATACCCCACTGTAAAGGGCCTCATGGGCATAGTGACCAATGGGTTGGAGTATCCATGTAAATTCTATCCTCACCTCCTTGCAAATAGCTACCCTTTAGCCTTACCTCTAGCATATGGTGGTTATACTTGCTACATTGTCTGCCCTTGTGAAGAATAACCCTGGGAAGAAACACATGTAGGCTCTGGAAGCTAGCTTGGTCTGTTTGGGCAGGGAATCCCAAGATTTCTGTCACTTAAACCATGGTCTAGAAGGTCTTGGCCTTACTGGCTCCTCCTGTAGGAAGATGCCCGCCAAAGTGGAGCCCTCTGGTAGGCAAGGCCCAGAATAGACCCTTCTTGATGACATAAAAGAATAGCCCTATCTATAAGCAAGATGGTGGATGAGTTCTACAAACTATCCGCTTGGCCCATAGACACATGGAAATCAGTGTCTGGAGAATAGTCCCAGAGAAGAATATGTTTATCTTACTTCCCACTCTTTTAGTCCCAGATGTGGATTCAAATTTAGATCTACCAGCCACACCTGTCTCAGGGTTTTTAATTAGTTAATGTTAGGTTCAACTGAAAACTAGCAGTAGTCAGCTAAAATGAAACAAAACCAAAACAAAACACAGTGACATAAACAAGATAGTTTTTTCTTTTCACATGAATGTTAGTAATCAAGGCTACTGTAGTGACTTCATAATCCCCAGGGTCATAGGCTCTTTCTACCTTGAAACTCTGCCATCCTCAAGACTGGGTTTCTACTTCATGATCCAAGATGGCTTCTTAAGCTTCACCCATTACCTCCATATTCCACCAGTTGGAAGTAGAAAGAGGGAGAAAAAGCATGAATCCTGTTAAAAAATCTCTCCAGAATATGCACACCACACTTCCACCTTCATCTCATGGATCAGGACTTAGTTATGTAGCCACAACTAGTAAGAACTTGTGCCAGCTAAGCATGAAGATTCTCTTCCTAAGAAGAAAAAGCAACAACTAGTTCACAAACTACCGACAAACTACTGACAACTAACAGTATCTGCCAAAGGACGTTTGCTTTCAAACAACAGAAACTGATTGAAGATTTTAAGCAAAAGAGGAGCTGGTTGGCTGTTGTATGGTTCAGATAATTGATAGACTGACTAAAGTGTCAAGCTCTGAAAGTGAGCAAGCAATCTATTTAGAACACAACCATCAACCCAACCCTAGGAGCTGCCAACACCACTGAGCTCTAAATGCTGTAATTGATGGTGTATATGATTTCTCATACCCTGCAGCTTGCCATCACTCTGTCTAGACCCGTGCTGTCCAATACAGTAGCTTCTACATGTGGCTGATAGTACCGTATTGGACAGTGCAGATATAGACTATTTCCATCACTGCAGAAAATTTTACTGGTGTAGACTCAAAGTCCTGGACCAAGGTATCCAATTTGCCAAGCTAGTTTATGCACTTCCCTCCTGGCTGCCAAGGGTGCCCCCACCAAAATGCGCTAGAACTTTGCTCAAAATAGGAAGGGGATTTGGATGCTGGGCAGCTAAAAAAGCAGGAAATTTCTTCTGCATACTTACTGACAGTGTGCTCTTAGTGTAAGTACTTCTCTAGCCTCATTTTTTGCATTTGTACAATGGAAATAATGATAACTGCCTCTTAGGGTTTTTATGAAGATAAAAAGATAAGACATGAAAATTACCAGGACCATCTGCGTTAATAGAGTCTTAGATATAATCATGAAATGCAATGCATAGTCTTTGATTAGATCCTGCTTTGAACAAGCGGCTACAAAAGATATTGGGGAAAATTTTAATATGAAATGAGTATTAGATAATATCAAGAAATTACTGTTAATTTTGTTAGATGTGATAACGGCATTGTGATTATATAGAACGTGATAAAGCTTTAAGGGTAAAATATTATTATGTCTATGATTCTAAATACTTCAGCAAAAAAAAAAGATGAAACAAATATGGCAAAATGTTAATGATTGTTAAATCTAGATAATAGATAAATGAATGTTATTCTCCTTAAGCTCTGTTTTTTTTTATCTTTTTTCATTGTTTATTCAAGAAACAAAAGTACTAGGTCCATATAGGAGTTCAACAAATGTGAATCTCCTTTCTTGCCTTCGTAGTCCTAGGGGTCTTATCGTCTTCTCATAACTATTGAAATGCTTTCCATATATTTTCCACCCAACCTTCCACACTTTTCCCAAGGCCGCCTACTTAAAAGCTTCCTGCCCTTTCTCTGACAGCACACTGTATATATGTTTGGGGAATTTTGAAGACAAGAAGTTTGCCTAGTAATGAAAAGAGCCGTGCAGAAAGGCACCAGTCCACAGCACCGACGCTGGGTGCTAAGGTTTCCCCCTTGTATCATTTCATGGTAGGGGTCCAAAGAAAAACCTGTGTACCAGTGTTTGTTTTCATACTTGTCAAATCAGCTTCCTTTTCCTGATGCCTAATCAGAAAGAAATGGTATCAGGAAAGAGGGGGATGTGGCAGCCAGTTTTTCATTTCAGCTGATTCACTTATTCAATAAATATAGAGCAGAAAGGGATGGAAGTTTGCAGGGTTTGAATCACCCCACAAAGATGGATTGTGACAGATATGGAATTGGATCTAGAAGGGACACCCTGATTTTCTCTCTGAGTGGTAGCAAAAAATTACTTACCAAAAAAGGGCTGTAAAGCATTTGGCAAATATACAGTAAGCTATGAATGCTAAATAATATCTTCATGTGGTGTTGAAGCATCAACAGTTTCTAAGATCGTGTATGTAAGATTAAGTGGAATGCCATTTTCCTGGCCAGGATCGCCAGTGCCACTTCCAGAGATGAACTCACTTATGGGACAGGTCCTATCTTTTGGTACCATATGCCAAAATACCAGGTTTGTACGCCAGAAGCAACCATCTTGAGGCCCATAGCCATTCTCAACAATAAGGATGATAAATACTGACTAAAGAAGAAAGCAACTTGTATATTTGGCATATTCAGTGCAACAGTGAATACTGGCATTTTTAAAAACCTGACTTCCTCTAAAACAGTGTGTTTCAAAATTTAACAATAAGCCTTCTCCTTCTAGCAGTATAGTGGAGTGTGTGTGTGTACGTGTGTGTGTGTGTGTGTGTGTGTGTGTTGGGGGTTGGGGGAGTGCTCTGAGGGACTCTGTCACTGCATAGCAGATATATAGCTATATCCTGGATACAAGACACTCTTCAAGGCATTTCCGGACTTGCAAGTGTTGCAAGTGGTTGGAGAGATTTTCAAAGGCTTCCACAATTGCAATCCACAAAATAAAAACCAATCTAAGCCCGTACCAGAGGAGGAAGCTTTAAACTGCAAGTAATAGGTGTGTGTGTGGTGGTGAGGGGGGTGCCTTGAGAGCAAATACCAATACCAATGCTGTTATGGGAATACTGATACTTGGGCCAGCATTGTGATGGGATACTGACTCTGAGATCTATGTACAGAGGATCTTCACAGTGGCTGACGTAGTCTTTGGTCAGATGTGTCCCTGATTCCCTGCTGAAGCAAATTCTTTTTGAAGAAAGCTTCTCTAATTTCTAATTTAGACCTGCAGGATTAGACCCAAAGATTAAAATCAAGGGAGAAGTTCGCAGTATGCTAAGGCAAGCCGCCATACACCAGAGGCAGCATTACAAATACATAATAGATTCAGATCCCCACTCTAACTGGATACAGGAATTGTCAAGATACAGAATATAGAACAGCTGTATGTGAAGTGCTTAAATAAATAAAAGATGCAATCACATAAATGAGCAGGCAACAATAGGCCAGGAGAAATAACCAGGAAGATTTTTTTCATGGAACTTCTATAAATTCAAATACAACTATTGAAGCAAAAATGCTAAATGAACTGGTTAAGTAGTAGCTTAAATCCAGCTGACGAGAGGATTAGAAATTACCCAGAATGCAGTGCAGAGGGTCAAACATAAATCTAATTGGAGTTCCAGAATAAGAGGAGAGAGAGAAAGAATGCAGTATTTGAAGAGATAATGGCCGGAATCTTCCAAGACTGATGAAAAACATAATAACACATACCAAGCAGCATATAAAAAAGAGGAAATTCATGCCTAAACACATCATAATTCAACTGCAGAACACCAACTGCCAAGAGAGCTTAAAAGGGGCCAGAGAGAAAACATAGATTATCCTCAAAAGATTAGACTAACAGTTGCCTTCAACAATGGAAATCAGAAGACAATGGAATAATATTTTCCAACTGTTGAGAGAAAATAACCATGGGCTTAGAATTATGTATTCAGAAAATCACATGTCAAGAAGGAGGGTAAAATGAAGATATTTATAGATACAATTAAAAAAAAAAAGCCAGAGGGATTTACCACCAAAAGAATTTCACTAAAGGAAACTCTTCTAAAAGTTATACTTCAGGAAGGAGGAAAAGGATGTCAGAAAGATGATCTGAGATGCTGAAAGGAATGTTGAACAATAAAATGGTAAAAATGGATGTACATATGAGCAAACATTATTTGGGGGAAAAGGAATACTAATGTCAAATTTATGGAGCTCAGAAAAAATGACAAAAATAAAATACTGGAGAGCAATCACATGTGAGTGAGGAGGCGAGAGATTAGAGTCTAAATCTCCTAAGATCCTTAAGAGTATTATTATACAGCATAAGTTGTCACAATTTTTCTGTAAAAGGTTAGATAGCAAATATTCTAAGTTTTGCTGGCCACACAGTCTCTGTCACAACTGCTCAGCTCTATCATTGTAGCGTAAAAGCAGCCATTGACAGCACACAAAAGAACATAGCTGTGTTCCAATAAAACTTTATTTACAAAGATAGGTATTGGGCAGATTAGTCATTGGGTGGTCATTGTTTGTCAACTCCTGCTCTATAGGGAAGTTGAAATAGTGTTTAATTTTTGACTTTGTAAGTTAAATACACATGATGAAATTTCAAAAATCAGCACCAAAAGAATAGAAGTAGAATCTATAACGTCCAAGCAAGTAATAAACAATGAAATAAGGTAACACACACACACACACACACACACACAAATAAACAGTTCAAAAAATGGGAATAAATTAGAAAGAAAAAAAATCACAGAAAAGCAGGATAAATAAAAAATAGAAAAATAAGATGGTTGGATAACCTCAACTAAAAAGAAATTAGCTACCAAGCTATCTATGAAAAGACATGGAGGATACTTAAATATTACTAAATGAAAGAAGTCAATCTGAAAAGCCTACATATTGTATGATTTCAACTATACGGCATTCTGGAAAAGGCAAAACCATAGAGACAGTAAAAGATCAGTGATTGCCAGGGGTTGGGGGTGCAGGGAGAGATGAATAGGCAGAGCACAGAGGATTTTAAGGGCAGTGAAACTACTCTGTATAATACTATAACTGTCGATAACTGTCATTATACATTTGTCCAAACCCATAGAATATGCAACACCAAGAGTGAACCCTAATGTAAACAATGGACTTTTAGGCAATAATGTAGGTTCATCAATTGTAACAAAATGTACCACTCTAGTATTGGATATTAATGATAAGGGTGGTTGTGCAATGTGTGGGGGTAAGCAGTATATGGGAAACCACTGTACCTTCCTCTCAATTTTGCTGTGAACCTAAAACTTCCCTAAAAACTAAAGTCTTTGAAAAATGAAATAAAGACCTGTGAATATGATGAAAATATGTATACAAAAGGTGGCAAAATATAATTATTATTAATCACCATATAGGCGAGTGAATTAAACTAGTCAATTAAAAAATAGAAATTGTCAGATAGGATTTTTAAAAAATGTAGCTGTATGTCAATTACAAGAGCCACACTTAAGGCATAAAGAGTGTAGAAAGGTAGAATGTAACAGGGTTACAAAATAAAAAGACATACCAGGCAATTACTAACCAGAAGAAAGCTCTAATGGAGAATATAGAGAAAAAGCATTATCAGGGTTAGAGGGATCACTAGATCATGATAAAGCCTTCAATTCTTCAAAAAGATAAAATAATTCCAAGCTTGTGTATACCTAATAAAAGAGCCAAAAGCACATAAATATTGGCAGGGGAAACAGCCCATTGGATGACCCTTGAGCAAGCGATGACTAGGAGCTTAATGAGATTGAGCACTTAAGAAACCAGTGTCATAAAATTGAGTGCTCCCTATTTGTAAAGGTAGAGCCATACCTCCAAACAGAATAGTGTTCAGATCACCTAACACCATAAAAAGGAGGTGTGTGTGCATGTGTGTGTGTGTGTGTGCTTTAACTTAATGAATTAGAGAGATTCCTAAGGGAGTGTGGGGGGTGCTAGAGGATTCCTATTTACATAATAGCCCAGAGGCAGGCTGGAATCCATTATTAGATTTCTTGCACATGTGCCCTGGAAAAACTGAGCGGAGATGAGACCATATGGCCAGCATGACAGGAAAGCAAGTACAGTCGGTTCAAAAAGGTGACACTTGCCCTGCACAAAAGAGATGTGCTCTAGCTTCATTTATTTCAGAGAATGGTGGCTTGGCCAGCTAAGGTAGACATTAGAAACACTGGGAAGGATTCTGTTGGGGGCAAAATGCTAAAATCACAATTCTGAGGCCATTAATCATCATTGTTATTATCTTTATCAATCAGTCAGTTCCGGCTGCAATGGGGTGTACATAATGTTGGGAATACCTGCTTTTTGCCTTCAAAGATCAGCCATTCCTCCTATAGAATAGAGGCAAGCATTCAGTGAAAAGACAGAGAAATGCTGATCTTTTCATGTACATGAATTCTTTCTAAAGAAGTGAAGTCTAGGACTGGCAATGGCTCAGAGGCTCTAAGTATGGCAAGGGCTGAGTTCACTGTGAACTAAGTGGTGGGAGTGGCTAAGGGAAACTGACTAAACGAGGCTGTTCCGGTGTTCAAGGATGGAACAGAGAGGTGGGGCTGAGTAGGAGTGGAAAGCAGGTTGCTTTAGCCTAAAGTTTAGGCTTTCAGTTGCTACAGGAGTTGTGAGGTGTGCCGATTATCTTCCTTTGTCCCCCTGTCTGCCCCTGCTTCCCCCAGATTATTCTCTTATCTCTCTTAGTCTCTCTCTTTGCCCCTGGAGGCTGAGCCCTGTGAATGGTACTTACAACACATCTTGTTTGGGACTCTAAATTTCTGGAAATACTTGTTCTGTATTTATTTTGTTTGCTTTTATTTTATTGATGCATAATATTTGTATGTATCTATGGAGTACAGGTGATATGTTGTTACATGCATAGAAAGTAATGATCACGTCAGGGCTTTTAGAATATCCATCACTGTGAGCATTTATATCATTTCTGTGCATTGGGAACATTTCTAATCCTCTCTTCTAGTTATTTTGAAATATACAATACATTGTTGTTAACTATGGTCACTCTACTCTGCTATTGAACATTAGAACTTATTCCTTTGATCTAACTGTATCTTTGCACACATTAATCAACCTCTCTTCATTCCCAACCCCCACACCCTTCCAAGCTTCTGGTAACTATCATTCTACCTTCTACCTCCATGAGACCAATTCTGTTAGCTCCCACATAGGAGTGAGAACATGTAATATTTGTCTTTTTGTGCCTGGCTTATTTCACTTAATAAAATTATGTCCAGTTCCATCCATGTTGCTGCAAATGACAGTATTTCATTCCTTTTTTGGCTGAATAGTATTCTATTGTGTGTATATACCTCATTTCCTTTATGCATTCATTGGTTGATGGACATTTATGTTGATTCCATGTCTTTGCTACTGTAAATTGTGCTACAATAAACAAGGTGTGGTGGGGGTGCAGGTATCCTTTTGATATACTGATTTCCTTTCCTTTGGATAAATATCCAGTAGTGGGATTGCTGGATCATATGGTAGTTCTATTTTTGCTTTTTTGAGAACTCTCCATACTATTTTCTGTAATAGCTGTACTACTTTACATTCCCACCAAGAGTGTGTAAGAGTTTCCCTTTCTCCACATCCCCACCAGTATCTGTTATTTTTTGTCTTTGCAAAGATGGTACAGCAGTTTCTACACTTAACCCACGTTTCCCTATTATTAACATCTTACATTACCATGACCACTTATTACAACTCAGAAAACGACATTGATACATTACTATCAATTAAACTCCAGTCTTTATTTGGATTTTACCAATTTTTCCACTAATGTCCTTTTTCTGTTCCAGGATCCAATCCAAGACGCCACATTGCATTTAATAATGTGTCGTTAGTCAGTTTCTCAGACTTCTCTTGTTTTTAATAATGTGTCGTTAGTCAGTTTCTCAGACTTCTCTTGTTTTTCATGACTTTGACAGTTTTGACGAGTGCTGGTCAGGCATTTTGAAGAATGCCTCTCATTTGGGGTTTGTTGATATTTTCCTCCTGATTAGACTGAGGTTATGGGTTTTGGGGAATTTGACCACAGAGAAAAAGTGCCATTTTCATCACAACATATCAAGGGTATAGGCTATCAACATGACTTATCACTGGGGATATTAATCTTGATCACCTGCCAAGGTAGTATTTGCCAGGTTTCTGCACTCTAAGTTACCTTTTTCTCCCTTTCTATACCCTATGCTGTGGAAGCAAGTCACTAAGCAGAGCCTATGTTTAAGGATGGTGGGCAGGGATTTGGGATCTGAGTATTACTTTTACATTTAAATTTATTAAAATTAAATAAGAAACTAGTTCTTCAGTCACACTAGCCATATTTGAAGTGGCTAGTGGCCACCATATTGCATAGGGCAACACTGCATAATATCACATTTCAATATTAGAGGCAAGATGCAGTGGGTGAGGAGTTGAGGTCCCAAAGAGGGAGGGGATGAGCCTGAGTTAACTGAAAGAAGGAGCTATGAAGAGGGATGAAGAGATCTCAAGCAGAATTGCTGAAGAACAGAAGAAGGCCAAGGCCAAAAGGTAAGTTAATGAGAAGCTTTAGCACAACATGGTGTATATGTATAGAAAGGGGAGAGATTGGGGATGAAGAGGTGTCAAGATATTATACACCTTAACTGTGTACTGGATTTGGGCAAAAAAATTTGAACTTGCAAATCTGGGCTCTTGTTTCCATTGTGCCATTTCTTAGCTTTGTGATGATCTTGAGTGAGCCATAAATTTGCTTCTCTATGCTGTGTCCTAATCTGAAAAATAGGGTAGGTCAAAACAGTTATCTCATTGGGACATGGTGAAGATCAAAGGATATGTGTGTTTCAAAGGGCTTTATAATCTGTACCATAATCTACAAATAGAAAGGTGTTGTGGGTTGATGTTGGTGGGACATGAAAATTAGTTTTTCTGTTGCCCTTGTAGAATTAAGGTGTGCTGGTTCCTCTTTTGCCCCTCCCAAACCCCAGATCCAGTCTCTGTCCTGCTCTGTGTCTCAGGAACTTACCCCAGCATGCTGCATCACCCAGTCTCCCTTGTCACCTCACAACCAGTTGGGTTTGACCAATGGGAGACACCGGTGAGAGATCTAGGTGTGGCAGGAGACAGAAGCCAGTGGACTTCTGTTCTTTCCCTGCTTTGGCATTCTGTCTCTGATAGTATCTGTACCCCTCCAGGGTTCTAGACTCCCCCAGTTCCCAAGAAGCATCACCCCCCTCCATGGCTCTCTCACCAGGCTGAAGTAACACTATTTTCTTCAGCTTTAAGGGTAGTAATTGCTCCCAGCTTTTGCTGGTTCCTGAGTGGCTCACTATCTCGGCTTATTCTCCCAGCCCTGCCTATACCTCAGTGAGTCGTTCCTCCATTGAACTTTCTTCATTGAAAGCATCTTGTATGAATTCTACGTTCTACCTGGACCCAGATTGAGATGGTGATGAAAAGAATGTTGGAAGTCACATATAGGATGAACTGAAGGAAATGAGAGCATGAGGTGTTGGAGCCAATGCAAGGACTGCAACAATTGAATTGGGGATTAACCAGGGTCCAAACCAAGTTGTCAGTGTAGCCAAAGGAAAAAGACACTTTGGAATAAAGTTGCATAGAGAGGCATGGAAGATGCCAGTGGTATGGGTAAGAAAGAGAAGAGAGAGAGATAGAGAAAGAGAGAGAGAGAGAGAGAAAGAGAAAGAGAGAGCAAAGAATTAAAGGCTAAATGGGGGTTTCTATGCCAAATATACCAAGAAGTCAACAAGACCACAAGAGCCAAAGACACATGGCCTCCAGCCAAGCAGGAGGTACTACCCACAATGACGAAGACATCAAGAGGCCATGCTTGGTTTTGAAGAGTGTGGATATTGCATTCATAAAGCATGGTCCTAGTTCCACAACTGACTGGCTGTGTGTCCTTGAGTGATTTCATTGGTCTCTCTGTGCTTGTTTTTTCATATAGAAAATGCATCAGACTTGTGAGATTTAGATAAATAAAAGTCATTTGTTCATTCGTGGTTCACCAATCATTTCTGGGCATCAGTCACATGCCAGACACTATTCTAGGTCTAGCAGTAAGTGAGGCAGATAAGGTTCCTGCTCATGGAAGATTCTAGTGAAGAGAACGTATGATAAAAAAGTAACTGCCTTAAGTCAGGTTCACTGAATATGGACTTCAATGATCTGCATGCAGGAAGTTTATCATGGATGTTCTTAGGAACAACACTTATAGAAGAATGAGGGAAGAGGAATTAAGCAGAGAGAGAAGTTGAACTGCAATGCAAGTGTAACAGAGGCTTCAGCCAATTCCACAGATAGCTCTTCAGAGTTTCCCCAGGTGAAGGCAAATACGTGGGCCTTTGTACCTCCATCTTGACCAGTCATTGAATCCAGGCTGCCTTCAGGAAAGAGGTGTGATCAAAGGCCAGGTAGTCCCTTCCAAGGGCAATGCTTGGAGGGGTACTCAGCTGAGAACACTCAACAGCCATAGCTCTCAACACCTGTGGGAATGAGAACTATAGTCCTAAAAGGAGGATGTGAGAGCACAGCAGAGCATCTGTTCCACAAACACATCACTGAACCTGGTAAGTTCAGATAGCAACAGATGCTATGAAAACAATAAAACTTGATGATATGATAGACAGGGGAGTGGGGCACCCACCTGATATGGTTTGGCTGTGTCCCCACCCAAATCTCATCCTGAATTGTAGCTCCCATAATACCCACGTGTCGTGGGAGGGACCTTGTGGGAGGTAATTGAATCATAGGGGTGGGTTTTTCCCATGCTGTTCTTGTGATAGTTAATAAGACTCACGAGATCTGATAGTTTTATAAAAGGGGAGTTCCCCTGCCCAGGTTATCTTACCTGCCACCATATAAGACGTCCCTTTGCTCTTCCTTCCTCTTTCACCATGACTGTGAGGCCTCCCTAGCCATGTGGAACTGTGAGTCCATTGAACCTCTTTACTTTGTAAATTACCCAGTCTTGGATATGTCTTCATTTGCGGCATGAGAATGGACTAATACACCACCTTAGATTTGGTGGTTAAAGAAAGTAGTAGCACATCCAGCTGCTCAATAAGAATTGTGTTTTCTTTTTTTGCCTTTCTTTTCTTTTCTTTTCTCGAGACCAGTGGACGTATGGATATAAGCCACCATAAGAAATACATGGTACCACTTCTGGATGAGGCAGTTTCCTAGGTGTTACAGAGGTTACAAAAAATAGACATTATCTTTGACCCCAAGGAGTTTGCAATGTAGTTGAGGAAGATAAGGGACAAAAAAATCAGTAAACAGTACCAGGTGGTATAGCATTAAAGCTGGGAGTGTCCAGACCCTTTCAGCCTAGGCGGAACTTCATAGGTGGAAAATAGTCAGTTTGGGTCAAGAAGAATAGTCAGTTTGGGTCAAGAAGAATAATTGGAGCAAAAAATAGTAGCCTGGGGATGAGCATGGAGTGTTTGAAGAAGACTGTCTTGTGAGTTGGGAATCAGCAAAGCAGGCTGTTGTTCCTTTGCATCATTGACTTTTGATGTTTTTCTAAAGCATTATCTGGTTTGCTCTGAATTAGGAGATCTCTAAGATTCATTACTTGGACATATGAGATGTTGCAGTGCTTTGGTGGCCAGTGGCTGTGATAGGCAGGAGTGACAGAACGAGACCACACAGTTCCAGGAACACTTTCTAGTAAGGAATTAAAGGAGCCTGAGAGTGACTCCAGGGAACTGTGAGAATGGTGGTAGCACTAGTAGAGGTGGGCCTTGCGGGTAAGTGAAATATGGGATCAGATCCCTTAACAGACACTGGGAATAAGATGTTGTTTTGGAATCATACATGTAGAGCTAATGTCTAATGTCTGGAAACCAGGAAGGGGGATGAGACACCGAAGAGAGAACTTAGGAGAAAAGAATGGAAGCTTGCAAGGCTGTGAGAAGTGTATCGCCAGCACTTCGAAAATGCATCCAGATTTACTACAAAAGAAACAGGCATGGATCCTTCAAAGTGTATGTCCTAAAGCCTTTTAAGAAGATATGGATGATGAGCATAACTCATAGGCATTGAGAAGAAAGATAAATAAATGGCAGCAGTTTTCTGAGACTTGGCTCTGGCACATTTTCTGTTCTCTTGTTTTGAATGACTTTGTTGGCAGCGGGGTTATTAAAATAGCATTCCAAGGGTTTGAACTTGAAGGAGGATGTCATTTTTGTTAACCTTTAACCAAGAAGGCAGTTGGAGAAGAGATAAATTATCTGCCCAAGGAGGAATAATGATTGCATTCAAAGAGAAAACAGGAGATTACTGAGGCACTACTGCGAGTGACCCCATGACCCCTCTCTTTACTGGAGGATTGATGGAGAAAGGTTCCCCTCACTTTTTCTCCAGGCACTGAAGTTAAAGTCCCAAGAGTACTAAGGAGAAGATGACAGGGCAACTTGAAAAATTAAGAAGCGTAAGAATCAATTAAACAAGAAGACGTTAATCCCAGACTTCTTTTTTTTTTTTTGAGACAGAATTTCGCTCTTTTTGCCCAGGCTGGAGTGCAGTGGTGCGATCTCGGCTCACTGCAACCTCCGCCTCCCAGGTTCAAGCAATTCTCCTGCCTCAGCCTCCCGAGTAGCTGGGATTACAGGCATGCACCACCACCCTGGCTAATTTTGTATTTTTAGTAGAGACGGGGTTTCTCCATGTTGGTCAGGCTGGTCTTGAACTACTGACCTCAGGTGATCCACCTACCTCGGCCTCCCAAAGTGTTGGGATTACAGGCGTGAGCCATGGCACCCGGCTATTCCAGACTTCTAAACCCACCAAACAAAATGCAGTAATCTCCTAATGAAGATATAGTTATCTAGTTCATCATTGGAAACAGTTCTTTCAGTACTGGCTGCATTCACCATTTTGTTACAGTAAGTTGCTTAGCAGGATCCAAGCCTTTGGGATTTCTCCTGCAAAACCTACCTATTGGTCAGGAGGTAGTGACACGATTTGGATTAGAAGGAACAGAATTTTGTTCCACAGTTTTGAAGTGTGGTTAGGACAATGGCTGAAGGTGTTAAATTAGAACCTGCTTGAACGTGGTGGACACTAAGAATTGGTGATTCAAGTAGCTAGTTTGGACTCCTCAAAGATCACCAGAGATGGGGAGAGTGGAGACCAAAGGACTGAGGAGAAATAGAATGTCAAATTGGTAAGAACTTAAAAAGCATAAAACTGAGTAAAGTCAGTAGTCTGGTTAACAGTACTGTACCAGTATTAGTTGCCTGCTTTTGATGTCCTACCACAGTCATATAATGTGGGGGAAACTGGGGGAAGGGTACATAGCACTGTGTACTACTATCCTGGCAACTTCCTGTGGGTCTATAATTATTTCAAAATAAAATGTTTTTTCAAAGTCCTGCCCCCAGGCAAAAAAGAGCCCTTTACCCCAAGAAAAAAATAATAATGCTTATGAACAATAACAAATATTTATGTGGCTCTGTACGGTTTTAAAAACACTTCCAAATATGTTATCTCATTTGTTCCTCCCAACAACATTATTAGGTAGCAAAGGTACTCTATTATTCCCATTTTATAGATGAGAAAACTGAGATTCAGAGAGATAAAGTAACTCACCTAAGATCACAGACAGTAAATTGCAAAGGGAGATTCAAATGTACATGTTTGAGTTCCAGATGCCATGATTACTTACATTTAAACCCACCTGGCCTAGGTTGGTTCCTACAGACACAGACCCTGAAACAAGGATTTAAGTGCAAGAAGCTTATTTGAGAGGCAATCTGAAACTCTATCAGGGGAGCAGGGAAGCATGGCAGGGAAGAGTACATTGTGGAGCAAATTGTCTCTGTGAGCAACTGGGGCTCAGTCCCACAGGGGGACTCTGGGAGATGCAATAGAGTAAGCCTTGGAGTCCTGTCCTACTTAATCAGGAGGCGAAGAAGCTGGTGTATTTACCTTTCATGTCCATCCCATATTGAATGAGGGCTGCTCTCATGGGCGTTTATTCCATGGCCCCTCTAGGTAACTCAGTTCTTGGGTGAACAGGAAACCTCAGGCAGAGAGTTGCAGACACTGCTTACAGTAGGATACTGTTAATATATATTGGAAAGGTTAACGCACAGCAGATAGGGGCAGAGTCCCCACTAATGGTGACTGTCCCTTTATTCTAACACCCACACCCCAATCCTGCTGCCACTCAGAATGTTTCCTCTCATCTTAGAATATTCTCCTACCCCATATAGATTGAAGTAGGCTGACACAAGTGCCCAGGAGTCAGGATCAAAGGGAGAAAGAGCAGCAAAAAGACCTGTACATGTGTGTGCATGTAGATTGTGTGTGTGCATCTGAGTCTTTTTATACATCCAGATTTTTATGGTTCACCAACTTATTCCAGAAACAATGGAGGCTGAGGAGAAGATGTAAATGTTGGTATACATAGAGTCAGAGGTTCAGTCCAAAGTCAAAGGTCAAAGTCAGAAGTTGGAATTTTCCACTATATCAATATAAGCCCAGTGCATCTACTGGGACTTCTTTAAAAGGGTCTAAACATGACCAAAAAAAGCAATTGACTAATGAATAGGCTTGTAGACAGCATTTTATTTAGTTTGGTGAATACAACAGGGGAGGCTAATGGGATTGTAAAAAAATGGGCTAGATACGGGGACATGTGAGAGTGGGAAAGGACTTTCTCATGGTGATTGCTGCACACTAAAGAATTGATTGGCTCTTTTCTTATTCATATGGTATTTCTTCATCTCTGATATACTCTTCATCTCTGTAGGCTAATTTAATCATTATGTGCATACTCTAGAAATTAGTGCCATTTCCCCTACTCATGCCTGAAATAGACATTTCAGACATTTATAACTCTCAGTCATTTTAATCCAATCGTATGCCAAGTAAGTTCTCAATTAAAGCCATTTTGCTCTATGTTTGATACCATGAAGTGGAACACATGTTCTGATCTTTTAAAAAATCTTTTAAATAGCAAAGGTACACTAGGTTCCCTCATCTTATTATAATTCAAAAGCAGCTGATGGAATCTTTCTCTGCTGTTTACCCAGCCATAAAAATTTGACCCTTAAATTAAAATCAAATAAAAATATCCAGGTGATGTAATGCCTCGAAATATAGAGCATTTTTGTCTTCAGAAAATTTCCACAGCTTAAATTCATTACATTCTCACAGGTTTTTTAATATTTAAAAGATGCCACAAAGTTGTGATACCAAGTCATGAATAAAATAATAGTGTTTAGTCTTGGTAGATGTAACATCATTTTGTTTCCCAATTTAGTACCAATCCCTTCTAAATCATAGCCATATTCTGGCATTAATACGATCACATTTCCTAAGCCTGTGTGTAAACAAACATAAAACCACTTTAACCTAGAAAATGTGTGGATTTATCCACATTTTGATTCCAAGTTTTCTGTGCTCTTTAAGCTTCAGGAGTTTCCCCCCGTCACATTTACTCATCATAAACTGAAAGTCAAATCCTCTGACAACTTGGTGCCTCTTACAACAGGTCTTCCTCCCCTTGCAAGGCGCTGGCAATTTTAGAGGACCCCAGTCTCTTGATAAAGACAATGCTGTGTTCCCAGGAGCCTATTTCAGTTTCCCAAGTAAAGTACAGGTCTGCCTCCCTTTACAGAATAAAACTGATTTCAACTCTGTGAATGGAGAGTAACTTGGTGTAAGCAGAGTTCACCAGGCGTGAGCACTGGGAGAATTCTGCTGTTCTGCTGGCAGCATTATCGACATAGAAATGCAGCTAGGGTGGGTCTTCAATGATTTACACCCAAATGGGTACACCTGAATAACTGGACACCAATGAGTGATTAAAGGATGCTCGAACATAATGTCAAACAGCAGAGGCTACAATATCACCATGAACAAATATGAAGCAATATCAACAGAGCCTGCCATTTAACTTAATTTTAAAAAGCAATTCGGCATATATGACTTGACATTGCCAATTTTGGCTTTGCCAAGAAAGGGCAATTGCAAAGCAACCTGACTGTCAACCATTGGTATAAATTCATCAAAGAAAGGCCAATTGAACAGTCAAAAAAGAGCCAGAAATCAATATCCGTGGGTAAAGTTTTATCAGTGCCCATAAATATAGCAATATCCTTCTGGGAAAGATGGGCTTTTATCTCGCTGGGATCCAGGTTCTTGTTGAAAGGGATAGGTGACACTTTGGGAGGCCGAGGCGGGCGAATCACGAGGTCAGGAGATCGAGACCATCCTGGCTAACATGGTGAAACCCTGTGTCTACTAAAAAAATACAAAAAATTAGCCGGGCGTTGTGGTGGGCGCCTGTAGTTCCAGCTACTAGGGGGGCTGAGACAGGAGAATGGCATGAACCCGGGAGGCGCAGCTTGCAGTGAGCCGAGATGCGCCACTGCACTCCAGTCTGGGCTACAGAGCGAGACTCTGTCAAGAAAGAAAGAAAGAAAGAGAGAAAGAGAGAAAGAGAGAGAGAGAGATAGAGAGAGGGAGAGAGGGAGGGAGGGAGGGAGGAAGGAAAGAAGGAAAAAGGAAGGAAGGAAGGAAGGAAGGAAGGAAGGAAGGAAGGAAGGAAGGAAGGAAAGAAGGAGATCTAGTGTCTTAGGAGAAAGGGCTGCACCTCCCCCCACCCCCACATTTCGGTTGGGAGTCTTCAGCCTGGGAGAGTGAATACAGCATTGTCTTCACCCAGAGACAGAAGTTCTTTTCAATTGCTAGCACATTGCAAAAGCCTCTTTATTAGGAATGTTTACTAATTACTTTTCTTTATTTGAGATATAGCTTATAGAAGTGCACAAAGACGGGGTGTATCTGTGTCTACACCAGTGTGTATACCAATAGGGTAAACCTGTTTCTATACACAGGGTATACCTGTGACCACCACCACATCAACATATAAAACATTTCCGGTCCCCCAAAAGGCTTACTCATGTCCCCTCAGCCAGTACCCAGGGTAAGCACTACTCTGACCTCTAGTGCCAGAAAGTGGAATTGCTGGATTATAGGGTACATGCATGTTTAGCTTTCATCGGTACTGCCAAACCTTTTGCAAAAGCGTCGAACCAATTTGCAATCCTAACCGATGACTCTGCTGTTGTTACTGAAAATGCTCAATAGCTCTTCTCTTGCTATTTGCTTGACTTAACCCATGACAAGTTTTCATTACCCCCCTGGGTTTGTAATGGTGTATAAGCCAATATGGCTGTCATTTGTCATTAGCTCGTGGTGGCAATGACAGAACGAGTGATGCGGCGACACACTGTGATTTTACAGTTAGTGTGAGTGTTATTGTGAATTTCATGGTAAGTCTCCATGAGACAAAGCAAGGCATCTTGGTAAATCTCAACAACTTATGACCTGTGTCATTATTTCATCAGCCCCTAAAGTTTGAACTCTTCCTTTTTTTTTTTTTTTTTTTTTTTGCCTCCCAGGTAACAAGATACACAATTCTCAAAGATCCCTCAAGAGCTGTTTGAAAAATAGTGGATTTTAAAATCTAGAAGGACTGTGAAAGGAATTCAGGGGCTTTGCCAATGGAGTGTCATCGTTCAGCCCCCATTTTGAATCTAAACCAGCTGATGATAAATCTTTATATTTTTTCTTCCTTTTTGAACAGGATTATAATTAGGCTTAAAATTTGTTGTTTCAGCTTTTATTCAATTAGTCTTAGAAAAATGTGTACTTTTAAAGATCTGGGCACAGCTGACAGAGCTCATGTGACACAAATATTCTGTTTGGTACTCATATCATAGACTATTAGTGCCATTTGTTTAGAATTTGGTTTTATTTTAAACATTGTTAGAAAAAAAAAAGAAATAGCAAAAAGCCAAGTGGCACTTTATCTGATCTGCTAAAATGTTGCATTTAATCTAATCCTTTTCCATGGATTTAGAAGTGAGATAAATATATAAATGCCTACCAGAGAACATCTCTACATTTTCTTGCCTCTAACCAAGCAAAGAATGCATGTCCAATAACACAAAATGTTGTCTGGGGTTTGCTTTATAAACATGCAGCAAATAGGGGCTATGTAAAAGGGAAGTAGATGAAGGAAGATTGGTCAAATATAGGTAATTGTTGAAGCTGGATGATGAGTTCAGGGGTTTCAATGTATTCTGTCTACATTGGCGCATTTGAAATTTTTCAAAATAAAAATTTTTTCAAAATACAAATTGAAAATTATTTCAACAATAACAAATACAATGAAGTTACTAATAATTAAGGGGTATAAAAGAGTAGAACAAGCATAATTTTAAAAATAACTTATGGAAATATGAACATGGGCTATTTGCTGATGTTAAGAAATTATGCATCATGGTATTGTGGTTATGTTTTTAAAAATAATCCTAATCTTTTAGAGACATGTCCTGAAACACTTATTGATAGAATGATAGGATGTCTGCTTTTTGCTTGAAGATAACGTAGGGATGGGGGAGGGAATGGGTGAGATTGTCTGTAGGTCAATGGTTGTTGCTGAATGATGGGCCATGTGGGTTCATATACTGCTCTATTTACCCTTACATGAGTTTTGAAATAAAGTAAAAAGTAATTTATACATATACATTCAAAGAAAACAGATTCATACTGTGAAATTGCAGATTTTTCTCTTCATCCCTAGGTTATGAAAAGGTTAAGCTGAAATGTTTTTATGAAAGCAGCTCTGAACATCTCTGAAATTATTCTGTCATTTGGGGAACACATTGCAAGTAATACAAATTAAAAATACAAGTTCAAACAACAGAGGTAATTGTAGAGTTCTGATAAACCTACAATCACCCAGTGGACTAATGAATTCCATGGTTCCAAGGTGCAAAATTGTTTCTGCATGTCTGTGTTATGCCCATTGTGTCACCATGGGGTGAGTTGGATAGGGCAGAGGTGGGATCCAGCTACCAGATCTCGCCCCCCCAACTTACTCCCTGCCTCTTTTAGAAATTCACAGACCGTTGAATGAGGACTGATCTTCTTTTCTGAACCAGTATCAGAACCTATTAACAAGTGCACTGGGCCAAATGGAAACCATGGAACTGAACAAGGAGGGCAGTAGCACAGTGGTTGAGAACACTGGCTTGAAAGCCAGGCTCCCTGGTTGCAGGTGAAGCTGTGTGACCTTGGGTAAGCTATTTAACTTCTTTGTGCATCAACTTCCTCATCTTTAAAATAGGAGTGATGATAGTGGTACCCATCTCAGGGGATTATTGTGAGGAGAAGTGAGGTCAAGCACTTAGAACAGTGCCTGTTACATGGTAAGTGCTTTACAAATGCTAGCCATTGTTATCGTTATGTACAAGTGGGTCTTTCTTAAAACGTGCTTGAAATAAGATCTCTTCACTCACAGAGCAACAGGCAAAAGCTCAAATAACAAACAGCCATGTTTCCCATTCTTTTCCACCCAAGGACCTCCTAACCAGAGGTTAACCCTGCATGCTCACTGCAAGGAACTCTGGGAGTAGAGTCTGAAGGGAGCCACTTACAAGTGCAAATCTCTTTTAAGTTCAATGTTTTAGTTAAAAACCCCACACGTTTTGAATCCTGCATCATAATATAGTATGTTTTTCCCTCCCCTCTCCCCCTCCTCCCCCTCCTCCTTTCTCCTCCTTCTCCTTTTCCTCCTCCTCCTCCTTTCTCCTTCTCCTCCTCCTCCTTCTCCTTCTTCTTCTTCTTCTTCTTCTTCTTCTTCCTTAAGACTGGGTCTGTCTCTGTCATCCAGGCTGGAGTGTAAAGTGCAGTGGCACAATCTGGGCTCACTGCAACCTCCGTCTTCTGGGCTCAAGGGATTCTTCCACCTCAGCCTCCCAAGTAGCTGGGAATACAGGCGTGCACCGCCATGCCAGGCTAATTTTTTTGTTTGTTTTGGTATTTTTTGCAGAGGTGAGGTTTTGCCATGTTGGCCAAGCTTATCTTGAACTCCTGAGCTCAAGTGATCTGCCTGCCTTGGTCTCCCAAAGTGCTGGGATTACAGGCTTGAGCCACTGCACCTGGCCTATAGTATGTTTTCTTATAGAAGTCATGCGAACTCTAATAATTTTTTTGCATAAAATTGAAAGTCAAGAGAGACGCTCTGCATTCATCCTATGGCTTTCCTGATCCTCTGGATGTGCCTGCCTCTCAGTTTGAGAAACTGAGATATTTAGAACCATTTGATTTTGTAAACTCCCTGGATCCTTCTCCCAAATGATCTTGTGTGCTTTCTACCAGCTCTTCCTTAATACTATCTTCCATCCTGTGAGGGGCATTGTGTAGCTTTCCCTCACAGTCTTTCATGCCTAGGGTATTGTAATACATCCTCTCCTCTCTTCGTTTTCATGGACTTCTCTGTGACTATTGACATCATTGACCACTCAGCCCTTTTCAAAAGTGACTAAGTTGGTTTCTGGGACAACAGTAGCTTCAGGATCCCCTCCTGCCCCTCTGGCCACTCCTCTGTCTCTTTTGCAGGATCGTCTTTTTCTATTCAACTCCTAAGTGTCATGCTTCCCAGAACTTTCACATCATCTCAGGGTTCTTCTCATTATATGTCCTCCAAGGGTGATCTCACAAATATCCAAAACCTCAGTTTCCACCTGTAAAGAACATTCTAGTCTTTGTTTCTTTGCCCCAGCTAATACCCGAATTTCTCTTTTCTGGAAGAACACACTTGTGGAAGCTGACCCTGTCCCACCCATGGCCACAAGTTTGGGTCTGTGACCCAGGCATGACCAATCAGAATATTCCAACTCTAGATTACAGTGCTTGGTTCAGAAATAGGCATATAACCCACAATGGACCAGTAAGTATTCACTGAGACTTTTCTGCTGGAACTACAGGAAACAAACAAACAAACAAAAATGCAACTTTGATTATTTTTTCCTGAGACAGGGTCTCACTCTGTTGCCCAGGCTGGAGTAGAGTGGCATGATCATACCTCACTGCAGCATTGAATTACCTGTCTCAAGTGATCCTCTCACCTCAGCCTCCCAAGTAGCTGGGACTACAGATGTGCACCACCATGCCAGGCAAGTTTTTAATTTTTGTGGAGATGGGGTCTTGCTGTGTTGCCCAGGCTGGTCTTGAACTCCTGGCCTTAAGTGATCCTTTTGCCTCAGTCTCGCAAAGGGTTGGGATTACAGGCATGAGCCACTGCACCTAGCCTCTGATGAGGTTGTTGAACCAATAGATGTGAATTGGGGACTTTGAGGTTGCCAGAGACCATTATGCTCAAGATAGTCCGAGACATTAAAAGAGAGACAAAATCCCTTAAATTATCATATAAACTTTTGGATCCAGCTGTGCCTGAAGCCAAAGAAACAACTCCTGGGCTTTTTGGTGTCCTAGGCTAATGAGTTCCCTTTTCTGCATGAACTAGTCTGTATTGTTTTTCTTTTTGTCACTTGCTACTATCCATATGCTGATGACTCCCAAATATACATCTGTAGCCAAGGCTTCTCTCCTGAGCAACAGGATCATAGAAATAACATCCAATTAAACAATCTCCACACAGGTGTCCTACAAGGATCTCAAACACAACATACTATCTGCTAAAGAATGCAACCTTAATCACACTATAAGTTTATGTTTACTTGTAATGTTTTAAAATTTTCCACCAGAATGCAAACTCTTTAAGGACAGGAACATTCCTTGTTTATTCATTGCTGTATCTCTAGCATGTGGAGGAACACACATAGATATTCAAAAAATATTTGTTGAAGGAATAATCCAAGAAATGAATGAAACAAAGGAATTTTCCTTGACTCTTTATAATTTCATTTACCATAAGCAATTAGTACTATTGATTTTGACTCATGAATATCTCAAATCTCCTACCTGATCCCATCACTGCACTCCACTGCTTACCTCAAGCCCAACTCGCATCTTGCTTGGACCATTGCAAAAGTCTCCTAACTCTTATTTCTGCCTACAGCTACCCTCCACACAAGTACCAGGGTCTTTCTAAAAGGGAAACCAGATTCTGTTGTGCCCCTGCTCCACATCTATCAATGACACTACTGAATTTTCTGGATTAAATCTTGGCCCCTGCCTCCCTCTCCAGGCTCATCTCCTGGCTGTCTCTCCATGCAACCTGTCTTAGTACGTTAGTGTTGCTATAAAGGAATACCTGAGGCTGGGTAATTTCTACAGAGAAGAGGTTTATTTGGCTCATAGTTCTGCAGACTGTATAAGAAGCATGGGGCCAGCATCTGCTTCTGGTGAGCACCTCAGGAAGCTTCCACTTACAGCAGAAGATAAAGGAGAGCTGATGTGTACAGAGATCTTGCAGTGAGAGCAGAAGCAGGAGGGAGAGGAGGAGGTGTCAGGCTCTTTCCAACAACCAGTTCTTGCAGGAATTAACAGTGAGAACTTACTCACTCCCTTGAGAATGGCACCAAGCCATTCATGAGGGATCCGCCCCCATGATCCAAACACCTCACACCAGACTCACCTCCAACATCAGGGATCACACTTCAACATGAGACTTGTTGGGGACAAACAAACCATAGCCAAACCATAGTACAACCATTGCCCAAAGAAGAGAGAACCATGTGGGGTCTCCCAAATTCATCAGTGTATTTCCTGCCTCTGCATCTTTCACATGCTATGGTTTCCTCCCATGCTCCCCCTTTCTTTCAGTCTTCTAATTCTCCTGCAAAACTCACATCCTATCCAGAAAGCCTTCTCTGGCCTCTATCTCCCCATTCTGATTTAGAATTTCTTTCTCTATGTTCACAAAACTGTCTGTACACCCTTTCCTACCAAAGCATTTAGGTGTCACAGACTTTTTTAGTCCTGATTAGTAGCTATATTTTACTTCCCTCTTGGGCATACAGCTAGACATATTTCCCATGCTCCCTTGCAGCTAAGGATGGCTATATGCCTGAGTCTCGACCAATGGAATGTGGGCAGAAGTGATGTGTGCCACTTTTAGGCCTGGCCCATAACAACCTCTCATATACGGTTCCTGTTCTCTTTCCCCTCAGCTTAGTAGAGAGGACGGAGGACCTAGGGAAGATGGGAGTCCCAAGGTAGATAAAGCCACTTGTACAATTCTGCAACTAGGGCCACCCTGTGGTCAAAACTGGGAGATAAAAGAGGGAAAAACAAAAACAGGAACTTCACCATCATACTAACTTCATCAAGTTTTGCTTTTCCTACCCAATCTGCCTGCTATTATTTTTCGGTCATCAGACAATTGTTTGTTGTCATGGTTTTGTTTCCTGCCCAGAATTCGTAGTTGCAGTGAGTGAGACAGGTAGAATGCAAATGGCTTACTCCGTCTTGGCCAGCACCTCCTCCACCATCTCGTTTTTGTATTCAATTTCCTGCCTGAATACCTGGCTCACAGTGGAACATTAATAATGGTTTTCCAGGTGAACTAATTAATTTTCCAGATTTGTAAGATCAACTATGGTACAGTCTTACTAGAATAGCATTTCTTGTTTTTGGCTTTACAATTTATATAAGCTTAAAAATATTCGGAATGGTTCTCAAGTGAACTGAAGGTATGATTAAGGATAGAAAGTAGATGCTCCAAAGAGAGGCTGTATTATTTGGCGTTACTTAATTTTACTGGTTGGAAAGGAATGAGTGGTGACAATTTTCCGTACAGATCTTCAAATTAATAAAGTATAGAAATTAGTGTTTCACTCCCTTGTAAATGGAATGTGACTTATTTCTTGTACTTTATATATGTGTATTAAGCAAATGTAAGAAATCTATACTCATGTATGTGTTGAGAATTTAATTGGTAAATTCTTGAATCCCTAACCAATAATATTTAACTCCTTATTGTTATTTATCATAAATAAATATATCCTTCAGTTGACACATATTTGTTGAGATCTTCGACATGGAATGTTCAGTGAGAATTAAAAGAAGTACAAAAAATAGCACCTTTTTAAAGAATAGTAAAATCCCACTGATGAGAACTTGACATTCTACAAAGCACTTTCACTATTCTTATCTAATACTTTCCTTGGACCATTCCAGGGATGTAGGTTTTAGTCCCATTTGGCAGAGGCTCAGAAAGTCTGGGAAATCTGTCCCTGATCACACAGTAATGACAGAATTGAGTCCTCTACCCAGGTCTTCTGATTCCAATTTCTGTTCCCTTATCATTATACTTCAGTCTACCTTGGGAATAAACTAGCTCATCCGCAGACACTTCTCCAATAGTTCAAGGCAGGTTCAAGTTCAAATGCCAACTGAAGGGTCAAATGTAGCAGGGAATCCACTTCCCTAACCCTACACACCCCCCTCTCCCCTCAACAGCATTCTAGAAAGGGCACTGCTGACATGGTTGGCTCACTCTGAACACCAAACTTGTGGTTGCAAATGTTCCTACCACTCTGATGAGGTTATTTTACTCAGGACATAATAAATAAAGAGCACAGAAACGATTGAGCTAATACTCGGGACCAAACTGTGAGAACTGGACACCTTTAAGCAAAATTCAGTACATAGAAAGTTACAAATAATACATAAGATGGCTCCAATATTCACTTTCATTCCTAACTGAGGAACTGTGGGAAACTTTTAGCTAATCATTTATTTCATTTGCAAGTAATTAAATGTATTTTTAAAACTTAGATGTCAAAGATATGCAGAAGAAAAACTAATCCAGAGTGATAATCAGGAAATGTTTGGGGGACGTCCTGGAAAGGGGTATGAGGGAATATTTTGGGGTGATGGAAATGTTCCACACCTTGTTTTGGGTGGTGGTTACTCAGATGTCTACAACACATAGGAAAGGAACTCTTGAGATTTGTGTATTTAATTGCCATAGAAAGAATAAAATACCTAGAAATACATCTAATGTAGGGTGAAAGATCTCTACAACAAGCGTTAAAAATGCTACTCAGAGATATCAGAGATGACAGAAACAAATGGAAAAATATTCCATGCTCATGGATAGGAAGAATTAATATCACTAACATGGTCATAATGCCCAAAGCAATTTACAGATTCAATGCTATTCCTATCAAACTACCAATGATATGCCTCACAGAACCAGAAAAAAACTATTTTAAAATTCATATGGAACTAAAAAAGAGCCCGAGGAGCCAAGACAATCCCTAAGCAAAAAGAACGAAACTGGAGGAATCGCGTTATAACTTCAAACTATACTATAGGATCACAGTAACCAAAACAGCATGGCACTGGTACAAAAACAGACACATAGATCAACGGAACAGAATACGGAGTGCAGAAATAAGACCACACACCTATAACCATCTGATATTTGACAAACCTGACAAAAACAAGCACTGGCAATGGGAAAAGGACTCCCTATTCAATAAACGGTGCTGGGAGAACTGGCTAGCCATATGCAGAAGAATGAAATTGGGCCCCTTCCTTACGCCATATACAAAAATCAACTCAGGATGGATTAAAGACTTAAATGTAAAGCCTAAAACTATAAAAACTCTGGAAGACAACCTAGGAAATATCATTCTGGACATAAGACCTGGCAAATATTTCATGATCAAGACATCAAAAGCAATTGCAACAAAAGAAAAAAATCAACAAATGGAATCAGTTAAACTAAAGAGCTTCTGCACAACAAAAGAAACTATCAACAGAATAAATAGACAACTTACAGAATGGAAGAAAACATTTTCAAGCTATGCAGCCAACAAAGGTCTAATATCCAGACTCTATAATGAACTTAAACAAATTTATAAGCAAAAAACAACCGTATTTAAAAGTGGGCAAAGGACATGAACAGATAGTTTTCAAAAGAAGACATACATGCAGCCAACAAGTATACGAAAAAAAAATGTTCAATATCACTAATCACTAGAGAAATGCAAATCAAACTTACGAAGAGATACCATCTCACCCCAGTCAGAATGGCTGTTACTAAAAAATAAAAAAATAACAGATGCTGGCGAGGTTGCAGAGAAAGGGAATCACTTATACACTGCTGGTGAGAGGAAACTAATTCAGCCATTATGGAAAGCAGTGTGGCAATTCTTCAAAGAACTAAAAACAGAATTGCCATTCAACCCAACAATCCCATTGTTGGGTATACACCTGAAGGAAAAGAAATTGTTCTACCATAAGGACACATACATGCATAAGTTCATTGCAGCACTATTTACAATAGCAAAGACATGGAATCAGCTTAAATGCCCATCAACAGTAGACTGGGTAAAGAAAATGTGGTGCATATATACCACGGAATACTATGCAGTCATAAAAATCATGAGATTATGTCATTTGCTGCAACAAGGATGGAGCTAGAGGCCATTATCCTAAGCAAAGTAATGCAGAAACAGAAAACCAAATACCACATGTTCTCACTTGTAAGTGCGAGCTAAACAATAAGAACACATGGACACGAAGAGGGAAACAACAGATACTGGGGCCTCCTTGAGGGTGGAGGGTGGAGGGTGGGAGAAAGGAGAAGATCAGAAAAGAATATCTATCAGGTACTGTGCTTAGTACCTGGGTGATGAAATAATCTGTACATCAAATCCCCATGACATGAGTTTACCTATGTAACAAACTTGCACACATACCATTGAATCTGAAATAAAAGTTAAAAAATTTGTTTATTTTATGTTAATTACACCTTCATTCTAAAGTGTGCAAAGGAGTTTACAGTTTTTCAAAATTCTTCTAAGGGAATGTTAGCAAAAATGTTTGGTAACTATTGTTCTAAGCATACATGGAACAAATTTCTTGTTCATTTTATTTTACTTTTTTGGAGACAGGGTCTTGCTCTGTCACCCAGACTGGAGTGCAGTGGCATGATTGTGGCTCACTGTAGCCTCAACCTCTCAGACTCAAGCAGCCCTTCCACCTCAGCCTCCTGAGTAGCTGGGACTACAGGCATGGGCCATCATGCCAGGCTAATCTTTTTTTTTTTTTTTTGTACAGACAGTGTCTCACTATGTTGTCCAGGCTGGTCTCAAATTCCTGGACTCAAGCAATCCTCCACCTTAGCCTCCCGAAGTGTTAGAATTACAGGCATGAACCACTGTGCCTGGCTGGAACAAATTTCTTGTTTTTGAAGATTCTTACTTTTTCTTTTGATTTCTTTGTATCATGCAACTTGACTACAAGGTAAAGTGATCCACAACACATCAAATTATTTATGTTTTATTGTTCTTATGTTGAGTGTTTTTCTCATAGCCCAAACAAAAATCTCCACTTTGGATTTTTATGCTTCAGAACATTCTCTAAAAAAAATAAAAAGAAAGGTGAATAATAAAATTAACTAGAGAAAAGGTTATTCTTCAGATAATGTAGTGAATGAATGTATTTTTCTGTTTGTTAATTGCTTCCTCCTAGAAACTCTTTTTTGGAGGAAGAATATAATGATTAAAGTAATTTTTATGTAAATGGAGTTTCAAAATTAATCTAATTCTGAAGAATTGCTCTCAAATTTATGTGAGTTTAGATGGGGAAAATATCCTGGCACACAAATGTTTCCATGAACAAAGGAGCAGACACAGTGGACTACACTGAGTAGAGACGCTCAATACTGGCGGTTTGATCCAGGACCTGGTCCTGGTTATCATTTCTCTGCAACTGCTGATTCAGCTATGCCATAAAAACCTTAATAACCAGTTGAATCTTCTTGTAAAGGAGGCATGAAAACCAGACTTCTTTAATCTTCTGGCACAGTGAAAATAAATGACAAGACGGCCTGTCCTTCCATGAATAATATTTCTGTCTCCTGGTCTTTTCTCACTTATGCCGAATGACTTCCAGAGGTTTTGCCAGTCCTCCATGCATTCTGTATCTGCTCTCTGGTCTGAAAGGCTATCTGATTGTTGTCCTGAGCTTGAGATGGCTTCTAGGCTTTCAGAACTGTGAGCCAAATCCGAGAAATGTGCTGAGCTGCAGGGAAGAAGTTGGACTTTTTCTTCCTTTACATATAGATCTTTGGCTGTAATGACTGGAACTGTAATGGTTCTTTGGTGATCTGAGACATTATTTTCTTTTTCCTTCATTTTCCTTGTTTTGTGGGGTACAGCAGTGATAACAGGCATGAAGAGAGAATGGGCTAACTTAGAAGAGTCTGAATACCAATGTTTCCTCAAGGCCCTGCAACAGAAACATATCCTGTTTGGAAGGTTAAATTTCTTATACTCAGTAACACTACCACACATCCTCAGAAGTAACTTCAATATCAGTGTAATCTTTTAAGGGTGGAGAGTCCTCAAGGTCATTTTTTCCCACATCAATCACATTTTTGTCGCTCACATTTCCTACTTTTTCTCTTGTTTTATCAGTAGCAGTAGCTCCTACTTTTATTCCAACACCTATCTGCTCCAGTATTGACTCATTCCAAACCCACAAGTCACCTGGGAATGACTGAAACAATGGCAGAACCTATTTCCCTCTCTCTGATATCTGCACTTCTGTGGTGAGGTAGACGGTGTGGGAAAACTGCCTTCTTTCGTTATTTTCCTGGAGTTGGAACTTTCCTCTGCACATTGCTTCCATTGGTCTTGGCTGGAAATATCCAGGCCATGACCCTGGACTGCTGTTGACAAGATTCTTTCTTAGCTTATCAAAGACAGGACTTGGATCTTTCACTGAGAATTGCTGACATCCAAGTAGTCCTCCCAAAAGGCCTCCATCACACCACAGTATTGCCACAGGCTACTCCTGCAGATCATAAGTTGCTTCCCCGCTAGACAGTGGCCTGGATACTGCCTGATCACTCCAACAACCAGCATTTCATCTTGCATCTGCTGCCTGCAAAAACTTCAAAAGCGGCCATTTTGGCCAGGTGTGGTGGCATATGCCTGTAATCCCAGTGCTTTGGGAGGCTGAGGTGGGACAATTACTTTGAGCCCAGGAGTTTGAGGCTACAGTGAGCTATGATCATACCATTGCACTCCAGCCTGTACAACAGAGAGAGACCCTGTGTCTTTAAAAAAAAAAAAAACAAAAACCAGAATTCCAGGTTGTAGATTCCTGCACCATATTGACTCAGGATGTTTCTGATTTATTCTGGGGAGAATCCGCAAGCACTATCACAAGTTGAACACTGGGAAGAAGTAGAAAATGGTCATTTGGGCACTGAAGACATTTGAGTCTATTGATCAAAGCTTATGGCTGCTCTGTGGGTTGCTCTTCAGCCGAAACTGGAGGGTGTCAGTCACAGGTCCTAAGGCCTAAGCATTATTTTGAGACAGGGAGGAGCTGAGCATTTAAAAGAGACATTTTCTGCCCTGAAACAATCTCTGGGCTCTTCTGTACTGAGTTAAACAGTGTCCCCTTCAAAAAAATTCATGTCCACCTGGAGCCTCGAAATGTGACCTTATTTGGAAATTGAGTCTTTGCAGATATAATTAGTTAAGATAAGGCCATACTGGATTAGAACGGGCCATAATCCAATGATTGGTGTCCCTATCAGGAGAGGAGAGGATGCAGAGACACACAGAGACGAAGGTCATGTGATGATGGAGGCAGAGATTGGGGTGATGCATCTACAAGCCAAGGAACTCCAATGATCGCTGGCAAGCATCAGACACCAGGAAAAGGCAAAGAAGGATTCTTCCCTAGAGCCTTCAGAGGGCTCATGGCCCTGCTGTCACTTTGATTTCAGACTTATGGCCTCTAGAACTGTGAGACAATAAATTTCTGCTGTTTTAAGCCACCCAGTCCGTAGTCCTTTCTTATGGCAGCCATGGGAAACTGATATGTCTTCTTTCACTGTCCATACTCTGCATTATTTGCAAATTCTTCTCTAAGTGAGAAGGGATCTGTGTAGGGATTCTGAAGCCAGATTACCCGAGTTTGTTTGAATCTTGACACTGCCATTTGTTAGCTGTGTGACCTTGAGCGACTTACCCCACTGCTCAGTGCCTCAGTTTTCCTGAGTTGTAAAGTGGGGATTAAATGAATTAATAATTTTATGGGCTTAAAACAGTGCCTAGCACATAGGAGGTGCCATTATGTGTTTATGTGAAGGAAAAGTCCATGGGGATGAAATGGCCATGTGAAAATGCGAATGGTTCCATGGAGGAGGAATTAGGACATGAGCTGGACCTTCAGGAATTGGGTGAGACCCGTCAAAGCCTGCCCGGGTGGGAGAAACAGGGTGAGCAAACACTTGCTGGGGCCATGAGGGAAGGGGGCAGTAAGACTATTAGAGCAGGACTCCCCAACCTTTTCTCCATGGCTACTGGCACTGAAGCTTATATTTGTACACACATGGAGTCAATGAGGCTGCTTGCAGCTGGGCCCTGGGGATTACTGTGCAAGTTCCTAAGAGGGAAGGCAATACCTTGGCATATTTGTAATTCAACCCCAGCACCTGCAGGAGAGCTTGGGATTTGAGCAGTGCTTCCCCAAGTCAAATGTGCATTAAAATGCAGATTCTGGGGGTGGCACCTGAGAGCCTGCATTTCTAACAAGCGGGAAATACTGAGGCTTCTGGTCTAAGGACCACACTTTGATTTAAAATCCTTGCCACTTGAAGCGTGGTCCATGGACCAGCAGTATCAGCATCCCCCAGGAGCTTGTTAGAAGCACTGCCTTCTAGGTCCTCCCTATCCCAAACCTACAGAATCAGAATCTGCATTTTAATTCGGTCCTCAGCTGATGGAGCTGCACATTAACATTTGGGAAGCAATGGATTAGCGGTTTCTGGGTAGCCCAGTTTGCTAACAGGTAGGGTCTAGCCATCTAGGTTCTTAGGCCCACCTCACATTAGATCCTCACAAAGAGCTTTTAAAAATCCTGATGCCCAGCCAAAACAGCTGAATTAAATCAGAATGTCTGCAATTGGGGCCTTGAGAAATCAGTATTATTTTTTTAACCTCTCCAGGGCATTTTAATATGTAGCCGGGGTTGAGAACCACTGGGCTAGGGAAGAACCCCTGAGCAGGGCTAGAGAGACTGAGGCCATGCAGATGGGGCTTAGGTCCTCGACGGGGTTTGGGTCCTTTTTTGTCCCAGTGTAGCATGGCATAGCAGTTAGAGGCATGAGTGGTGGAGCAATGAGGGCCTGCCTGGGTTCAAACACTGCTTTGTGTCACTTACCAGCTGCATGATGTCAGGCGAGGTATTTAACCTCTCTTTGCCTCCTTTTTTTTCAAACGAGGATGCTGATTATAACTAACTATTGCATAGGGTGTTTCTGAGGAACAAACAAGGTAAAGTGTAAGGGTGCTCATGACAGTGCTTGGCACATAGTAAGGGCTCTGAGTGTGTTTGTTCCCTTGAATACATAGCTTATTCTTTCTGATGCGAGAATCATAGAAGGTTTCTGACTTTCCTGTCACCCTGCACCATCCTCAGAGCTAGGTTCTTGGGCAGCAATCACACCTGTGATTAGGCGCTCAATAAATGTTTGAGGAATGCATGACTGAATGGTTACAATGCCCCCTTGTGTATTCAGTGGGAAGAAATAACAAAACATACAGTTGGTTCTTGATATTAGTATGGGTAGTGTGACCAACTGTTCCGATTGCCCAGGAACGAGAGGTTTCCCTGGACACGGGTGACTTTTGGTGCCAAAACTGCTGAAATACCAGGCAAACTGGGACGAATTGGTCACCCTAAGTATGGGCATTGGCAATATGTCCATTTCATCAAAATACTGTTTTCAAATAAGCATAAAGAGAGGCACTCGAGGCCAATTCATTTATGTGCACATAGTAATGGCAATGGCAATGGTAATGGTAATTTGCTTCCTGCCCATGGTGTGTGTCTGTGTGTTTGTGTATGTGTGTGTGTGTGTGCTGCATGTACACCAATAATAGCTGGAATGTCACGACAATGTGGGTGGCACATCATGTGTTCTGCAGTGATCACTTCACATGCTTAAGAGGGAGCATCAGATGGTCTGACTCACATCCTGGTTATGCCACTTAATAGCTTTGTGACATTGGGCATGGTTCTCCACCTCTCTGTGCTTCAGTTTCTCCATCTGTAAAATGAGAGATAATAACAGTACTCATCTTTCTGAGTTTTTAAGAGGATTGATGGGTTCATACATGTGAAGCATCAGAATGTTGGATGCTTAATAAAGATCTGATTGATGTTCGAGATGATTATTATTGCTATCATCACTAACACTACCAGTGACCTACATATCTCCTCTGCTTCTCTCCTTTTCTTCCCTCCCAGCCTCTTTCCTTTGCCATGAGCCTTCTGCGCCCTGCCCACTGTTTCTTCTCCCTGCTCTCTCCCTCTCCTGCCAGAGGGGCCACCAACAGTTTCATCCTTCTTTTCAGGGTTGTTCAGGCTGAGACCCTCATAAGGGCACCCAGTGAGGAGGTTAGGGGATGCTGAAATCGAAGTGCTTCTTCCTAAGTCGGAACAGATACCCCCAAAAGGTGCCTTTTCCTCATTCACACAAAGACTGGGCAAGCTGTGATGGAAATTCGTGAATGGTCTACAGAAGAACAAGAGTTAGTAACTGTATTTCATATCTTGAGTCTTTTGGATTTCCTAGCTGCCCAGGTCATGCTAACCTCAAACATTATTCATTTCCCTGAAGACCTCTGTACAGATAAAAGATGGAGGCATCATTCCAAGAAGAACAGTGAATAAGATTTGTTCTTGTTTATTAATGCCATTTTCAATATGAAATTGAAACTACCTGACCTAGGAACAGCATGCACGGCTTTTAAGAATTAAACATTTTTTCAACACCCTTGATAATAATAATATGAACAGTGACTATAATTAATTTGTTTTAAAAGATGGTGGAAGACTATTTCAAAATATTGCATGATATGTACATAGCCAACAGCTATAGAATGCCTGTTATAGATCACCATCAAACATGAAATTGACTTTATCTTAACTTTGAATTCAAAATTTGAAAAATTTGCACTCATTTTACTTATATCATATATAAAATATTTGATACTGGAAAATAATGATGTTTCTTTGCTGATTGGATAGATAACTAAGGTTCTGTTCCTACCAGAACATGCTCCTCTGCCTTTCTCCGAGATGCCTGTAAGTTCAATGTAGGCCAGGTGAGCAATTCCTACTATGAAGACTGTTATGAGAAGTAAATATCTGTTGCATATTCCACTGCCTTTGTGTTGAGTACGGTCATCCTTGTAATGAATAGGGTAAAGGAAACTTTGATTAAATAAATAAAAATTTGAAAGATAGATCCTTTGGGGCTAATAAAATGGAATCTTAGAGAACCAAGAGAACTTGCAAACTAAATCACAGAACTATTGACTATTATCTGAAGTTTTAAAATGGAGAATCAATATTCTGATTTTTGAAAGGGTGAAGAAAGTAGATTTGGCAAACCCAGGATTGAGAGATTAATCAAACCTTGCCAGATTCTGAGACAAGCCAGTAGTTTGTCAGAAGCTAGAAAAGAGAGTGCTGAATGCTATTCAGCCCTGGTTTTGCTAAACATAAGGAGGGACTTTGCTAGTATGGGGAACATGTAATTCACCCCTCCGTACCTTTTGGCATGTGTGTCTCTCCTACCAAAGGAGTGAAATGTATTCCTCTACTTTTGACTTTGGATTTGGCTATGTGATCTGTGTTGTCCAACAGAATGAGGGCAGAATTGCCAATGTGTCCATTCTGAGCCTAGGCCTTAAGAGGCCTTCAGTACTTCTCCTTCATGTCCTGTGCCTCTGCCACTGTGATGAGAAGAACCTGTGCTGGCTAGTCTGCTGATCCTAAGAGGAAAACCAGGGGCACGTAGAGCAGAGCCACCACAGCCACTGTACCCGGAAGTGGAGCCACCTAGCTAAGCCCAGCCTAGTTGAGCCAACCCACAGATGCAAAGCAAGCCCAGATGAGAAGGGCAGAGCCCTCGTCCACCCTGAATCCGTGCTTTATGTCATATGCCACCGCGGTGTTAAGAATCTGTGCTAAACAGCACTCATGCTAATATAGAAAATCCATACACCTATTTTTCTTTGATTGGTAGACCAGAATCATGAGATAGATGGCACTGGATGTGAACTTCAGCACATATGTAGTAAAATACATTCCCACAACCTTAAAGATGAAACAAGATGAAAATCAAAAGCCAGGCACTATTAAAATTAAGGTATTAATATTTGGAGAACAAGCAAGAGTGCTAAGTAATATAGGTTTCTGGGGGAGCGGCAAGGTGTTTTTTCAGTCTTATTCTATTCACTATTTCTCATCCATGATTTGGATGAAAGTATAGAAACCACATATCAGATATGCAGGAGACTGGAAAAATAGCAAATGCTTTTCATGTAAAGGAGGGATATAAAAATATTACTACTCTTGAAGCAATGGGTGAAATATAACCAGATGAAACTAACATAGATAAATGTAAATCTTGTGCAAGGGTCCAAATAAAAACCCTATTAAACATATATAAATTAATATGTTATATATTATTTATTACATAAAGATATAATTAAAATAGCAATACATTAATATATACTATTATAACATGTAATATAGTATTATAACATATAATATGTGTTAGTATTATAACATGCAATATATAATAATATATTCTATTTTATTTTATTTCATTTAATTAATTAATTACTTTTTTGAGACACGGTCTTGCTCTGTTGCCCAGGCTGAAGCACAGTAGCATAATCATGGCTCACTACACTCTCAACCTCCTGAGCTCAGGTGATCCTCCTGCTTCAGCCTCCCCAGTAGCTGGGACTACAAGTGTGTACCACCACATTTGGCTAATTTGTGTATTTTTTTTTGTGGAAACAGGGTTTGACCATGTTGCCTAGGCTGGTCTCAAACTCGTGGCATCAAGCAACCTGTCTGCCTCGGCCTCCTAAGGTGCTGGGATTACAGGCATGAGCCACCATGCGCAGCCTATTCTATGTAATTTCATAATGAACAATATAAGAGTGTATGATATATTACTATCTATATCTTATAATTTTGCATTTCCTTTAGACCCAGAAATTCCACTTCTAGGAATTTACCCTAAAGAAAAATTGTTTGTATAGGTGAGCAGAGAGGAGGGGTAAAGAGAGAGCATAGAAGCAAAGTCAGCCCAGAACTAATAATAATATTAAAAATTGAAAAGCAGCCTAAATATATGTCAATGGGGATTGGTAACTAAATTATGGTAAATGTAAACAAAAGAAAACCAGATAATCCTTAAAAATTGTGCTGTTCCTACAGTGTTTTTCAAACTGGGATGTGCAAACATCATGCATTAGAATCTTCTAGGGTGCTAGTTAAATATACAGGTTCTTAGGTCCTCTCCAAAATACTGAATCAGAGTCTCTGGGGGAGGGCCAAGGGAAATACATTTTTAACAAGCATTTGCAGATAATTGTGATACACATGGAACATTTGAGAATTACTGTAATAAAGAACATTTAATGGCATAGGAAAATGGTCATGACATAATAAGTGACGAACAAGTTCCAAGACAGGATGGTCCTTTTTATGTAAAAATACATACTTGTGTAGAAGAACTTATGGAAGGAAAAAGGCCAGAGTGAAAACCATGGTTAATATAATGCTATATGACATTAATGAAAAGATGACATCCAGGAGAAAAGGGATGTTTCCACTGTATTTTGTATTTCTCATATCATACTTTTATTATTCTACTGAGGAGGCAAAATCTATTTAGATTAAAACAGTATTGGATATAAGGACAATGGAGAGGGGGAGTCAAAGAAGGATTCAAAATTTAGAAAAACGGTGATGCATTCATTAAGCAAGGAAGTGAGAAAGAGAATCTGGTTTAGGGAAGAAAGATGAGTTGGCTTTGAACATGGCAAGTTTGAGGTACTGGTAGCACATTCAGCATGAAACAACCACAAGGCAGTTGTGATTCTGGGTCTAGAATTCAAGAAATTGAGTGGGGCTACAGATGAAATTTAAAGACAATAGAAGTTGAGGAGTAAGTTAAATCCAGGAGAAAGACAGAAAGGAGACAAAAGAGAAAGTGGCCAAGATCAGCTCTCTTTGATTAGTGGAAATGAATCAAAGAAAAGCCAGAAAAGGAATAAAGGAGAGTATGGTCAGAAATATAGAGAAAGAACCAGTAGGCCGGGCGCGGTGGCTCAAGCCTGTAATCCTAGCGCTTTGGGAGGCCGAGACGGGCGGATCACAAGGTCAGGAGATCGAGACCACCCTGGCTAATACAGTGAAACCCCGTCTCTACTAAAGAATACAAAAAACTAGCCGGGCGACGAGGTGGGAGCCTGTAGTCCCAGCTACTTGGGAGGCGGAGGCAGGAGAATGGCGTAAACCTGGGAGGCGGAGCTTGCAGTGAGCTGAGATCCGGCCACCACACTCCAGCCTGGGCGACAGAGCCAGACTCCGTCTCAAAAAAAAAAAAAAAAAAAAAAGAGAAAGAACCAGTAAGATCCAGTGCCACCAACCATTCCCCATTTTTCTAAAATTCATTCATTGAGCAAGAAGAAGGTCAAAGAGGATGAAGACCAAGAGTTAGCTGCTAGATTGGACAAACAGGACCGTGGGGACCTTGGGCAGAGTTGATTTTGAAAAATGGTGGCATCTGTAGCCAGGTAGCAAGGAGTTAAGGAACACTCAAATGATGAGGAAGACCAAAGAGCCAGTGCAGCCATTGCCACATTTTGAGGTTGCTTAGTGACCTCTCTCACTGCAAAGAAGTTACTCCATGGTTTTCATGCTCCTTTCAAGATGGAGCTGGGATGATTTTCTCCCAGCATTCTTTCCCCAGAGAAACTAAATTGGAATTTCAGTTGTTCCCCCTTTCATGGAACTTTGAATCACCCTATGCAGTATAATTTTTTAAGAGATAATTTCTATTTCCCCTCCCTGCATTTTTGTTCTTTCCCCACTCTACGTTCTTGCTGTGACAAAGGTTTGAGGTTGGACAAAGAGCAGAAGTTCCCTACAAAACATTTCCCTTCCGGGCTTTGTTTCCCAAATCCTCAACCTCTCCAGAGAACTGTTATGGTGTCCTAGAGTATAAGGCAAGAGAGAGAATACTTTTGAGGAAATCAAGAAGGATTTCCCTAGGACTAAAGAGAAATTTATTTGCCTGGGGACAAGAGAGACAAATTTGAGAGCTTGGAGAACCACAGGTATCTACATTCTTCATCCTGACGGTTACAGGAGAGGAGAAGGATTTCCAACAACTGAGCTGAGGGAGGGAGGCTGGACCAAGGCTTAGGCTCCTGCCTGGCCAAGGCTTCTCCAGTTCCCAGCATGGCCAAGAACCTGCAGAATCTGAGGAGCTAAAGGGACCCTATGGCCTGGCTCTGTTCCATCTCAGTGACAGCTTTGGATTTGCCTGAGATCATGGGGGTTACTCTGATGACGACATGCAGTGTTTTTTGCTTACCTGAGTTTTGCTCACCTGAGTTTGTGGATTGAGATTTATGTCTGCTGCATTAGAGGAAGTCAAGTTTATATTCTCAAGCAAGATGAGTGCTTTCTTCATCTGGGAAGAAAACCAGTGGGGTAGGATGGGTGTCTCTAGATCATGTGACAACTGGCATGTAGCTAGTAGTCAGTTTGGTAGGATGGGTAGAGGAGGGTAAAAGACAGTGACCTCATTTTCTGAGAAAATGGATTCTAGTTAATCTCTGCTGCTTAAGCTTCCCACATCTTTGGCCAAGGTATTTCATCTCCCTGGGCCTCAGTTTCTTCATATATAAAAGGAAAGTGTTGGATTAAGTGAGTGCTAAGGCTCCTCCCACATCCTGAGACCCTTTGGCTTTGTTCTTGTCTTTCTCATGCTGAACTGAGTTCCTTATCTCCAATAAATGAGGTGTATTAAGCAGCCCCATTGCTGCTGAGCTACAGTCAACCTGACCTTGCACATGCCAGAAAACAGCAAGCCGAGACCGTTAGCAACACTGGGAAGGCTACATGTATGCATTTTAATCTGCACAGATCCAGGATTTCAGATACAGTGCATCAGTCCGTGCAGATTTAATGAGGGCGGGGGCAGAGGGTGATGAAACCACCAAATTTGCTCTTTAAGGCTGGGCCATCCAGTGAAAATGGGTTTGCATACTAGTCTCAGAGGGCTAATTTATCACTCTGGAGAGCAATTTCTCATTAACACAATGTCAATACTGCTGGGGATTGGCTAGACCACCTTTGGAAGAGGTTAAATTACCTTTTAATCAGTGTATGGAAGAGTAAAGCTTCTGTTCCATCGTGGCATAACAGCCTTGCTAATTTGACATCTTATAAAAGCCAAGGCAATTCTAACCACACCTGTGTGATGCGACCAGAATTGTTTCCAGAGATGCAGAAGACAGGAAAGAAGAGTTTCTGCGGCTGTTATCCAAACTGGCATAATTGATGTGGGTGCAGTGGGTTATAGCTAATGGTCTGTGTTTAATTATGGAGGCAGTGACACAAGGCCTCAAGGATGATAAGGCAGTAACCAGATGATGTACCACTTTCTCAGTTCTGAGCTTGCTGAGTGACTGGATAGAGAATCGGTACAACAGCAAGGTGGTCTCAAGTTTATGTTTCTCCTGGGAACAGTGACACACAGGCCCCAGGTGAAAGTGCTTTAAAATCCACTGCTCTGGAAATCAATTCCCCATTTAAACAAGAATGACTTACATTGATATATGTCCAATATTCATTAGCTGCTTGGACAGTATAGGACTTTCCATTTTGTCTCATTCCCCAGAGGAATGAAATGACAAACAAACGACCTTTTATTCACTAGCTTGAAAAATAATGACAATAACTGTTGCAGAGCTGCATATGATCACACCATATCCATTCTCAACTTTTGGCAATAGAACCTTCAGGTTTTAGCCAGACGCATAGCTGTCTAGCTAGAGACTACATTTCCCAGTCTCCATGGCAGCAATGTGGGGCAATGTGACCAGGTTTTAACCAATAAGAAAGGAGCAGAGTGACATGTATAATGTCTGGATCATGCTCTGAAAGGAAACTGCTCATCCTCCATTTATTCTTTTCTCATCTTGTGAGTAAGAATGAGGTTGTGGTAAGCGGTGATTCAGTTTCATTCTTGAAGAAAAGGAAGAAACCCTATGGGAGTATGGGGTAATAAGAGAAAAGAAACCTGGGTCCTTAGTTGACCTTGAGGAGTAAGGTCATTCTACGTTCATCAACTGCCTGCAAGCTTGGGCTTTCACCCGACCAGATTTTCTATCCTGTTGAAGCCACTGTTATTTTGGTCTCTGTTAAAATGAACACAGTGATTTACATCAGTAAAGCACTTTCCAATGTGAAAAACATGTTCTTTTGTATGTTTTATCTCTTAGCTGCTCAAAACAACCAGGTGAAGTAGACAGGGAGAGAAGATGTTAGAGATTCTATTTGACAGGAGGAAATGGAGGCTCAGAGAGGACATGGGTTTTGTCCTCAGTCACACCTACACAGATACGGAGCCACATCTTGCAGCTGGACCTTCTGACTCTGAATCTAGTGTTCCTTTTACTATCATATTGCCCGTCCTTACTTGGAAACCTCCAGCGATAGTCGTGCATGAGAAGGCACTCTCCATTCGTTGAAATGCTTAGCTCTTGCTGTTTTGATCACTTAAGTGTCCCAGCCTCATTTAGCTCCTCTCTCCTCCCTTCCACCTCCTCCAGACCATCCCCAAAACAGCAGTAAAGAAAAGCTCCATAAGGAAGGTTTTTAAAAAATGGTTGATGGCATTGCTTAAAATGAGAACAGTCTGGGGTCAGTGGTGGTTGGGGGAGTGCAGGGGGAGGAGTATTTTATCAATGACATTGTTTAGAATTGCCAGAACATTGGGGTAATAAAAAGCAGAGCAACTTTCAGTCAGTTTTATTATTGTTTTTAAATTCTCTACAGGCGATAAACCCCTTATTGCCAGCACCCCCCTTTTGCCTGCACACTGGATGGACCACTTCCATTACTGCCCCCTTTAGAATACCACAAAATAATAGTTATGAAGGAAAGAAAATGATAAAGTGAAAACCCAGTTAACTTATGCCTTGCTCTCTGATATGTATATACATCCAGGAAATGGCTGGCATGTTTGTACCAATCGCCGCCTGTTCCATTTAGAAGAGTTTCTGTGAAGAAAAGGAAAGCTTGTTTGTTTCCTTGGGTTTTTCCTCCCCTCTTATCTCCATAGTTACAAGAGTTGGTTCTGTGTAATTTTTTGAAGCTGGCACCTTGCCCAACTCAAATTGATTATAAAGGTTGGGAAGGACAGTTGAGATCTGCAGCTTGATTCCCGGGTAAGTTGGCTATTTAGAAAGATAGCATTGACAGCCGAGATAGCCTGCAGATGGGAAGGCAAATCTGGAGATTCCGTTTTTTATTATGGAGCCGATGAATGACTCACTAGTTTGGGCTCTTCCTTGGAGGAACACAGAAAGATAAGTGCCTGGGAGAAATCAGCCAAAAGATTCTTTCCTCAAAGGCTTTATAGTAAGGTTGCCAGGTTAAATACAGGACACAAGTTAAATTAGCATTTCAGATAAACGACAAATACTTTTTTTTTGGATAAGCATGTCCCCAAATAGTGTATGGGATATACTCATACTGAAAACACAGATGCTCAGTTATATTTGCATTTCACATAAACAAGGAATAATTTTTTTGGCATAAGTATGTCCCATGAAATATTTGGGTCATACTTAAATATTATTTATGGTTTATCTGAAATGCAAATTTTAACAGGGAATCCTATATTTTTATTTGCTAAATCTGGCAGCCCTACTTACAGAAATCTAGCAAGATCTTTAAAAAATGGTTTCTTTCAATTCAGGAACAGCCAATCTTGTTTTTCTCTTAAAGGATTCTGTAGGCTGTTGGATTTTATTTATTGGTGTGTGGGAGTACACGAGGGAGAGGATTAAGGAAAAAGATTGGACCGGAAGACAGGAGACTGAAGTCTAGACCTGCTCTGCCAGTAACTGGCTGCATAAACCTGGACAAGACCCTTCACCTGTCTAAGCCTTATCTTTCTAAAAGGAAGGGATTAAATGGTCTCTCAAAGGATTCTATAGTCCTAGGTCCTTCCCATGCTACTGATATCTTGATGGAATTCATTTTTTCTTGAGTTGATATAAGTTGGTGCTATCTGATAGAAATAAAATGCAAGCCACATATTGTAATTTTAGATTTTCCAGTAGCCACATTATAAAAGTAAAAAGAAACAGGTGAAATTAATTTTAATAATACATTTTATTCAACCAATTATACTAAAATAGGATCATTTTAATATACATTCAATATAAAAATTATTGAGATAGTTTACATTTTTTTTGTACTAAGTCTTCAAAGTCTGGTATTTACCCTTATAGTACATCTCAATTGGACTAGACACATTTAAAGTATCAATTGCCACATATGGCTCAGTGTCTACCATATTGGACAGCACAGGTATACGCTAAATAAATAGATAATCAGGCTATGCAGGGTGGCTCATGCCTGTAATTCCAACACTTTTGGAGGCCGAGGCAGGCGGATCATGAGATCAGGAGTTGGAGACCAGCCTGGCCAACATGGTGAAACTCTGTGTCTACTAAAAAAATACAAAAATTAGCTGGGCATTGTGGTGCGTGCCTGTGGTCCCAGCTACTCGGGAGGTTGAGGCAAGAGAATCACTTGAACCTGGGAGGCAGAGGTTGTAGTGAATCGAGATCGGGCCACTGCACTCCAGCCTGGGAGACAGAGCAAGACTCCGGCTCAAAAATAAAATAAATAAATAAACAAATAAACAGATAAATAGATAAAGAAACTTTAAAGAGTTAGGCAAATTTAAGAATGAGAGATCTATAAAGGGTTATGGAGAGAAATTAGGCTATCATGGAACATATTCATAGGCTTTTAACAAGTAATATACAGTTGATCCTTACTAGTCACAGATTCTTTAGTTGCGAATTTGCCTACTTGCTAAAATTTATCTGGAACCCCAAAATCAATACCGTCATTAGTGAGCACGCACATGCACAGAGCAGTTAAAAAGTTGAATTGCCCAATGTGCACATTCCCAGCTGAGGTCGAACGAGATGACACTCTGTCTTCTTGTTTCAACTCTCAAACCGTAAACAAGTGTCCTTCTCACAGTCTATTTAGTGCCATGTTTTTTGCATTTTTATGAGCTCTTTTGTTGATGATTCACTGTTTAAAACGGCCCCCCACACCTAGTGCTAAAGTGTTATCTAGTGTCTGAAGTGCTGTCTAGTATCCCTAAGCCAAGAAGGCTGTGATATGCCTTATGGTGGAAACACGTGCATTAAATAAGCTTTGTCCAGACAGGAGTGATAGCTGTTAGCTATGAGTTTAATGTTAATGAGTCAACAATATGTTAAAGAAGGTGTCTTTAAACAGAAACACACATAAAACAAGGTTATTTACTGATCCAAAAATGTTGTGACCAGAGGCTCACAACTAGGGATAATAATTCAATATTCACCAAGTCAGTGTTCTTGGTGACTTTATAGAACATAACTAAAGCAAATAATGAGAATAGAATGTACTTTTAAAATAATAGTTTTAGATTTACAGAAAAATTGAGCGGTTTCCCCTCTTATTAACACCTTGCATTAGTATGGAACAGTTGTTACAGTTAATGAATAAACATCCATCCATTGTTATTATTAACTAAAGTACATAGCTTATTCAGATTTCCTTAGTTTGTACTTAATGCCCTTTTCTTCTGAATACGAGGATGCCACATCATATCTAGTTGTAATGTCTTCTTAGCCTCTTCTTTGCCATGACAGTTTCTCAGACTTTCCTTGTTTTCGATGATCTTATGGCTTTAAGGAGTCCTGGTCAAGTATATTGTAGGATGTCCCCCCACTGGAATTTGTCTGTTTTTTCATGGCTAGATGGGGATTATGGGTTTCCAGGAGAAAGATCACAGAGGTAACATGACATTTTTAATCATATTATATCAAGGATGCATACCATCAAGATGATTTATGATTGTTGATATTGGCCTTGGTCACTTGGCAGAGGTAGTGTTTGTCAGGTTTCTCCACTGTAAAGTGACTCTTCCCTCCCCTCCTTTCCATACTGTGCTCTTTGGAAAGAAGTCACTATGTGAAGCCCACACTTAAGGAGTGGGGAGTTATGCTTCACCTCTTTTAGGGCAGAAACTACATGATTTATTTGAAATTTTTCTGCATAGAAGACTGGCCTCTCATTCCCCATTTGTTGATGTATTCAATCATTTATTTATATCAGTATGGATTAAGGATATTTATTTTATACTTTGGGTTATAATCTAATACTACCTTATATATTTTGTTTTTCAAGGGCACCTTTGTGCCTTACAGACTTTTGTAAATTCAAAACAAATTAAACAGAATGTATTTAGAGTCATTCTCCAAAGTTGAATTATTAAGTCAAAGAGTGTTTAAAATTTTTTATGTACATTAATACATTTTTTAAATGCGTGTGCTGCTAATTCAATGTAGGCCTGGTGTCAAAAGAGAAGCCCCCAAGCTCTCCCCATTCCCCAATCCCATGAGGCTCCCTTTTAGTATTCTTTGAAGAAACAGAAAGGACCCAAATCTGACCCAGAGGAGCAATTGTTTGGTTTTCTTTTTATATTCTGACGTGAATCCAGATATACCACAGACAAATCTGGGCCCCAAAGACTTGTAATCATACCAGTTGGCATTTATTGAGGGCCTCCTATGTGCCAGGCACTTTTCCAACAGCAGTATTTGTATTAAATAAGTTAATTCTCACAATGCTAAGAGGGATATCTGGTGGTCTCCATTTTAAGGATGAAGATCCTGAGGCACAGAAAAGTTAACTAACTTGCCTAAGGTCACTTGGCTTGTACATGGTAGGGACAGAATCTGAATTCAGGCAGTCTAATGCAGGAAGCCATTCTCTTGGCACGCCCACTGTGACTATATAGTATGAAAACTCTTATGAACCAGTGCCCTCATTCTTGTTTACTATCACTCTTTCCCAGTACCAGCATTTTAAAGGGTGCTCCTTTGTCATATTCTCATCTTTTTTTTTCTTCAAGTTTCCATTATCGAAAAGCTTGTCTTGTTTAAATGGGTCAGAGAACACTATGAATAAAGGTCACTTTCTTTACTGACAAACTTTCCCAAAGAGAAATTTGCATTTCTGTTGATAAAAACCGTATCACAGACACAGGTGATGGTCCAATGTTTTAGCAAATAAGGAAGTGCAAGGTGCCTAGCTGAGCTCAGCGGAACTGAAACCAGGGCTTCCCTTGCTCTGTGAGTACCAATCTTCCCTCACTACCTCAGGGATTCCTGAAAACAATCGTGAAAAGGGCACATGACCTCATGAAGTGTTTTCCTTTTTATAAAAAAGGTCAATTCCTATCTTTCTGTACATAATGTCTAGGAATTGTCCCTCCTGTACAAATAAGGGGGCTCTGGTTGTCTTCGATAGCTGGAAAAAGCAAAAGAGATGGTTAAAAAAATAGCTGGCCCTGCACAGTGGCTCATGCCTGTAATCCTGGCATTTTGGGAGGCCAAGGCAGGAGGATTGCTTGAGCAGAGGAGTTCCAGACCAGCCTGATCAACACAGCGAGACCACATCTCTAAAAAATATTTTTTAAAATTAGCCGGGTATGGTGGTGCACACTTGTAGTCCCAGCTACTGGGAAGGCTGAGGCAGGAGGATTGCCTGGGCCCAGGAGTTTGAGGCTGCAGTGAGCTGGGATCATAACACCATACTCTAGCCTGGGAGACAAAGTGAGATCTTGTCTCTAAAAAAATAGCCGTTAAAAATGTTACAGTCCCCTCCTCCATCCTTGTTATAACTGCATTAGTTATGGCAACACTAGAATCTCAGTGGATTAATTCACTAGTTGTTGATTTCTCACTAATGTCAAGTCCAATGCCAGGGCTCTTGCTCAGAAGGTTGACTTCCATTGCCTCCCTCAGAGGCCCAAACTTCTTCCAGCATGCTTAATGGCCTCAGAGTCAGTGGATGGGGAAAGAGACTCTACAGAAGGCACGCTTACTGCTTAAACACCTTACCCTGGAAAGGCAAAGTGTATTTCTACTCACATTCCACTGGTAACAGGCAGTCTTCTAATGGGGACCCCTGAAGTGTGAGAAATGAACTCCCTGGCTGGGCAGCTGCTTTTCAGCCACAGCCCTACATAATGGAGGTGAAGGCCAATCCTGGTGGCTAGCTAGTCATCTCTGCCATGAGGACCTGAACTGGAACAAGTTTCAATTTCTCAAGAGGCTAATGAGACAGCAAAGAGGTGGAGGGCACTCTGTGGAAGGGTGGGCACCGACCCCATGCTCTCTGCTGATGTGCATCACATGTCCACAGACTCTCACTGGCTAGTAACATCAGAGAAGAGCTATCTATCTTTCTGTGCATTGGGCACGGAGATCCTGGGGAAAATCAGGATCCTGGATGACTTGACCATGAAGTGAGCACAAAATAAGAAAAGAAAAATTAATATAGCATCTAGAGCAGATAAATGGGACAAGTGGGGAGGTGGGATGGTTTATTCACAGGCACTGATTTGATTAAGCAACAGAAAAGCTGTCTGATATTTTGGAAAAAACAGAACAACCCCCAAACTAGATGCTGTCTAGCCACATTGCTTTACGCAGGACACTTGACCACTCTGGGGCTTAGTTTATGCAAAAATGATACATTGACCCAATTGTTTCAAAAGTGTATTTGGTGATTCTAGGACTTATGAACTATCTAATGGTAATGAGCAGTTTCAGAGCCATGAAAAAAGCCTCCTGTTATATATCTTGACCTGGCTGGTAGTTACATAGATGTGTTTACTTTGTAAAAATTCAATGAACCATATGCTTATGATTTGTACACTTGTCTTTATGTATGTTATTCTTCAATTTCAAAAGTATACGAAGGAAAAAGGAAGTCTGTCACTATGTCTACCCCCTTTCAAACATGGAGCCTAATATAGTTTCCAAGATCCAATTCAGGCCACAAAACATGCATGGGATTTAGTCATTCTTTGCTAGGCATGTCCCCAAGACTTCCATCCCCTCTACTTGTTGCCCCTGAAATAGGGGGAAGGCAACTGCCTGCTTCAAATATGCTCAGATTTTCCTAGAATCTCTGATTCCCATAGCAGTCAAGCCAACTGAAGAAGGAAGCAGGGCCAAATATGGCCATAATCTTTAAGGCCACTGATGTTTTCTGTAACTCTTGGCAGAATCTTCAGCAGATCTCTTTGGTGCTGGGCATCTCACACCTCTTACCACCAGCCACACCTGTAGGCCCCTCTGAATGGTCTCTGCCTTCAGGTAGTTCCTTACTGAGAGTTCAAGCTGCTGCTAACATGTGACCTCATCTGCAGGCCAACTAGATTGGGCAGAGATGGACACATGACCCAAAGGAAGCAGATCTACAGGTGACCAGAAGCCAAGAGGTGGACTGCAGTAAAAGTTTCACAGAAATAGAGATGACCAAGGTTGACTGGAACAACCCAATCATCCTGGGGATGTGGTAAAGATAGAATCAGGCAGGTGGGTGAGGGCAGAAAAGGAAAGAGGTCTGAGAGCAGGCAGGCAGCAAAGTCTTTCAGGAGGAAGAGGCATAAGTGACTGTGACCATGAATGAGCTTTGAATCCACAGAAACAGAAAGATAGTAGGCTAGAAGGTGAAGCAGCTACTTGGCAGGAGCAGGCACAGAAGTGTCTAGGATGAGGGCACTGAGTCACAGCAATGGCGAGCCCACAGGCAGCAGCCATGAAGCCACATGCTGCCAATGAAGACGCTCTGCAACTCCAGTCCAGTTCCCATGAGGCCACCTGTACTGCCATTCCTCCTTTTCCTTTTAGGAATAAGCACAAGATCAAGATTTCCAACACTTTTATTTAACTTCTCCCTTCCCCTATCCATCAAAAAGGGTTAATAATAATGCCCACTTAATGTTTTGTGGAGATTAAATAAGTCAATACATGTAAGGCGCTTAGTGCCTTCCACATATTAAGTGCTCAAAAACAATTGCTGTGTTGAGGGTGAAGAAGAAGATGATGATTTTTACACATGTTCTTAAACCCACAAGAACCAAGGCAATCAGAGTCTCTGTTACTTTGAAACAAAAGAAAATAAAATTTTAACTGCTATTTTAAACTCTAAGATGAGTGGCTCAAAGCTATTCTGGCTTTATGTCCACTCATAGTTTCCAAACATAGCCCGGCTTCCTCACTTGGGGCCATCCCCTAAAAGGGTCGATTGTTTAGTTTCTTGGATCTTGGTGGCTTCACCATCATATGGATGTTTTAGGTGTTAGAGCACTTGTGGCAAGCTGGAATCATAGGGATGAGGAGACGGGAGACACACTAGGTATATGGATGTGCACTTAATATGAAAAAATGACTTTTAAAGTGAACAATAAACTGGCAAATGTGTGCTCCATTGACACCGTATCCTAATGTGTGTCTTCCTCAGCTGAAACCCTGACATCTTGAAGCCTGTCAAAATGCTAAGCTGCCAGGACCTCCAGAAAAAGATAATTGTCTTAGACAGGGTTCCTCCAGAAGCCAACCTGGACACAAGGGCTCAAGCTCATGTAGCTGATTTGAGAGCTGGTCCAAGGAAACACTGTAGAGGAGTAGGAACATGAAACAAGGAAGGGAAGGCAGCAAATAAATGGTGTGGTATCAAGCCAACGATTGCTGTGGCCAACTGGTGATAATTTCCCAGTACTTCTGGCCTGCCACATGGGAGGGTAACACAGACCTCTGGGACCAGACAAGGCAAGGAAATGCAGGTTCTGACAAGTGGAAGTCAGGCTGGAATGCATCACAGTGGTAAGGGTTGGGGGATACAGGCAGAACACTGACAGTGTCTGATAGGATAACCCAGGCCTCCTTCGAAGTTGTGGCTAGGTTTGGATTTCTAGGCATCAGGTGTTGTCTTACAAGTCATACTGACAAGCAGCCATTCTTCATTTTCCAAATCACTTGTGTTAAGACAAATGTGATGGTACCCCTAAAGTGGTAATTGTATTTTCCTGGAAATCAACGCAGGTTTGTTTATATGCCACTTGTATGTTGCAGCACATAGCACACGCAGATCTTGAACATCTTGAAAAAGCAGTACAGGGACCCAGAACAAGTCTGTTCACAGACCTGCCCAGAGGATACCAAATGGTATGTTATTTTCTCCTCTCAACTGCATGTCACCAACAAAGGAACCCTACATGCTGGAAGTGGGGCTTTTCGGAGATCTCGCAGCAGACTACAGACGTGAGATTTGTGCCAGTAAAAAGGTCTGGCATCCTTTCTGCAATGTGTTAGTGGCACGGATGAATACTCAGGATGGAGGAGGTTGCTATTTTAATTTACATGCTATTGCTACCCGTTTTGGCTGGCTTACCCAGAGTGCCCCAGATACCTATTTGAATGGGAAGTGTTCCATATTTGTAAGACAGACCATCTTGTGGAAATTGGTGTTTTGTCACTCTCCTGAACAGTGTGAAGTTAGGAAAATGGCTTGCGTGTCTTGTTTGTGTTACAGAACTCTAGCATTTTTTTCTCCCTGTTTTTTTTTCTTATCAGCATTTTTTTTTTCAAAGGAGTTGAGAAAAACCAAAAAGATCCTTTTCACCACTTTTTCAGAATCATCCAACATGAAAAATGCAGGCTTCCGTTACATCTTAATTATTGTTTGCAAAAACTGTAAGTAGTTTTACACCATAATTTCTATATACTACTGAAATTGCTTGGTAGAAATTTGAAAGCTACCAAAAATCATTTTTGCTTTTGCAAATTTCTTCTTTTTATTTTTCTCTTGGAATACTGATAGAGTAAATAAAAGTGGTCCTTTATTCTAGGCCCAATATACTGGTCTGATTCACTTTAGATAATTATTCATAGAAGTCATATAATTTCTTTTATATTCTATTATTTTACAACATATTTCTATGCATTACTGAGTTTTTACATTTTTACATTTTTACATTTCATTTTTATACAATGAATTTTGTCTATAGAACACTTAGCTTGCCATATATAATATGCATGCATATTTAAAATGATAAAAAGAAATATTCAAGATTCCAAAGAGAGTCTCATATAATTGCAGTGATGTAATATAATATAATGCAATAAAAATGCAATTTATCCCAAGGACATATTTGGCAGAATACTAAGGTCACTGTTTTCTGACCCTAATTTTCAAGCTACTGTCTGACATTTACATTGTATATCATTAAGAGCACATACAAGCATATCATGCCTTTTGGGGACCAATTTTACATAAATTATGTGTCTCTATGGTTGGTTTGGATGATGGGGCATTCAGTCTATATTAGGAATGTCACATAGACAACACTCCCCCTCACTCCCTGCCTATCGCAAGAATGCTGGAAGTAAATTAGAGAAAAGAGAGACTGGAGAGTCCTTCTTAGAGATTCTAAAAGAATCAACAGCAGACTTTCAACAATAAGACAGACTGAGCTTGTGAGTAAGGCCCCTCCTCTCACTAACACATAGAAATGCAGACAAAACATATCCTCCAGAATTTAAATACATATATGAGCTCAGAAAAGGATGCAGGGGAAATCCCGAAGTGCCAGACAGGAAGAAAGGAACCAAAGTCGAGCAGTAAGGCCAAACAGGTACCATCACACACCACCATGAAGATTTCACAACGAGATATAGGCACCATAGACAGGTTCTAATACCAGTGTGGTGTGGGAAATGAGGCTTCAGACTTTCATGGGGCAGGGGAGCTGGCATCTTAGACAGCTGTCCTATCTAGGCTTTTTTTTTTTTTTTTTTTTATACTTTAAGTTCTAGGGTACATGTGCATAACGTGCAGGTTTGTTACATATGTATACTTGTGCCATGTTGGTGTGCTGCACCCATCAACTCGTCAGCACCCATCAATTCATCATTTATATCAGGTATAACTCCCCAATGCAATCCCTCCCCCCTCCCCCCTCCCCATGATAGGCCCCAGTGTGTGATGTTCCCCTTCCCAAGTCCAAGTGAACTCATTGTTCAGTTCCCACCTATGAGTGAGAACATGTGGTGTTTGGTTTTCTCTTCTTGTGATAGTTTGCTAAGAATGATGGTTTCCAGCTGCATCCATGTCCCTACAAAGGATGCAAAGTCATCCTTTTCTATGGCTGCATAGTATTCCATAGTGTATATGTGCCACATTTTCTTAATCCAGTCTGTCACAGATGGACATTTGGGTTGATTCCAAGTCTTTGCTATTGTGAATAGTGCCGCAATAAACATACGTGTGCATGTGTCTTTGTAGTAGAATAATTTATAATCCTTTGGGTATATACCCAGTAGTGGGATGGCTGGGTCATATGGTACATCTACTTCTAGATCCTTGAGGAATTGCCATACTGTTTTCCGTAAGGGTTGAACTAGTTTACAAGCCCAACAACAGTGTAAAAGTGTTCCTATTTCTCCACATCCTCTCCAACACCTGTTGTTTCCTGATTTTTTAATGATTGCCATTCTAACTGGTGTGAGATGGTATCTCATTGTGGTTTTGCCTATCTAGGCTTTGAACAGGGTTTAGAAAGGTTGCCAGGGAAGCAACCCTGACCCAGGGAAGTTATGAGGAGGCTTGTATCTGGGCTCTTGGGAGGAAAAAAGTCATCTGCAGGAATTAAAACCTAAGGTTGCACTCTACTGAATGTAGAATTTGAATTGACACTGCCTAGATGGCACAGGAAATATAAGCCAAATAACTAACATAAAAACAGATCTAGAACCTTTGAAACCTTCAAAATTCCCAAATTGAAACAAATGCCAAACCACTCTGTAGGTCCATTTTCACAACTTTCAGTGAAACTTCAGTGACTCTCAGGACTCCTTTATGAAGAAGAAATCCCCTAAAGATAAATTCACAATAAAAATTATAAATGTATAGAAAAATGCACCCACTGTGAGGGAGGGTTAGAAAACTCACCAAATAAGAGAATTAGCACCCCAATTTGAATATAATAGATTGATCTTAAACAGACTATAAAATAAGTATATTTTAAATGATTAAAGACATAAATGAGAGAAGAGAAGCCAAAATAAAAACCCAAAACAATATGAAAAAAGAATCAGAAAGGTTTGAAAGAGAATCAGAGTTACTAGTAGTGAAAAATAGAGTCATGGAAATTGGTGAACAGGTTAAATAGTAGTCTAGACAAAGGTGAAAAGAAAATTGGTGAACTAGATGGTATATGTGAGGATATTACCCAAAATGTGGCACAGAGAAAGGGTGAGGGCAGAGAGAGAGAGAGAGAGTGAGTGAGAGAGAGAAATGAACTATGAAAGTGATTTGGAGGAAGTTCCAATATATGTCTAATCAAAGTTGCAGAATAAAAAATTAAAGGGAAATGGTGAGAAGCAATATTCCAAAAGATAATGGCTGAAACTTTTCCAGGACTGAAAAGAGACATGAGTTTCTAGATTAAATAAAACATATCATGTCCTAAGCAAGATAAATTAAAACAAATCCACACCTAGATAAATGTGATCCTACAGAATATCTAAGAAGAGGAGAAAATCTCAAAAGAAACCAGAAAGAAAAAAAAATCAGATAACCTGCAAAGGAAGTATACAGGTTATAATTCAGTCACATGAACACACCTAACTGCAAAAGAAGCTGGAAAACACGGTCCAGTCGTGTGTTTGAGAAGACAAGAATGTGTCTTTTGAAGACCAGATACCATATTTGACCGTAGTGTAATTATCACCTTTTGAGTATTGAGCTCAGACCTATGGAAGAAAAGAGGAAGAAAGATGCTCTTGGAAGATAAAATCTTTCTAACAATCCTCAAACTATACCACTTAAAGCACCGAAACTTCCTTCTCTGAAATTATTTTGGCTTTGCTATTATAAATGGTGATAAAGAAATTCTCCCACCCAGATTAAATATAACATGGTTTGGAAATGGATCTTGTCTAACTTAAATTAATGGATATGTGGAAATTGAACAACCTGCTTCTGAATGACTCTTGGGTAAATAATGAAATTAAGGCAGAAATCAAGAAGTTCTTTGAAACTAATAAGAACAAAGAGACAGCATACCAGAATCCCTGGGACACAGCTAAAGCAATGTGAAGAGGGAAATTTATAGCACTAAATGCCCACATCAAAAAGCTGAAAAGATCTCAAGTTAACAACCAACCTAACATCACAACGAAAAGAACTAGAGAAACAAGAGCAAACAAACCTCAAAGCTAGTAGAAGACAAGAAATAACCAAGATCAGAGCTGAACTGAAGGAGATAGAGACACGAAAAACCCTTCAAAAAACCAATAATTCGGGGAACTGGTGTTTTGAAAAACATTAATAAAATAGACTGCTAGCTAGGCTAATGTAAAAGAGAAAAGAATCAAATAAGCACAATCAGAAATGATAAGGGGGATATCACCACTGACTCCACAGAAATACAAACAACCATCCAAGAATACTATAAACACCTCTATGCACACAAACTAGAAAATCTAGAAGAAATGAATACATTCCTGGACACGTACACCCTCCCAAGACTGAACCAGGAAGTAATTGAATCCCTGAACAGATCAATAACTAGTTCTGAAATTGAGGCAGTAATAAATAGCCTACCAACCAAAAAAAGCCTAGGACCAGAGAGATTCACAACTGAATTCTACCAGAGGTACAAGGAAGAGCTGGTACCATTTCTACTGAAACTATTCCAAAAAATTGAAAAAGAGAGAGTTCTCCCTAACTCATTCTATGAGGCCAGCATCAATCTGATACCAAAACCTGGCAGAGACACAACAAGAATAGAAAACTTCAGGCCAATATCCTTGATGAACATCAATGCAAACATCTTTAATAAAATACTGGCAAACCAAATCCAGCAGTACATCAAAAAGCTTGTCCACCATGATAAAGTTGGTTTCATTTCTGGGATGCAAGGTTGGTTCAACATATGCAAATCAATAAATGTGATTCATCACATAAACAGAACTAAAGACAAAAACCACATGGTTCTCTCAATAGATGCAGAAAAGGCCTTCAATAAAATTCAACATCCCTTCATGTTTCAAACTCTCGTTAAACTAGACATTGAGGAACATACCTCAAAATAATAAGAGCCATATATAACAAACCCACAGCCAATATCATACTGAATGGGCAAAAGCTGGAAGCATTCCCCTTGAAAACTGGCATAAAACAAGGATGCCCTCTCTCACCACTACTATTCAACATGGTATTGTAAGTTCTGGCCAGGGCAATTACACAAGAGAAAGAAAGAAAGGGTATTCAAATAGGAAGAGAGGAAGTCAAACTATCTTTATTTGCAGATGACATGATCCTATATCTAGAAAACCCCATTGTCTCAGCCCAAAAGCTTCTTAAATTGATAAGTAACTTAAGCAAAGTCTCAGGATATAAAATCAATGTGCAAAAATAACTAGCATTCCTATACACCAACAACAGGCAAGCAGAGAGCCAAATAATAAATGAACTCCCATCTGCAATTGCTACAAAAAGAATAACATACCTAGTTAACAAGGGAAGTGAAGGACCTCTTCAAGGAGAACTACAAACCAGTGCTCAAAGAAATCAGAGAGGACACAAACAAATGACAAAACATTCCATGCTCATGATCAGTATGGTGAAAATAGCCATACTGCCCAAAAGCAATTTATAGATTCAATGCTATTCCCATTAAACTACCATTGACATTCCTCACAGAATTAGAAACAACTATTTTAAAATTCATATGGAACCAAAACAGAGCCCAAATAGCTAAGACAATCCTAAGCAAAAAGAACAAAGCTGGAGGCATCACACTACCTGGCACATAGACCAATGGAACAGAACAGAGAACTTAGAAATAAGACTGCACACCTACAACCATCTGATCGTTGACGAATCTGATAAAAGCAAGCAATTGATAAAAGATTCCCTACTTAATAAATGGTGCTGGGAGGACTGACTAGCCATATGTAGAAAATTGAAACTAGACCCTTTCCTTACACCATGTGCAAAAACTAATTCAAGATGGATTACAGACTTAAATGTAAAACCCAAAACTATCAAAACCCTAGAAAAAAAATCTAGGCAGTATACCATTGAGGACACAGGCACAGGCAAAGATTTCATGACGAAAATGCCAAAAGCAATTGCAACAAAAGCAAAAATTTACAAATAGGATCTAATTAAACTAAAGAGCTTCTGCACAGCAAAATAAACTATCATCAGAGTGAACAGAAAACCTACAGAATGGAAGAAGATTTTTGCAAACTATGCATCTGACAAATGTCTAATATCCAGAGTCTATAAGGAACTTAAACAAATTTACAAGAAACAAATAAACAATCCCATTAAAAAGTGTGCAAAGCACATGAACCTGATAATTCTCAAAGGAAGACATACATGAGGCCAAGAAACGTATGAATAAAAGCTCAACATCACTGATCATTAGAGAAATGCAAATCAAAACCAGAGTGAGATACCATCTCACCTCAGTCAGAATGACTGTTACTAAAAAGTCAAAAAACAACAGATGCTGGTGAAGTTGTGGAGAAAAAGGAATGCTTTTACACTGTTGGTGGGAATGTAAATTAGTTCAACCATTGTGGAAGACAGTGTGGCAATTCCTCAAAGACCTAGAGGCAGAAATACCATGTGCTCCAGCAATCCCATTACTGGGTATATGTCCAAAGGAATACAAATCATTCTATTATAAGGATACATGCACGTGTATGCTCATTGCAGCACTATTCCCAATAACAAAGACATGGAATCAACCTAAATGTTTATCAGTCATAGGCTGGATAAAGAAAATGTGGTACATATACACCATGGAATACTATGCAGCCATAAAAAGGAACTTGATCATGGCCTTTGCAGGGACATGGATGAAATTGGAACCCATTATCCTTAGCAAACTAACATGGGAACAGAAAACCAAACATCGCATGTTCTCACTTACAAGTGGGAGTTGAACGATGAGAACGTGTGGACACATGGGTGAGAAAAACACACACGGGGGCCTGTTGTGGGAGGTTGCAGAGGGAGGAGGGAGAGCATCAGGAAGAATAGCTAATGGATGCCAGGCTTCATTTCAGCGTGATGGGTTGATCTCTGAAGCAAACCACTGAGGCACACATTTACCTATGTAACAAACCTGCACATCCTGCACATGTACACCTGAACTCAACAATCGAAGAAAAAGTAAAATAAAATAAACATTTTAAAAATGGAGAAAGTTGAAAATTTGGGTTTCTCAGAAATGGGGCTGACCACTCACAGAATAATAAACTTATAACACCATAAGGAGATCTCAGTCAGTTACCTAGGTTAGCCTTGGTCAGTGCAACAAGAATAAAGAGTGTGTCATCTGTGTACATCACATAGTAAACACTCAGCAGAAACCCATTGAATGCATTCATTGATTCATTCAACAGGCATTTATTGGATGGGCACACTGAGCTCTTGTTGTAGGTCTGCACTGCACTGTTCAATATGGTAGCCATTACTACCATACTACCATTACTACTACTACATGTGGCTATTTAAATTTAAATTAACTAAAATTAAATAAAAATAAAAATTCAGTTTCTCAGTCACCATAACCACACTTCAAGTGTTCAATAGACACATGTGGCTAGTGGCTACCATATTACACAGCACAGACATAGAATATTTTCATCATCACAGTAAGTTCTATTGGATAGTGCTGTTCTAGATGCTGAAGATACAGCTGTGAACACAACAGACACATTTCCTGTCTTCATAAAGCCTACATTCCACAGGAAGAGGCAGACAATGAACAAATGAGTTAGTAAAGTATATGACATGTCACATGGTGGTAAGTCTATGGAGAAAAAGCAGGAATGGAAAATAGGGAGTGGGAGTGAAGGGGTAGGGGAAATAGCTACAATTTAAAATAAGATAGTTTGGGAAGTACTGAGAAGACGACTGTATTAGTTAATGTAATGCTAACTGATGTAACAGATAAGGCCTCAAATCTCAGTGGCTGAACATAATAATAATAGTTTATTTCTTGCTCCACTCACTGAGTTGTGGGGAGGGACTGTGGAATTACAAGGTGGAATCTGTTCCATTTGGTCATCCAGGGCCACAGGTTAATGGAGGCTCTCCCATCCTTAACACAGAGCTTCCAAAGTTGTCCTGGATGTTAACATCAAGCCAGCAAATGAGAGAAAGTAAGGAATGGAGGATGGTTCAAGAGGCTTCTATGGTCTGTGGCTCAGGCCTGGAGGTGGTATAATCACTTTCACTAGCATTCAGTTGGCCAGAGCGCAGTCACATGGAGAACAATCAACTCTACCAGTTTGCCAAGACTGAGGGATTTCCTGAGATGTAGGACTTTTAGTGGCCAAATCAAGAACGGTCCAGGCACAGGAGGATGAGTCGGTCACCTCAGCACATGTCTTCAACTGGATGCCACTTTCTAGCAATAATTCTATTCTATGGAAAGGGAGAAAGCATCTTTGCATTGTTACTCTCTGCATTGTTACTGATGCAGACAGCTAACTGTCTACCATAGTAATATTTTCCTCAGAGAAATGAGAAACCTAGCATGCAGATATGGGGAGAGGAAAGGAGAACTGCAGCCAGAGGGAACAGTAAGTGGAAAGGCCCTGAGACAGGGGTGTGCCTCGCATTGAGGTAGAAAAACCAGGGGACAAGGACAACTGGAATAGAGTAGGTGAGGTAGAACATTCCAGAGCATCTTTTCGGGTTCCCACTGATTTACTAACAGTCCCCCTGAGATGTGGTTGTTCACTTTCATCAAACTGGCTATAATTTGGTCATAAAGAAATGATGACAATCTCAGCTAACTCCTTTGCTGAAATGTAGATATATAGCCTATGGCCTTTCCCTGGTTTAACAGTTTGCTAGCCCTATCAGAAAAGTTACCTGGCGTGGATAGCGAACCATGTACAGTGAGACCAACAGAGCTTAAACTTCTAGGTTCCTCACCTATACAGCTCCCTTCCAAGGCCCTGGAAAGAGCCCTAGCACTGTGTTCATATGTCATAAGTTTTCATAAATTTTTCAAAAACAGGATGTTCTCATTTTAATCTGTTAAGTTCTCTGTTTCTTTTCAGTTCTACTCCTTCTCCATCACACTTCCCTTCAAGTCTGCTGGTATTGAAGTGGCCAGAGACATTTTTGAGCTCAGGCTGAGGGGAATTTGAGTTGGGGAATACATTTAGTTTACTCTTAGTGGTAGATGTTTATGTGGTTCACAGTGACTTATGCATATAGTTAACTTATTGCTAGCCATCTTGGTATAGAATTGGCTCTAGAATCCTATCTGCTGTGCCAACATATCCAGCATTGTGACACAAAGACTCAGTGCACAATATGACTCCTAGCCTCTCTTAGTCCATTTTCTGTTGTGTATAACAGGATACCTGAAATTGGGTAACTTATGAAGAAAAGGAATATATTGCTTGCAGTTATGGAGGCTGAGAAATCCAAAGTCAAGGGGTCACATCTAGTGAAGGACTTCTTGCTTTTGGGGACTGTCCGCAGAGTTCCAAGTTGGCACACGGCATCACACGGCAAGGGCCTGGCTGTGCTATCTCAGGTTGTTTCCTCTTAGAAAGCTACCAAACCCACTCCCATGAGAATCCATTAATGCATCAACCCATTAATCTATGAACAGATTAATCCACTCATGAAGGCAGAGCCCTCATGATCTAACAACCTGTGAAAGGCCCTATATCTCAATACTGCCACATTGGGGGTTAAATTTCAACATGAGTTTTGGAGGGGACAAACATTCAAACCATAGCATATCCACTTTGAGGTAACAACTGGACCTCTGGCACCTAGTACAAGATGTACATGAGTAGTGGAGAAGGAATGAAGTACAAAAAGTACATAGGTTGATGCTGTGAACAATTCTTCCAAACAAAAGTACAAGGGATGTACTTGGTTGAATATTGTCTCCCCAAAATTCATGTCCATCTGGAACCTCAGAATGTCAGCCTTATTTGGAAATAGGATGTTTGCAGATGCAATTAAGATGAGGTCATGCTGGTTTAAAGTGGGCCCTAAATCCAATGACTGGTATCCTTATAAGAAGAGGAAAGGGCATGATGTGGTTTGGCTGTGTCTCCACCCAAACCTCACCTTGAATTGTAATAATCCCCACATGTCAAAGGCAGGAGGAGGTAGAGATAATTGAATCATGGGGGTGGTTCTTTCTTGTGCTGTTCTGTTAGTAGTCAATAAATCTCACAATATCTGATGGTTTTATAAATGGGAGTTCCCCCGCACAAGCTCTCTTGCCTGCAGCCTTGTAAGATGTGACTTTGCTCCTCCTTCGCTTCTGCCATGGTTGTGAGGCCTCCCCAGCCATGTGGAACTGTGAGTCCATTAAGCCTCTTTCCTTCATAAATTACCTAGTTTCTGGTATGTCTTTATTAGCAGCATGAGAACAGACTAATACAGGGCATAATCACACAAAGAGAAGAAGGCCATGTTAAGTCAGAGGCAGTGATTGAGTGATGTTACCACAAGCCAAGCAATGCCGGGAACCACTAGGAAAAGGCAAGGAAGGATTCTCCCACAGAGACTTTGGAGAAAGAATGGCCCTGCCAGCAGCGTGATTTTTGACTTCTGGCCTCCAGAACTGTGAGAGAATACATTTCTTTTGTTTTAAGCCACCAGTTCATGCTAATTTTTACGGCAACACTGGGAAACTAATGTGCATAAATACATCATTTACAATTACAAGTGCATAATACGTCTCATTTCTTTTATTAATTGGAATAAATAGAATTGATTTGGATTATTTTATTTATAAGCACAAACTTGTAGCAATACTATAAGCAGTAGGAATGTGTGTGTGAAGTTGCATATTATATGCATCCCAGCTTTCGATAATTAAACAAAGAATTTCAATCAACCAGGATGGAGGTAAGACTGAATTATTTCTATAGAAAATGACATTACAGAATTGTTGTCACATGAAGATGTGATCAAAGAGTATCTAGCCATCAAAAAAGGAGGGGAAAAGGTAGTATAAAGATATTTCAGGAAAATAAGTAATACAAAATATTATGTTATTTTTCTTGATTTTTGTTTGGGATATTTGCCATCTGTTTTGAAATTTACAATTTGTTGCAAGTTTTAGTCTCATCCTAAATAAATATTCACACATGTACCTAATTTTGTATTTGTTATTTTGTATGCTTTTTGAAAGAGTTCCTTCCGCCACCACCAAATTCTATAAGCTTCAGGTCTCACAGTATGCTTTTCAGAAATCTACAGGCAAGTTAAGCCCTCTAGAAGCTTTTATCGTAAGTGAACCAAGTAATCTCTGGATTTACAGCTATCCTGCACAAACAGGATTTTCATGAGGTAACATAAACAGCTCAAAAATTGCTTGTACTTCTTGTAGTGGTTTCTCAACAGCAGTTCTAATGATATCTTGGGTGGGACAAAACTTCGTTGTTCCAGAATGTTCCTTGAACTTAAGAACATCTGGCATCCTTGGCTTCTGTGCACTAGATGCCAGTAAAGGCTCCAGTCTGTGACAATCAGAATCACTCTCATTTTCCAATTTAACCTGGGCTTGTTGAGGGGTAGAAATGCTGCCTCCATTGAGAACCACTGCTACAGTAGGTGGCCCTGAGATATTCTTTGTAAATCCCATTATATCAGATTGAGATCAAATTGGAATTGGACTCAAAGGCAAGGTTCCTCACTTTGTGTCTCACTTATAGGGCAGACTCACCCTGGCTCTTCCAAGTCAACCCCTCTCTCCTGCAAGTGAGGCTTCGGAAACACATCTTGAAAAGGCTCCCCATGTGACTCTGATGTCCACCGTAATTTGAGAGCGCCTGTTCTCAAATTCAGGGTGATTGTGGCCCCCACAGAACATTTGGCAATGTCTGGAGGCAGTTTTGGTTGTCACAACTGGGGCAGGATGGGGTGTTACTGTCATTCAGCAGGTAGAGGCCAGGGATGCTGTAAAACATCCTGCAGTGCATAAGACAGTCCCCACAACAAACACTAATCCATCCCAAGATATCAATAGTGCCAAGGTTCAGAAAATCTGATCCAGACATTAGATGTCCCTGAAATACTCTAAGTCAATCTCATTTTACTAAATCAAATTATATTTTAAGGGAATTAGGAGATTTTGTGTCTGTCAAGCCCTACGGCTTTCAACCAGGCTGACCTGTTGGGAGCCGTAAGCAGTGTCATACCCTGAGTTTTTGAAAGACCTAGGGCTTGCACCCCATCCCTTCCCCACATTTGTCAGGCTGCCTGCCCTTGGTCCTTTTCCGATGCAACAAGGCTTGCCTGAGCCCCCAGGGAGTCCTGGTCTCTCCTAGCTACTCTAGGTAATATGACACAGACAGATTATAAGTACTTACCGAATCATTTCTGGTTTATCCTTTCTCTGCTTCATTTTTTTCAAAAATACAAAACAAACACGTATGCATTATAATTTTCCCTTGTAACATACAATATATCCTGTTTTACGCCTTACCTTTTAAAATGCATAATTTTCCTCATGCTTTCTTACAGCCACATAGTACTCCATGATGCAGATGTACCATAGTTTATTCAACTGTGAACCAATGTACATTAGGGCTTTTCCAGCCTTTTGTTAATACAAATAATACCACAGTGAATAAAATTAGAGATGCATTATTTTATATTCATGGAGGGGCTTCTTCAGAGTGCATTTGTGGAAGTAAGATTGATGGGTCAAAAGATAAGTGCAAATGTAATTCTGTTACCTATAGTCAAATTCTCATCAATGGTGACTCCACCATTTTTCACTTCCACTGCAATGCAGACGCATGCCTGTTTTCCCACAGCATTGCCAGCAAGGTATTTTGTTAAACTTTTGGATTTTGCCTTAAGTATGGATAAAAGTATGTAGTCTCAGTATAGTTTTAATTTATTACAATAAAGTTAAGCATATTTTCTTACATATAAGAGTCATCTGTATGTCTTTTTCTGTGGGCTGTCTGTTTATATCTTTTGTCCACTTTTCGATTGTGTTTTTGCCGCCGCCTCCTCCTCCTCCTCCTCCCTTCTTCTTTTTCTTCTTTTTCTCCTTCTTCTTGTTTTTCTTCTTCTTCTCTTCTCCTTCTTCTTCTTCTTCTTCTTCTTCTTCTTCTTCTTCTTCTTCTTCTTCTTCTTCTTCTTCTTCTTC